>NC_090926.1:484541290-484844321 GCF_040938575.1 Ambystoma mexicanum
CTCCTGGATGGGGGTCCTCGGGAAGTGGAAGTGGGACACTGACAGGTGAGACACAGTATTCCCAATCTTATAAAACCTTTTCCCCATCCTACCATAAAAGATACTCAGAAACCCCCCCTTTCCTGGTAAAAACACTTTATCATGACACAAAAGACAATGGACTAGCACCAGAGCTGTTTACCTGATATGTCCCAACACAAGGGTCAGGCAAAGTGTCAGTCACTTCTTTAAACCTGAAAACTGAAACCATGCTCAACACGACTATTCTAATTTACATCTTTTATAGTGGGAAACCAAACATCAGCACAAGCAAAATATATCAAATACAACATAATAGGACGTTCCCCATTGGCTAATACTGACACACAATCTAAATATTCCCTATAGTTAATTTCCCCATTGGCCTTGCAAATCTAAATACAACCCCCTACATGTTAACCTACATATGCTGTCAGAAGAAGACACTTTAATGATTGGTTCATTGTACTAAGGTAAATTGTCAAGACAACTTTGAACAAGTTGTGACATGCATACCCCTGAAAGGACCTAATCATGGGGCCACTAGGGAATAGCCTGGTAATACAATGGCTTCCTCATGAGACCAGACAATTTGGCACTCCTGAATGGCTCATTTGACCTTGCAGCTGTACTCTTTGGCATCAACTCTTGTGACTTTTATTTGAGAACACGATGCACCCATAACAAGGATCCTACTCTATCTCTCTTGTGTGCCAGGTGATTTATAAAAAACTCAGTGGAGGCACCACTCTTGGAAATGAATTTCTCATATCTGTTTGCTCTAGTTCATGAAAACACCTGCAGTTCAAATGTTCTGGCCGCTTTTCACTCAGACCACTTTTGCTCCAAACCTATCTTAACCGCTTGGCAGCACCCGATACCATGTCCTGTTCTCATAGATTTTTTCCTCCACAACTGCAACACTAATCTAATCGTTTAAAACCAACATTCTGTTCACCAGGTCCTGTACACTGCTCAATCTGACACAATTAATTTGCTATCTGGGCTGTGCGTTTCACTTCTTTCCTCGACTTTGGATGTTTGATCGCTCACTGGGGGAAGAATGCGTACATTCTAATCAAATGAACAAAGCAACAGCTCCAACAAGCATTCTAATTCACTAGCTACTGAAAATAACTTCTTCCATGGAGGCCTAATCTAAAATGGCGGGACTCTTGCAACCGCGGCACACAGTCCATGTGTTACTAATGCAGTGCCTTTTACCCTAACTCACCTTTAGATACTTCAACTACATTCTACCAGCAGACAAATGTTGCTTTAATTTTTAATATAACCAAAACACTACATGGTCACTATTACTGGCTGCAAACTATTGAACAGTGCCAGTGATTCTAACCTCTATATATAATGAACAACATTATTACATTGTTAATTCTTTTTCATCGTGTAGGGCTCTATGATGCTTTCTAAAGTGTTTCAAAGCTTAACTACAAAAAACATGTGTGCAGAATTGCCAATGCAAATGTTGAAATACTGACACTAAATTACCAACTCTTTTTGCTAATACAATTTGCACAGCCTAAACCTCTTTCCACGGTTGAGGTGTTGCACCTACATCCCAACAACTTTGACCCAGAAAAATCCTTTGTCTTCCATGGGAAAGGGTTGTCCCCTACATGCTAGATAAGAATTGCCTCCAGGGGGGAGTGAGAGATCTAGTACTTCACAGAGTGGGTTATGCTGGGCCAAAGAAAGTCACGTCACTGTGTTAATTAACAGAGACCCTTTGATGTACGTAGATAGGATGTAATGGGCAGAGTAGAGTAGCTGAGGTGAGGATGTTTCAGTTAGACAATGGATTCACCATCTAGGAGTTTCCTAGGGATCTCACACCTCCTCCCTCCTTCCCCACTTTCCTACAGACAAAGCACTCTGGCTATGACATCACCAGGAGGGAAAATTCTGAAAAAAACTGTCAGGATTGCACCATTTAAAGAATCACTCAGCTGTGCTGTTCTGCCAATTACAGGGCGATACCCTCCCCATAGTTGAGTCATCATTATACATTTGAAGAAGGGTTTTTCTGCAACCTAGTTGGGAGTACAGTCTGTCCCAAAGTCCTCTGCTATAGAAATGAAGACACCCATGATCTTATCTGTATGTAAAGCAATCTTGCACATTCACTCCCCATGTTGTACCTGCCCTGTATGTGACGGGAGCATGTCCAATCCCTGTCCATGCCCTCTGCAATGAAAGCCTGATAAGGAAGGTATAAGGATGGTACTACATTTTCTCTTTTATATCTCTGCTGCATGTGTCGGTAAATCTTGCAGTGCTGCTGCTGCTCATAGTGTACCTGTTCTTTAAGTGAGGTAACCTGTTCTGCAGTGAAGAAGTGCTTGCACGGTTGTGTCTTCTGCTGTACATGTTCTGTATTTGAAAGACGATTGTGCTGCCTTTGCTGTACCTGTTCTGTGTGTAAGGAATGCTTCCAATAAACCTGTCTGCCCTGCTGAACCTGCTCTGCATGTGAGGGATAATAGCACCTGTCCTGCCAAATAGATACTCTATGTGATGTATATGAAGGAAGCTAGCACTGCCCCATTCCTTCTGAGGAAATATGAACAAAGCATGCATGACCCACTCCATGCAATCCCCAGTCTGTGTATCTCTCTGTGAAGGGAGCTTCCACAACTTGAAGTAGACCGGTTCAAAAGGTACCTGGTAGGTGCATGAGTGAAATTCACAGTTTCGAGCCCTAAGTATTTTGTGTTGTTAAAAAGAAAGAAGTATCCCATACAAAAGTTGTGGAAAAACAGGTACCAGGTGAAAAGGTAATGAGATAGGGTGATAAAATAACTTCTGCTCTGAAGGAGTACACGTCTGAGTAGTGTCTAATCAGCCCACTAAGCCCCCACTCTTCTACAAGCCAACAGCAATCACAAGAACAAGAGAGAACAAAGCAACAATCTTACTAGGCCCAGTGGCATTGAGAACGCGCAAGTGCATTAGAGAAGGAAAGGGGAAAGGTACATGGGGGGGGGTGGCAAGTGCTGAGCAAAGGAATAAACATAAAAAATGAATAAATAAATAGCAACAAACAGTGGTAGTGCAGCCAGCAAGTGGCAAGTGCTAGGTTAAAGGCAACAGACAGGGTGTGTCTAAAATGTGCATAAAAAAGACAGGGGGCGGGGGGTCTATAAGGTTACAGACACGGACCCAAGTGCAAGGGATTGCCAGGAGGCAGTGTGAGTGGGTAGTGAGTGAGCAGGTACCTGGTCCAGAAAGTCAAAGGATGACCAGGTGCACAATGCCAAGACAGAAAAGATCAGCAGGGGAGAGGTGGAGAGAAGGTAGAAGCAAAGAGGAAGGTCTTAAGGTGCTTCCGGATTCGGAGATGCTTCTCCTCAAGTTTCAGAGTGGTAGGGAGGCTGTTCCAGAGGGAGGCCCCAGCCGAAGACAGAGATCTACCCCCAGAGGGAGTTAGAGTTGGAGGAGGAGGAGTGAAGAGCTTGGAAGGTAAGGTATTTATGGTGGGACAGCTGAAGGTATTTTGGATCCAGGCCCCAGAAAGCCATGTGGACAATGCAAAGGATGTTGAATTTAATCCTTGCAGCCGCTGGGATCCAGTGGTGAGATTTCAGCGCTGGACAGATAGGATCCCAGGGCTTGAGGCCAAGGACAGGTCTTGCCGTTGTGTTCTGTATGAGTTGCAAAGGGCGGCGAGTAGAAGCAGGTAGATTTAGAGAGAACCAAGGCTCGAGAGACAGTGAACTTCTGGGAGAAGGAGAGGAAAGGCAGAATACCTCTGAGGCGGTGACCAGTCCACAGAATTCCATTGCATCCAACAAAGGATAGCAGTCAAATTAAAAGACATGTTTGTTGCTGCCTTCACTTTGTACACAGCCCCACCTTTGGGCATGACAGTCAAACCTTTTTTGCACTCGTTATCTTATTGCAGCTTTATATATATAGGACTAAGTATTCCCAATTAGGGGATACAAGGCTATTTCATGTCAGCAATTATTTCCATGATCGTATGGCTGCACAAGAATGCATGCCAGCCGAGCGGCTTTATAAAGTCATGCAAGGCTAATTTGACTTAAAATCCATTTACATACAGTTATGGTGATTTAAGTTGTGTTATTTTCGTTGTCATGCTATCTTTTTCATGTTATTTATATCTCCTAGCAGTGTACTTATATTGTTATTTCATCTGCCCTTTCAGCTTCTTTTATCTTGTCCTTGTGTCTGTTGTTTCAATGTTTTTAGTTTTCTTTCTGTACAGTAGTTGTTACCATTATTTGTATTATCGGCTGACACGCAATGGACCCTTTGACAAACATCTCTGTCTCAGCTATCAGCCGCCAGCACATTTTATTTTCTTTTTCTCCCAATCCTTAATCACAAACTAACTGCACTTCTCCAATCTCTCGACAATGTGCCACTAGTCCCTAACCGCACAGTATATTTCTGAGGCTTTGTCAATGCTAAGTAGGTAGCATCGCCCACTATCCTGCAAAGAGGGCACTGAATGCAACCTCCAAGATAGTGGTGGGTGTACCATACTGTCATTATGCTTATATTAGGCATGACCCATGTTCAACATCTTCAAGTGAGCTGCTAGGAAACTGGCCATTTCCACTGTCACTCTCCCCGCTTATTCTCAAGCCTCAGTGATTTTTGAGATCATTTATTCACAGAATTCCACCCATCCGCCAGGTTTCAGGGATAAAAAGCAAATTCACACATGCCCAGTTGGGAAAATAATTATTGGGCACCTGACTATGACTATTTTTTATGTGAAATGGCCGTCCTGCCAATGTTCTGATCTTCATTCTTTTCATGTCTTTGAGAAAGAGGTTTCCCTTCACTTTTTTGCAAGCTGATAATCTTTAGCGGTGTGCGAACCCATCAAACTCCCGGGCTGGTACAACCTACTGTCCCAGCACCAAGGTCAAACAGTGCATCCTCAACCTAACTCAATGAATCTGGCAGCATGGCTCCTGAGGTCATAGAGTTCGGACATCTCAAATTACCACAGAGATGTATGGACATCCTAAAAGAATCTAGGAAGCCAAACACGAGGCACTGCTACTTTGACAAATGGAAACAATTTGTTATCTGGTGCTAGAATAAGCAAATCAACCCGGTTGATTGCACTCCTTCCACCATTGTCACATACATGCTCCACCTGCTGGATGCAGGACTGGTATTTAACTCACTGAAGGTACAGCTGGCAGCGCTGTCAGCATACACCACCTCCCATAACAAAGTGTTGTGGTGGAAAATACCAGTGGTTAAACTTTCATGGAAGGAGTAAAGAGACTTCACCCTCCTATTTCAAACCCACCACCAGGATGGGACCTTAACGTGGTGCTATCTAAACTCATGGGCCCCCCATTCGAGCCCATGCATAAAAGCAGTCTCAAACACTTGACTTATAAGATGGCCTTCTTAGTAGCAATTACTTCTATAAGAAGGGTCAGTGAAATTCAGGCTCTGTCAGTGCAGGATCCATTCTTTACAGTTCATAAAGATAAACTGGTTTTACGTACACACCCTAGGCTCTCACCTAAGTTTATTTCTAATTTCCAGATGAACCAGTCCATCGAGCTTCCGGCTTTCTTTCAAGACCCACAAAGCTCGGCTGAGGTGAAACTACACACCCTAGATATGCGTAGGGCAGTCCTCTACTATGTATACAAGACCAGACTGCTACGTAAAATAGACCAGCTGTTTGTCTCCGTAGCTACAGGCAGAGAGGGAGATCGCCTCTCTAAAGGTGCCATCTCTAAGTGGATTGTTAACTGTATCCAGCTGTGTTACTCCCTTTCTGAAAAAACTCTGCCTTTCACGCCAAGAGCCCACTCTACAAGAGGCATTGGGGCCACTCTGGATTTCATTGCACATGTACCCCTTGACACCATTTGCAAAGCAGCTACTTGGAGCTCTATTCACACTTTTACTCAGCACTACTGCATTGACACCCATTCAAAGACACATACTCAAGTGGGACAAGCGCCTCTAAGACATTTATTTGCTCATGACCCTTCTCACATCCCACCTCCTTCTTCTAACACTGCTCGTTAATCTATGCACAGCATGTGATCTAAGCAGAGTCCACAAGCCTCAGAAGGGATACATTACTCACCGTAATCGTATTTCTGATGCTTGTATCTGCTTGGTTTCACATGCGACCCACCCTTCCTCCCCTCTGAGAGAAGGCGCATGGATGCTTGTAGTCTTATCTTTCTATCTATCTGCTTGGATTATCTGTACTCACGCTACCCCTCATGCTACCTCATTTCAGAAAAAATACAATCTGAGGGTCCTAGATGTGTGAGGGATCATGGGTAAAGTGGACGTCACACTGGGGATAGTATTACCGGCACACCCTGTGTCGACGCCCATTTTTGAGTTTCGAAAAACAAACTGTAATATTCGGCAGCTTCCACTAGATGTCGGCCTAAAATTGCTTATAATCAGTATCAGATGTTTGTTGAGGAACATGATATTTTAGCAAGCAACACAACATTCTGGATTCCGGCCCAATCATGGGACCAAGACGGCATTGCTCGATTTAAAATCCCATATTGCTGCCATTGTTGATGAGGGCAATACAGCCTTGCTGCTGCTTCTGGACCTGTCCGCCGCACTTGATCTTGTTTATCACCAACTTTTGGCAGACAGGTTAATATCAGTTGGCAAATGCACCAAAGAAGCAATGACTTGATTTAAATCTTTCCTAGGCCCACGAAATATGAAAGTAACCAAAGACAATGCCTTCTCCATTTCCTCCATCCTTCTATGTGGTGTCCCACAGGGGTCATGCTTATCGCCCCTTCTTTTAAACATATACTCACGTCTTCTCTGTGTTCTTCTGTCGGCTATGGGCATATATTTTGCCAATTATGCCGACGACACACAGAGAGTGATCAAACTTACAGGCGAATATCAAAAAGATCTTGAGTGTATTAATCACATCTTTAGGGAAATTCAGAACTGGACGGTCTTGAATTCCTTGGCCCTCAATAACGCTAAAACCAAGTTGCTCATTGTGGGCACTCAGCAGCGGCTAAAGAAACTAGATGTGAAATACGAGAATTTTTTGATTGGTCATCACGTTATTCACGTATCAAAAAATGTAAAAACACTTGGGGTATATTTTGACCCTCAGCTGTCTTTTACTCGGCAGACCAATTTCCTCAAGTCTTCTTGCCACTTTTACATCCAGCTTCTATGGCAATCTGTCCTTATCTGTCCAGAGAAAATCTTGCATTGATAGCGGCTGCAATTGTGAACTGCAAGCTGGACTACTGTAACAGTCTCTTGATTGATACATCTCAGACAAATCTTAGAACATTACAGGTGATCCAGAACAGTGCAGTGTGAGCTGTGCTTGGACTTGGGTGCAATATGCATGTCTCTGAAGCAAGACGCAGCCTACATTGGCTGCCCCTTCCACAACGACTGCACCACAAGGGGATGTCTATCGTGTACAAATGCTTGCATGGCAAGGCCCCATCATACCTTAAGACCAGGTTAAAAAAGAAACCTGATGGTCGTTTATTATGATCCAGTGGCAACATCTCTTTGTTCCAACCTATGTTTACATTGAAGGGGTTTGGAGGAGCCAGTTTCAATTCCTGGGCTCCTACCCTATGGAATTCCATGCCAAAACATCTGGCCAATATCAGCTCAGTAATTGTCTTCAAGAAACAAACTTTTTTGTTTGATCAAGGCCATGGGTAAGGCCTCCTCACCCTCTTACAACTGACACTACGCTTATCGTGTCTGCTTTATAACATCATATGACTCCTGTTTACTGGTAGAGTCAGTCTTGTTCATACCATCCTTGTTGTCCTTTTTTATATTCTATGTTCTTTGTTGTCTGTTTCTTTCTCTCCTGTGTGCGCCCTGAGGCCTTAGGGTTAGTGGCGCAAAACAAGAGCACAGATAGATAGATAGATAGATAGATAGAAGCTAACCCAGAAAAGGACAGTACAAACATTGAGTTGTTAAGCAGGAATACCTCCAATACCTATTCAACTTGGAGAGCAATTAGCTTTAGTACACTATTGGGGAGTTTCAAAATCTCCTTCTGGAGATCGAGAAATTTGCAGAATTTCTTCTAGTGGATATGAAGGAAGTACTCCTGGAAGTGTTGAGGGAATGATGCATAGTCTGAGAACCTCATCTATGGCTATGAAGATGTGGCAGACTTATCATCTGATATTGTTTGCCCAACTTCACCGGTTGCCTGATTGTATTTTAATCATTAGGCTGGATGAACTGTTTGAGCTAGTTGAATTAATGGCCCTAGAACATCTAGAAACAGACCCACACATAGTACCTGGTTACTTCCAAACTGCAAGCATCAACACAACAGAAACCCCTGTGCCCTCTCTCCCCACTAACCTAACTCAACCACACTATTTCAGACTTTCCAGTGCTCCTAGATACCTTGAAATGGATGTGGTGTACAGTATAATGCTCAGTAACATAACATACATAACATGTTTAGGCTAAATGATCATGGCATTGGTAGTGCAGAGGTTTGAACACACAACTCGGAATTTGGCTTCTACTGCTATCCTTAAATGCCTTTATTACCAGCTAAAGTACCCTATAATGGCCTACAATTAAAACAAAATACTAATCCTAATCTGATCAGTTTTACAAAGTATATTTTTCCATTGTTGTCTAAGGGACACTTGACTGTTATTTAGGACTACACATCTCATGATGTATTTTCCTGAGATGATTTGAATTATATAGTAACATAGCATGCTGTGCTTAAGTTCATGTACGCTTCTATGGGCTTCCTAATCACAGCATTTGTAGTGCGTAGATATGAAAACTTGTCCCGGGAAAGTGAGCAGCAGCCTTAGAAGCTTTGTGAGGCTACCCCAGACAGTTTCCGGCTAATCATCCCATCTTTCAACTTCGTATTTTTTAAAGCACAACCATTTTTGGTTTTCCCCTCTTTAGCCTTTGCCCGTAATGCAATTGTAATATTGACAGAGGTACCCCATGGACATGGAATAATGTGCTCTCCAGAAGAGTACCCAATACGTTGCCCGGTCCTTACAATCTTCTAGAGAGGCAATAGCTGTCTCGGTAGGATTCAAGTCCAATAGCAATAATTATTAAGGTATTGATAGCTCCATTCAACCGATGACTCTATGAAACAATTAAACAGCAGACACCTGATCACCTTGTGATGCCACTCTTCATTTTACCCAAGGAAAGGATCCCCCATGAACATTACATTTATGTTTGCCCATTACAACTCTTGAACTAATTTACCTTCTGTACTTTTCTGGAATTGCACAATTCCTGAAATCGTAGGCTCAGAGATGGATGCCAAGTTAAGAACATGTTTCACTTCTAGGGGTACCATTAAAGAAATCCAGCATTGGCATTTAACTCTAAGTATGTCTTTCACACAGTAGCCATTTATTGTCACACTGGGGAAGTGCCCTGACAGCAGAGGATAAAGAGTTGTGTAAAAATGCTCTTCAAGAAATGGAGTATTGTTCACTGTGTGTGGGTTTGGATTGTCCAACATCGTGTGTGGTTTTTGAAAGGTTTTCAACAGTAAATTCACATTACTTTTTTGGGCTGTGTTGTAGGCACCCATGTGAGACGATTAACTACCTGCTTATGTAGAATTACAACATAACTGTGGAAGAGCAAATATCTCAGCTGTCCCCAATTCATCTGATTTATTTAGAAACAGAGTCATTTCGATCCTCATCAATCTGTAGATTGGAAATAGCTGACTGTGACTAGAGTCATTCTTTACAGATATTACAGATATGGCTGTAATGAGGCTGCAACCAGGGAGCCTAATAAGCAACCTTAGTTTTGGGCAGTGTTGATATGCCTTGTTTATGTACAGTTCAGCAACAGAGTGTTTTGCATACATTCAAGTTGATCATCACCTTAGATTCCCGAGATGGAAAACAGAAACAGGTACAGCCAAGGACTTCACATATATGTTGTTCACTTATTTCTTTTTTGAAGAGAGGGGATTTTTCTAGTAAACCCCTCCCAAATGTCTGGTGAAAATCAGTGTCATGGTTGGGATCACCAGGTATTATATGTGCATGATAGTAATCTTTGAAGGGATTATGAGCAGAGCCTTCTAGATAAATGGAGAGGCAGGCTCTTCATTCTTTCGTTCAAGACTCCCACTGAATCTCTGGCAGAAGTACATCCATTTCAGATGGTATAAACACAACTCATGGGCTAGTTGAATTGTGTTCATAGACTTATGAACAGGACAAAGCTGATTGATGTTGTTATGTTATGTTAACTACATTTATGTAAGCACACGTACACCCGCAGGCATCTTGGTTCTGAGCAAAGAGACGTGAGGCAGATTCTTGTAGGGCCACTAAAAAAGCAGAATTTTCAATCTGCGCCGAAAGGCCAGATGGTCAGAGATATCTCGCAAAGCGATGGGAAGGCGATTCCATTCTTCAACTGCAGCAACAGAGAAGGCACGGCCACCCCTACTGGCTAACCTGAACCGAGGAACCGTCAGCCGGCTGTCAAGGGTTTTGACCCATGTTGAATCAATAGACTGGGTAGATGTGGGGATGAGCTGTCGCTGCCCATTATTCTATCCCAGAACAAACTAAATCAATAGACTGGGTAGATGTGGGGATGAGCTGTCGCCGTCCACATTCACGCCAGAATCCAGGAGAACCGTGCAAAGAAAGATGGTTCTGTTCAATATCCGTTTTTACTGATGTCAAAAAGTTGCTTAAATCATGGGCACAAGCCCACTCTAAAGGTACAACCTTCTTCTGGGGGGTTCCACATCACCACTCTACTGTAAGGATGCCATCAAAACAATGTTAAGCAAGGATACTATACTATCAAGCAAAAGACCACTCTTTTGAAATGCATTAATTCAAGACAGAGCCCAAAAATGGGTGCAGTACCAGCTTTGTCCACAAACCGGCGCTAGCGGTCTAAACTCTGACAGGAGAACTGCTACTTCAGAAGCTAATCAGCCTCCTGAGACAGCTGGAAACTCCAAAGGCCCGCTGGTTAATTAAAACTCTTAACCACCTGCTGTTCCCAGAGACAATCTGATTGCATTAACAGGCCAAGAGGCTGGGAAACCTTCTCACCTCAGAGACCCACACAACAGCCCAGGAAATAACCAAATGCAGAGTGGCCCCCTGGCCTGCTGACCTCAGCCGACACTGTAGACTCTCTCCCTTGAATGGGGTATGTTGAGCCCTGCCTGGGAGAGGAGAGACACGTGGTACTCCCAAGTTTCTGGGGGCGGACCCAGCACTTTTGTGGAATCATATTGCAGCAAATATATGTTTAAGTTAAATGCTTCTAAAATATTGCATTAAGCTCACAAAAATGTGCAATTTGGAGAACCTTAATCTAAGAAATGTACCCACAATTCAAGTCTTGATTCAACTTTGTACCATATTCTGAGGCAAAACCCCGCTATTTATTGATATTACAGACACTGGATTTATGCTAGAGACCTAGTAGATTACTGGAATGTGTGTAGAAGGAGGGTGCACATTTGTGTAAAATCTGGAAAGGTTTAGAGGTTGTGATCTGGATGAAAAGGGCAGAATTCTGTCATAAGTGGACACGACATCTTACAAAGACAGGGATTGGATGGTTTGGTGCTACAGAAAATATGTTAACTGGACGTATAATATAAGAAAAATGGTACATAGATAAATATGTATTTGGATGAGAAATAGATTTGTGTGCAATTTGACAAGGGGAGGATCCCCTAACCATAAACCTACCTAATCACTCTGACTCACAACCCAGTTCCCCCAATCAAGGGAGAGAGGAGGAACTGGCCAATGATAAGTTGGAAGGGTTGGCCATGCAGAATTAGCTGACCCACCCACTTTCTAAACACATAAAAAGAGCCACTGGAAGCCAGATAGGGTTTTTCTTTTTCACTTTCGGCGGAGCATTTTGACTTCAGACTTCACATCCAGAGATCCAGACTTCAAATCCATCAATCTCCAGAGACCAGAAATTAACTCCAGAATTTGTAGCAGAGAGGCCTGAATCCACAAGCTGAATCCTTTTTCAGCAGGCCTCCAAATCATTTGCAAACTATTCAACAGCCGGGCGAGCTGTTTGAATTTTTGCCAAGAACTGTTGTCACAACCCGAGACCAGACCGCCGTGCAGTGCCGAGAACCTTTGTCAGAACCAGAGATCCAGACCGCTGTGCAGTGCCGCTAGCAGAGCTGACCCAGAAGGTAGAATTATCCAGTGAGCAGAACCAGGCTGAGACCGTCCGTGGTGAGGGAACCGCAGTCCAATCCTGACCCGATTTGTGGCAAAGTCGCATTCCTGTCCAAAATATATGTGAGTACCGCCAGAACTGTGCAAAACCCAATCTCTTAGTTTAAAATAATCTAATTCAAACTATTTTAACCTATTTAGAACTGCCTCCTAGAATCGTGTCATTCTGTCATCTTTAAACCTGAAAACTGTCATCTGTCATTCTGAGCTTTAAAATTTCAAATCCGGAAAACTACCTTCACTAAATCGGCCGTATCTCCGGAACCGTTTGTGATAGAAGTGAGATTTAACTTTTATTTTGAAGCTCTAAACCGACTTGCTACTCCTCATACTCTCTCCGTAAATGCGCTCGACACACGCGACTAAATTTGCCGCGATTTGACATTTTGCTTAATTTCAGCCACGTGTAAAAATATTTGTCCTTGCTTTCCATTGCTGAAATTCGTTTGCAACCTGACAATCATTCATAGAGCATTGCTAAAGTGATCCTGAACTAATACAAAGTATGTATCACCTACCCTGAACCTCCTATAGGGAATTAAAAGCATGTTTTGCATATTTTTCACTTAATTGCAACCACTTCAAAGTATATTGCCTGTATTTAAGACTCCTACCTGTTTTCCTCTAAGCTTGCTAGTGGGGAACTGAATTATATTTGATTGCATTCCTGAGAACTGTGTGCTTTCCTCCCATCTCTTTACCTTGCATAAAGGGGGGGGGTGAATTGTCAAAGATAAGTGATTACATTGTCTTTTGTTGAAGTCATATCAAGTTTATTTTCTGTACTGCATTTTCATTCATCATTGCATTGTCCTTGAAGCCATAAAAGCATTTTCAGCTACTTTATCCTCTCTACATCACTTCTAAGCCATCAAAAAGAGTGTACCACTGTAACATTATCCATTGTTGATCACTATCATCTTCACAAGTGTGCTATCAAATATTAAGTTATTATAAAAGTGTGATATATATATATATTGTTTAATTTTCAAATGAACCTTTTAATTTGCAAAACAAACCTACTTCTTGGCTCAGTGGGGTCAGCGGGATTCTAAGAGAGGGGTGTTATATAAGGGATGTCATCCAGAGTAAACAAACTGGACATAAAAATACATCAATAAGGGCTTCCATCAGCATCCCAGACTAGGCATTGACTTAGCTGTAGCGTTGAATTGAAGTCGCTTACACGGCAGGCGGGAAGAGATCGAAGGGTGCGAGTCGGTTGATAGGGAGTGAATTTGATTTGCAAATATTCTGCCCCCTTTCCATAGAAGGCTCAGTGGACCATGCACATAGATTTGAACAGTATCTATTGGACAACAGGAAGCCAATGAAGTGTTATCAGTATGGGTGTCATATGGGCACCAAATGGAGGACGGATAATGGAGCGAGCGGCATCATTCTGGAGCAGCTGCATGCGCCCAATAAGATAACTGGGTTGGGCCAGGTATAATGAGTTGCAGTAGTCCAGGATGCTAAGGACCAAAGCTCCAACTAGAGGCGCCTGACTGGCCGTAGAAATGAAGGGAACGACTTTCCGAAGGACCCTGAGTTTGAAATGGCCCGATTTACAAACTGCTCCCACCTGTTCATCCATGGTAAGGGTCACTGGGAAACGTACTCCCAGATTCCTGACGGATAGAACCGGTATCTGAGGGGACCTAATGAGGATGGCCAGAAGTCAGCCGTCCAAAACAATTGTGGAGTGGCTGTACCCACAACCACATCTCAAACCTTTGGTCAGCAGTACTTTCAAAAAGCATATGCTGTAGGACGATCTGCGATGCCAAAAATGTCCTACCAGTGGTCTTTACACAGCATGGGGCAACTACTAATTACTATTATTATTATTATTATTATTATTATTATCATCATCATTATGTTATATTGTTAAATTTGTTTTTGGGTACGAAATCGTTCTTTGCTCTACTCCATAAAGATAAAAGAAATAATACATCATGAAAAATGTCTGAATAAAGACAAACATTTCATTGAAAATCCTCTAAAACATAACCTAAACAAATCAATATCACTATCATTACACTTCCAGTAAACTTTGTTCTCTTCCCTCCTCTATTAATTAGCACTCCTCTAAATTAATCAACGTCTCCTCACCCATTTTTATTACCTGGTATAGCTCATTGAAAACTTTTATCAATAGCTTCACCAAAGCTATGATTAAAGATACCTGTTTGGTCGTCATGAGTCTTTTCCATATGTTGTAGATTAATACAGCCAAGGTCATGTGTACAAATGACTTAAAAAATAGTATTTGGTATGAGGCATTTGACGGGAACACCTCACTGCATGATAGCATCTGTCTCTAAGATGCTCATTTTGCATAGCCTACTATTACGCAACTCTTTGGGAATATTCAACTTTTTCACCAATAATTTCAAGAGTGGACAGACAGTTCATTAAACCTCATAGACCATGAGCAACATTTTTGTGAGGGGCATTTTCTCAGATACAGTGTTGGGTTCTTCATCAGGACATGATAGATCTCATTATTCTGTTTTTGTTATCCTTTGTAATTCATCAATATCTGTGATCGTATCCCATCATTTAATGTTACCTTTCATCGACTCTTGTGAACCAAAACTTAGAATCTCTGTTTCCTCCATAAACAACGTACATATTTTCTTAAACTTGTACAAACAATCATTCTTTTTCTTTTCCATCACTTCACTTAGATAGAAAACTACACTTGCATGATTCATGTTCAGAACTTTCATATACGCAGAGATTTCTTTTGATATTGTGACCACCATGATTGCAGGCCCAGTTGTAATCGAATGATGCTAATGGGCGCGGTCTTGGGTACTCCCAAAGCCTATTTCATGATTCTCCCCTCAAGAATATCTAAGTACTTTCTTGAGCTCAAATGTATCATCTCCGTTCCATACATCACCATGGCTGTAACTTTAAGGTGATAGAATTAAACTAGTCGAACTAAGGAAAAGGCACTTAACCTGTTTTGTATTACTTTCATAAGATCAAATCGTTGATTCCATTGTTAATTTACAGGTTTTAAGCATTTCTGTCCCCGAAAAAGTGAACCCTAAATATTTGAATGATTTTACTTCTACCACCATGGAATTAGTTATGGTCTATGCATACTTCATTTTTGTTGGCTTTATATTGCCACAAAAGATTTGTCAGGGTTTAGAGCCAGTGTATTCTCATTCAAGTAGGTGGCTATGCCATTCAAGGACCTTTGCATGGTAGTGGGAGAAGAATCACGCCAGATCAGGTTGTCAGCATATGCCATGCAGTTCACTTGTAGTCCTGCACACCTAGCCAGATAACCAGACCTGCTTATACTCGCTTCTCACAGATCTGCCAAGTATAGGTTAAACAGAGTAGGGGTAATAATAGCACACCCTTGCCTTTCCCCTTAAAAAAAAAAAAAGTAATCTGCCTTGAGAGTTCTCTGTTAGTATTCTGTCTCACCCTTGTCACATTGTTCGAGTACAGCATATCCAACATCTGCAATAGCGCTTTATTAATTCCCCACAAACACAGTTTTTGCCACAGCCTGCCCATGTCAACATTATCAAAGGTAGAACAAGGGTCTAAACCTGCCATATATAATGATCTAACCATACCCTTACCTATAACCTGTTTGAAGGGCATTATACCTACCTTTGGACTCTGCACTCTTGGTGAGATCCTTTAGCACTTAAGTAGCTAAGACATATCCAGTAGGGAAATATGCCGATAGCTTCTAGAATCTTCTCTAGGACCATTTTTACAGCTCGGATTCAGTAACGAATAATGGACATTTAGCCAATCTGAAGACCTGGTGGAAAAAATGGTTAAAAATGTCCATAAATTAACTCTTTTGCGCCTCTCATACGTTCATACCATGTGGACCTCTCACACGTGTATCAATCAGGTTTCCTATGGCCAATTTTATATTTAGCTTGTCAAACTTTTCTATCCATGGTATGGGGACATTTTGTTATCATTGGTGATCTCCTTTAATTCTGCCTCATTCTCATTGTATTTAGCTGTGTAATACTCCACCCGGTTCTACGTGATTTTGCCGACCTATTTTTGGTCGTGGTACTTTTCATTGCCGGATTTTACATCGCCAGAAACCCTGTTTTTGTTTTTTATTTTATTCAGGGAGGGTTGTCCCCCACAGACCCCACCCTTACTATTATAATAATACCCCAACCCCAACAAAACACCCCCCATATAAAAAAAAATAAAAAAACGGGGTTTCTGGCGATGTAAAATCCGGCGATGAAAAGTACCATGACCAAAAATAGGTCGGCGAAATGCGTGTATACCCTCCACCCATGCTCCCTCTGAAACACTGGATGATTGCAGCTCTATTTGTGTTATTTTGCTGCCTGTTCGTGGTCGTCTTGGTTTCTCTGTATCATTGTTTGTATTTCGTCGACAAGATTGGATGGCCAGTTGTTTCTCATTCCAGTCACTATCTTGTAATTTTGTTATACTCCTTACTGTGGTCCTCATTGCTAACTTCTGTATCTTAATGTCTTTATCATCATACACTACCTTGTTATTAACACCAATTCGAGGTTCCCAGCATCCTAGTGAAGAACCCCTGTTTTTTAAGCAAACTAATGTCTTAGAAAATTGCTTGGGGTTTGTGCTTCTCATCTTTTTATTTTCATTCAAATTCACCAACCAATTCTCAATACATGAGTTCAAACTCTCAACATGCTTTCTGAATTGAGAAAATCTGTTTCCAGAAGTGTTCACCATAAACGTCTTACAACTTAGTTGTGCTCTATCCATACCCTCTTCTTCTAGTGTCAACTGACAGGTGAGTATAGCATGATTGCTCAATTTAGTTCCACAACCTCAAACTTCTTACGGTCATCACATCTAATATTTATTTTATAGATGTAATCTATTGTAGATCTTGAGATATGACCATGCCATGTAGGAGCTAAGTTGTCGAAAGCACCATCTAGACAAAAAGTGCGCCCATATCTGACCTTGAGGCTGCCTTTTTCCCTGCATGTCCTTCCTAGTCACCCGCTACCCCCCAGTATACTTGTTCCTCAGACTGACTAAACTTGTACATGCACAATTGAAATATCTGCATAAAATACGGGGGTCCACTTTTCCTCTTTTTGTCTGTTGCCATTCCATCAAAATGTTTTCATCTTCGGTGATAACTGCATCCAATTCTGCTTTCTTTGGGTTAAAATAAATGTTTATTATCAACAGTGTTAGACCTTTTTCATGAGTGGCATCAGTCACTGTCAGTGCTAAAATAGCCTCTGACACTGTATTGATCTTCTTTACTTCTCAGTCTTGTTTGTTCTTTACTGCGGTCAGCATTCCTCCAAACAGTCGGCCTGTTTTTCCTTTCTTGGCTCCTTGTACTATGTTTGTGAAGCCATCTATTACAGGACTGGCCATTAACCACGTTTCCTGGATTAGCAGAAAGTCATATTCCACTGAAGCAGCCCATGATCCATCATTCAGGAAACTACTGAAAGCTTGAGAGTTCCAGCATAGTACTTTGCATTCCTAACAATGAAAATCCAGGATGGACTCCCTTTGTGGTATTAAGTGTGGTTACAAGCCAGTTCCGACTTCCTCAAGATTCATTAAGGCTAAACTGCCTGCGACCTTGCTAAATAGCTGAACATTTAATTTGTAGGTTTCTCTTCTTGACACCTCTGGCTTTTTCCTCTGTGTATTCCTTCAGTTCCATCTGAAGGAGATAATAACTTTCATACCTGGTAATGAGCAATTCCTCTTGATTGTTATGTACCAATTTCTCAATCAGAAAAAAATTGACTGCACATATCCCCTTCCCGCTGTGATCCAACAGATGCATTTAATGTCAGATGAGATGATTTCTTTTAGATCCAGGCTCAAAGAGAAGTGACTTAATATTTTAGATTGATGTAAGGGTACATTTCTCTCTTCTTCAAACAAATTCGAAAATTAGCGGTACAATGGTCCTTTGTGTATTGTCTTTCTTATTACAGCTTTCTCTATACTTTGAGCTCTCCTCTTTGTTTCTGACTTTGTCCAGAGGAAATGACTTCTTCATTTGAGAACTTTAATCTGTTTTGGTTGATTCATCATTGACATCAATCCTCAAGATTATCGCTTTTGTACAGGCCTCTGAAGCCCTTCCACTTGTATTATGTTCTTCACTCTCATTCCTTTGTCTCTGCATCCGTTTCTTTGCTGTATTGAACTTTTCCTGACTCTTCCCGACATTTGAGATTTTCTTAATTTGTCATGATTTTTCTAACTGACTTTAAGAGTCTTCAACTACTATCACATTTTGATTTTTTTCCACTATCTTTTTTCCTCTTTTTGACACTGATGTCACTTCTCACGGATGCTTTTAATATGGTTCGTAGACATTTTTCTGAGTCTTTGTTCTGTGTTTGCTTTCCCCCTTTACCATTGTTCATTTTGTTCTGGACTTCTCCGCCACTCCTCCGTCCTTCCTGAACACACTTTTCTATTTCTATTATCCCATTGCTTAATCCATGACTGGGTTGGCCTCTCGTTTGAATTATAGGTGATTTAGTCTTCACTGTCACATTATGGCTGCTAGAATTAGGATTCTGCTTTACCAGAACTTTGTCTACCAGGCTTCATTTTTGGAACAGAGTAAGTTCAGATGGCTCTTTTCCTCCAATCCTGTTCACACATTTTTTTTAAAAAAGATGTGGTTCTTTAATTCCGTCAAAACCGCAGAGTTCGCTCTTGCCTCTGCAACAACCTTCTCATATACACAAATAAAGCATTGTGAGACTAAATTTAGTGCAATTTATGGACTATTACCATTAGTTGCTGCTTCTCCATTGTCAATTTCACCACCTGGGGCATTGGCGGCATTCTCACTTCTTCACCTATATTCTCTGCCTGCTCCATGTCATGATCTGAATAAAGTTCTGCTTCATTGGAAGTGTAATTAAGGCCATAATCACTCCCATCAGAAGTTTGGTTTGGGCCATGGTCCCTCCCGTCATGTGACTGAAACATTCTAGCTGTTGCGCTTAATCTTACTGTTAAGATAGGTACAGAAGATATTTCATTTGTTTTATGTATTTCTTGAATGTCTTGCTTCAAGCTAACACATATCTTTTAACAGCAGACTGTCCCGAAATATCAATACCCTCAATGACTTTTGCGACTGCACACATCATTATTGGGAATGACTTGGTCTTCTGCAACAGCATTGCAATATGTACTTGCCGGTCCTTTAGAGAAGAATGCTGTCATTTTCTCTTGATTGTCTTTTTCAATTTAGCAATATGTGAACGCACGTTTCTCTCGAGTCCCTCATCCAACTCGTCTGTTTTGCGCCCCTCAAATGACACTGCTTTGCTTTACTGCGCGTCGTGTGTTAGCCTTAATATTAAAACGTGTACTGTTTGGTAAATGACACCTTCTCAAGGTCGTTTGCAATCGCCTCCGTACTGAAACCTGTTGCTTTATAAGTGCCTGCGCCAAAGTCAGTGTAACACAGAAAGTTAATATGATTCACTTGTTCTCACCTACAACGTCTCCTCTCTGCTGATTGCCGACTGCGTCACACTTGCTGTTCACTTCACGGGCCACTTTGCGGAACCCGCCCAATAAAACACAGACGTGGGAGGGACCAGTTCCAACCTCCTGATTAGCCCACACAGCCAAGGCTTCCGAGCAGCAGCAGTGTGCAGTGCCGACTACCTAACATTCGCTAATATGTTATCATGTACATGAAAACAGTCATTATTATACATGGAATTGCACGTAAATAAGAGACCATGATACAACATGATGTTACGCTGTATGTTCAGTCTTTCATTCAATGCTCACTGCTTCCAGGGTCAAGATGGGGAGTGAGACAACTAGGTGACGTACATGAGGATAATGCATTCGGTTGGGTGTTTGTTTTAAGCTCCAAGTGTGTTCACAGTCAGCCCCTCTCCCATACCCAGCTCACTTTGGATGCCGAGAAGCACATTTCAAGGGTTGGAACATGATGGCAGGGCGGTTGGGCTTTGGCCATGAATTGCTTTAATAAACTGAAGGCTAGGGACATATGCCATTGCTTGCACAGTTAAAGCAGCAACCGTCATGGTGAGTTCAGTAGACAGGGAGGGAAGGTTGTCACAAGAGAGTAGGGGCAGCGGATACATGCACCCAAACGACCTTGTAAAAATGTCATTGCCCATATACAACTAATACGTGTACTGGGGAGATCTGCATCAAAGCAAAGGAAGTGAAACACCGTATAGAATATCAATAATAATATATATATATATATATATATATATATATATATATATATATATATATATATATATATATATATATATATATATATATAATTACTTGATTTAATTGATAATCAATTTTTACAAGAAAATATTAATTCCATGGTTAACATCCTTGTCATGTGTCAAACTGTGAAACAAGTCCATACAATTCTTAATTGATAAATGGCTGAATCTGCAGTCAGCCATTGAATGCCCTCACCTCCTGAACAGAAAATCATGATGACAGTGGGTTCCAGTAAAACGTCCCAACACCTTACAACATGCAGTATTTACTATAAGGGGTGTGCGCACACATTTGCAGACACAGCGGGGGAGAACCCCTTTGGATCAATGAGACCTGAGGGACCTGTGGGGTTAGGGCTCTCACTTCACACGTGTGCCCGCTTGCAATGTGCAACAGTCAGCAGATATGTTCTCAAGCCACTGTTTTTGATATCCATAGGTCTGACACTGGCACAGACAGTTAATGAATTAACGCAGCTTAACTGTTTTATGTTTTATCTACAGTTATGTGTTTAGCATGAATTTCATGCCTACATAAATACATATATAAACCCAGAATCATCAATGAATTGCATTGGGATGATGGCTAAAGGTGTGGAGGTGAATTGGTACAAGAAACATGGAATTGACATTTCAGGGTGCTGCAGGTGAAGGCAAGCACAGCTTGGGTAGACATCATCAGCAGGATGTCGAGTGTAGGTGACTGCACAATGAAATGATGGTGACAGGGGTAGAGGATAACACGTTTTGAGGAGCACTGGCATTGATCTTTGGAGGTCCTGGTGTTAAAGACATGTAAAGTAGGGAAGGCTTATGTGTAGTCATGGGGATGATTTCAAGATCAGACGGGTGGGCATAGAAAGAGAGTTTGAGGATCTCTGGTGTTTATATTTGAGGGTGCTGAATTAGAAGACAGTGTAGGCTAGCTTACCCGGGTTCTTACTCAACAAGTACCACATTGTTTCTCCTTGCCACTTTACCTCTGTAGCAAGCTCCCCAAGCTGCTTTCGGGCTCACTCTCTTTAAAGTCAGGCAATGTTTCTTAGGAGGTGTAAACGCCACTTCTGACTGCAGTTAATAAAAATCCCCCTGAAGCATGGAGGGCAGGGCAGCTTTGCAGATACACAGTCCTTTGCAGGGACCAAAAAGTCTTTCCAGCTGAAATTCTGGAGTCAATGAAAACAAAGATGCAGGACGTTAAGGTCATGGATCCTTGTAAATTTGAAGAACACAAGCCAGGGGGCAATTAAGACGTGGTACTTTATCCCCCAATCAAACTTTTTCCAAGCAAATAGAAAATAAATGATACCATGACACTGAGGAGGAGCACAACTGGCAGTATGGTTACCATATTTCAAACACTTACATGGCCCAACATGCAGAACATGTAGTATGTTGTGCTATGGGAAGAAAGTAAAGGGGCATACTTGTATAACGCAGCATTGATAATGGGTGAGATCTTCCTCTTGGATTTTGAGAGACATTCTCCTTCTTATGCTATGTGCTTGGCATTCTCTGCCTCTTGTAGACATTTTTGGTCTTCATTCATATATTGATCTTGGTAAATATTGCATTGAGATTGCCCAGTACTTGTGGCACATGAATCCTACATTTTAATTGCATTAAGGGCCATTGTCACCACAGCAGGAGTCCTATCCTGTAGATTGTGTATTTTCTTTTCTGGGTGAAATGCTGCTATGCTATTGAGGGGTGTCATCATGTTGCTGTATAGTTATACTATGCAAATAAGTTGTTGCTGTCTGCAGAAGTTGGACTGCAACACAAAGTGCAAGTGATTGCCCAAATACTGTAGCACTAGGCTATTCCTCTGGTGTGAATGGGTGCAAGAAGAGAGTTCCATTTGAGTAGTGGTTGTATTGTGCTTATCGTATGGTGACAGCTGGAGACAGGGGTTTGTCCACAATGAAGGGGAGCATGCTAGATATATTTTCTGGAGGAGTTACACCTAATCTTGGAGTGTTTTATTATTGTGATATGTTGTGGTATCTTATTGTGGAATATTATTGTGGTATATCATTTTTGTAGTGATGCATTGGTTTTTTCTTATTTATAGTGGTAACACTTCCCTCAGAATATATCCCAACACCTGTCCTTGTAGCCACATTTTTCAAAGTATCAGCTACTGGACGTATTACACTTAGAAGGTGATAGTATCACTTCTTCTCAGCAACTTATCTACGATGCAATGTTATGCTCTAGAAACAACAGTGCAAAACATATCATGTCATCAACAGTTGACTGTATCCACACATTCCATACACTCCTAAACTCAAATAAGCCTAGTCTTTGTGCAAATGAATGCAGTCAATGCAATGAAACCCGACCCAGTATGTTTTACGTTTCTGGTTTTATATGCTAACAATGTTCAGAGTTATTCAGATGAAATACATTGTGCAGTATAAGTCATGTGTGCAAAAGAAAGGCATAGACGATTATATTTTACATTACAAAGTTGCACCCATCAAAGGCTCCCAGACCATTATCTTGCACAACGTCCTTACATGCGGAAAACTGGCAGGAGTTGCAGTTTGAGAGAGAGAAAATCACAGTAGCAAAGCAACTTCATTCATGAACATTTAAAAAGATCTTGTTTTGCACATTAATAACCACAAAACATTCTGCTAACCTGCCTGGCTCCTGCCATACATTCATGTGACAGATCCTCACTTAAAAACCCTATTTACCTAGACATTGTCGAGGTTCCTGACACAGCTGACTGTGGTTAGCCTCACTTGTTTTGTCACTGTTAAGGAATCTCAGGACCCCAGCCCTATCAGCACTGCCTCAGACCGACCTGCATGTCTGTCTCCCCAAGTGGCTCCTGCACGCCTGCTTGGAACTTTCTGAACACCTGACTCCACATCCGTTCCCAGCTCCTTATAAAACCTCACACTGTCACTCAAACAGAACCCTTCCCCTAGCTTAGCCATGTCATCTCATCCGTTCAGCCCAGTATTTTTCCCCTAAAAAATGACAGTTTTGCTAACTATAAATGCAACATTGCTTCCTGCACAAAATGGCCTTCTGTAACAATGCCTTTCTTGGCATAGTTCAGCCTAACAAAAAGAAAAAACATGCTGCACGTTTAAAATCCTCATTGAATGAAGCCACATGCATTTCAAATCTGGATTCAGAACTTTTATTTCCATGTAGATTTATGTGCACACGATGTTAAAAATATGGGATTCAGTTTGTTAAATGGGATCCAGTTAAGTTAGAATGTTAATGTATATTATTATATTATATTATATTATATTATAGTAATGGTATTACATTTGGTGCAAATTCAGTCCAATGACATCTTATTCATAAATGAAATAATGTTAACATGTTTTTTTCATGTTTTGCTCCTGGTATTTGTGCATTTCCATCTGGTGCACAAGCTGGCTGCATTTATGATGTTTGTATTTCTACATGAACCCCCTACCACTACATATGCATGAACCCCTGTACCGCAATGCTTAAAAAAGCCAGTTGAAAGTCACTTTGCACTGGAAAACTACACTTTGCACCGCTCTCTGAATCAAGGTGTTTGTTGGTAATACAAAACCACTTTGCACTGCACTAAAAATTCAATGAATCAGGCCCTAAATGTGCAAAATTAGGCCAACCAACCCCCTTGACTACAGACATTTAAAATAAAAAGATTCCAGTGACAAGTTGTTAAGCTCTTAAATTCCCACTTAATACAAACTCACCAAAATGGAGCAACATGTTTATATTTCGTACTGTCACAGGAGTGAAGTGCACATTAAAATAAATCTGCGTAAAAAACATTTTGATTAAAAAAAAAAAATGGAACAGACCACAATGACATATTGTTTTCAATGACATTTTGCGGGATTTGGGGAAAAAATAGTCAATGTTGATGGGGAGGGACAAACCAAGCGCCCAGGGCCTCAAATGATTGAAGAATACCCAGATTTCAATTCTTACCTGTGGTCCACCAACCGGATGCAAAACGCACGTGCCTGAATGCTTATTTACCTAGGAAAGATGAGCCCAAATGTGTTGTGGAAAGGGCAAATGCTCAATGACAAAAGCAAATCTATTAGCAAAGGGATGGAAAGTGCCTTTTACGGCTGCATAAGTCATATATCGCAGGTAAATATGGAACAAAAACCATGCCCAAATGTGTTATCAGGTGATCTTTTCATGAAATTAAAAGGATTGTTATGCACAAATCACACTCTCTGCTACAGTAGTCAGTCATTCTACTTTTCTATCTTTTTCTATTTCTCGTTACGATGTGATCTTGTTCTGCATTTCATCTCATTTGTTTAGTTTCCACACTTTTATCTTTTTTTTTGCAGTCATCTTAGATTAATTATCTTTAAATTCCTTATCTCCCGGTTGTGTCAATTGTCCCTATCTATATTCCTGGAATGTTCCTTTTTTTGCCCTCCCATTTTCACTCCCATTACCCTCTTCCTTTCTAACAACCCCTTTAATCTGCCTCTTTCAAGACAGAAAAGCTTCCTCTTATAAAAAGAATCATGCTCATCCTTGAGCATCATTTCTGCCCGTCAATGATAGAAACATAGATGCAGGCTGTGGGAGATACCAGCTGCTAATGTAAGGTAATTAGTATGCTGTAGTCATGTGTAACATCCAAATTGTCATGTTTTAATGTATTATTATATAGAGTGGATTGTAGGACGTCTGGTAGCCAATCAGAATTCAGCCGTTCTGGGAAATAATCACCAGCATGGTTACGGATGCATGTTTCTCCTTGTTTCTCCTGTTGCCTTCTAGCTAAAGACACAATTCCCAAGAGGTCACTCACTGGCACTTCCTCTTCTTTGGACACTGAATCCGGATGGCTGCCTTCCTCACTTCCTCTGTGACCGTGGGCAAAAGTGAGCTACTGGGCATCAATGGATCTGCTTCGATCAAGGAAATTCTAAGAATAATGGCACAGCCTAAAACATGGCCTGGTGCTAAATGTAGTCCCTAACAATCAACCCAGGAAAGACAGAAATCTTGATTATATCCAATAACCAAGAGAACAACACCTACATCCCCTGGCTGATTGAATTGGGAACCGCACCCACACCATCTAAGGTAGTAAAAAACCTAGGAGTCCTAATGGCCATTGATCTTAATTTAGAACCACAAGTAAACACAATAATTAAGAAATGCTTCTTCCTCCTTCACTGAACAAAAATAATTCTACCTTTCCTCTTCTTCAGCCACAAAACACTGACAACCTTTGCCCTCATCGTGTCAAGAATAGACTACGCAAACAGCCTCTACCTCAGGATGCTTGAAACCCTCCTGAAGAAACTGCAACACATCCAAAATTCAGCAGCTTGACTCCACCTGAAATTGCCAAAATGATATCACATCACTCCAACGCTAAAAACGTTACACTGGCTACTAATCAAACATGGTATCACATTCAAAACAATGTGCATAACAAATAGGGCAATCAACGGGCAGGGAGCAGAGTTTCTACAAAAGAAAATAACTATCTACAAACCAACAAGACTTCTCAGATCAAGCAATGAAATCCGCCTGGAACCAAACCCTTACGTCAGAAAAAAACTAGGAGGCTCCGCTTTCTCCCACCTAACGGCAAAAACCTGGAACAACCTCCTGAAAGGAATAATACCAAAGACCACCTACAATTTCAAAAAACTACTAATAACCTGGCTCTTCAACACTTTGGAACCAGACAGAAACAACTGAAACAATCAAACAGGAAATACAAAGAAGAGGCTAACAGACCATATGAAGGCACAGACAACACCTAGGGAAACTCCTACAAGAACAAGAGACA
Source organism: Ambystoma mexicanum (assembly GCF_040938575.1). NCBI lineage: Eukaryota > Metazoa > Chordata > Amphibia > Caudata > Ambystomatidae > Ambystoma > Ambystoma mexicanum. The sequence goes on from NC_090926.1 coordinate 484,567,675, forward strand.
CAATGCGAAGTGGAATAAAACACAAGCAACAACCCCATCTTGACAGAACAATAGCAGACATGCTTAACACAGAGGCACAACCACCAATGCACCGACTCAGACAGGACATAGGGTAGGGGCACAGGTAACATGCCGGTAATATGCGGATCAATCTGAAAGGACTAGTTTACACCAACCACAAACTGGGATACAAAGATAGAAATGCTAAGATTAGCTAACTTTATCATAATGAGAGATGAGAGACATCCTTATCATGCTGAATCCTAATCACAGATAGGAAGACAACCATCTCTAAATCGCCAATGACACACAATAAGAGTGGGCATCTCTCCGAATTACAAGGATACTAACCACCCCAACAAACCTTCTAAAAACATCACAGCTCCTCATACAGCTTTCACACTCTAACTAAACACAACCACACCTCTTAAACTGCAGCAGCCCACACACACTTCACCACACCGCAACAACAAACATTCACACAACAACACACAACAGATTCAGACTGGATAGTACACCAAAAAGCTCAGCGAACAGTGTTAACCAGACTGAAGCTGCCAACAGTACATCACAGCTCCCTTGCTCCTCTCCAAACTTTGTCCCACAAACACGCCCTAACCTAACCCCTTCTCTTCCAGATCCACCAGAGTGCCATGGGTCCACTCCGGTGGTGATAGTGTCCAGCATAAATATCCTTTGACATTAACATTAACATTATGGGCAGTAGTGCTCATAGGCAGCCCTTTGTGATCTCAGCCTATTCTGGGGCCCAAAAGTCAGACTTGTGGTTACATACTTGATCATAATGCCCATGGGAGAGGAATGAAAATGATATGTAATAATAATAATAATAATAATAATAATAATAATAATAATGATACTAATAGTAATAATAAAAACATTAACATCACTTTTTATGCAACACATTTAGATATTTTTGGGGAAAATACAATGTCTTTGAATTAATTATCTTATTTTAATTGTTGTTTGGTCATATCAGCAGTTACGATAACTAATGTATATAGTGCATAGTGATTAGCCTCTTAAACATTGCTGGTCCTCTCATAGGCATAAAAAAAACAAAAATAATAGGGCACCACTTTTCTTTAGAAAATATCCATGTGTGTTTAAACATTAGAAATGATAGGCAAAAATTAAGTAAATGCTCACGGGAGCTGGCTGCAATAAGTCTGGAGACACCCTGAGTCATAGAACAGTGAAGCAAAAGACTAGATAGAAAACCTATTCATACAGCCGCTCTCCGTATCACCCCAAACAGGGTCTTGTAGTTCTAAGCAGGTTGTTTGGTAGCAGTGAAAAATTGCTTTATCAACAGTATCAGTTCAATAAAGATACCAATGCGTTCGGATTTTTAGGTGAAAAGAGTATATTTCTCATCATGGCACAAATCACTAATCACATCTTAGTGAGGGTGCACCTGCCACTTCTCATATTTTTAAGTAGACCTAATTTACCAATGCATTTCGGAGCATAGAGCTCCTTCGTCAGGGTAAGTCTAATCTAGTACCAGAGACCATTAATCATAAAAAGAAACACGTGTTATAACATGCATAAAAAACATAAGAAGTGGATAAATAAATAATCACATACCAAAATAACGGTAGCAGGTTCAGATCATGTGTTGATATGTGGATGGAAAAGAAAATTTCAATAAGTAAAATAATATGGGAAATCTACAGTTCTGCTCAATGATTCAGGAAGAATTGTGGCAAGTTACCTCATGAGAAGTGTGTGGCCAAGCGTGGCAAACAGGGTGACAGACGTAGAGTCTGTTGCAGGTAACAGCAGCGTATGATACACGATCGAATGAAATAGTCGATCTGTTAGAAAGATGGCTGGTTTAGTATAAAATCACTGAGATACAGTCAATAAGAAAGAGAGAGGAAGCATGTGTGAGTACCTAAAGGTCTGAGTCCAAGTCTACGGTGGCAGTGAGAACGCCGGGTTGCATCGCTGTGTGTGGGCGTTGCTGTAGCAACGCTGGTATAAATAACCACGTGACCGCATCGCTCCCAGAGCAGGCGCGATGCAGAACATTAGCAGATGTGCAGCTTCTAGGGTGTATGGTCATCCGGGGCGTCTGATAATGAATTATCAGCCATGTGGCGAGTAAGCAAAACATAATAGCCTCATAAAAAATAATACCTGATAAAAATGTAAATAGTGAACATAGAAAAAATACTGGGACCAACAGTGTCTGTCAACGAAGACAGGCATGGGTAATGTAAAAAGATTTGTATTATTGGTGGAAGCGGATCGCTTCGAATGAACGTTGCCATGGATACAATACAAAGGCACGTGACTGCATCGCTCCGAGGACAGACGCGATGTGGCACGTTCACAAAAGCACTGCATATGAGGGAGAAAGGCGTCAGAGAGGAGTGAAATTCTCAGCACAGTTGAAAATAAGACAAAAAAAGTGGTGAATGCATAAATAAACACGTAATGAGTGAAATGGACATAGAAAAAAACTCACAGTGTCCATCCAAAAAGGGGGGACAGGTCCTAAATGTAAATTAAAGGATGGAGGAGCATAGTGAAGAAAATTGGCTGAAGATACTAAAATGTAAATATGGAAAAAATGAGGAGAAAATACTGTCGGTGTATGTCCAAAAGGAGGACAGGCCCTAAATGTAAATAATAGTGAAGGAGCAAAATCACGAATAGTGACTAAAGATGCTTAAATGAGTAAGAGAGTGTGAATATAGGCCGCAGGAGATGGCATTGTGGTCCCAGACACTTGTCCGGGGAAGTGCGGCACCTGTATGGAAGCGCATTGGTATCTTTATTGAACTGATACTGTTGATAAAGCAATTTTTCACTGCTACCAAACAACCTGCTTAGAACTACAAGACCCTGTTTGGGGGGACACAGAGAGCGGGTGTATGAATAGGTTTTCTATCTAGTCTTTTGCTTCACCTCTCATAGGCATAACCCTTGATTTAGCTATGGCTGTTTATAAATCATTGATTCTTTTCATTTGCGACACCAAGAAATTACAACCACAAGTAGATTGCAAACAATGACTTACTCTTCTCTTTACTCCATTAGCATTATTACCTTAACAGACATTAAAGGGGATTTCAAAGTTGTGTGTAGGTGCTTTAGCTCTCCATGCTGTGCAATTTAGCTAGGACGTGAATTATTTCTGTAAATCTTTTCTGGGATTTAATCAACCTATGGCCAGCTGAGTAACTTTAATATTGATATCTTGTTTGTTGCTGAATTTAGAAACTACTTTAGACCACATCACAGTTGGGCACTGCAGGGGCAGACCATGTGCACACCACCCGATACCTGCAAGCTTTAACTGAATTTGAAAAGTTAGAGAAAACGCAAAAGTGAATGTGCACTGGACTGTGCAGTGCATGGGTCTCACTTTTTCCAAGGTTGGGAGGCCATCAAGTTGCAAGGAGGGTAGTGGGCATACCCCTTCTGTTCAAGCCCATCAGGGCTATTTTGGCCATGATGCTTGCATATGTTACCGCCCACTCATTCCATGCCTCAAGTGAACAAAGGACCTAGAATCCCACATGCATGCATGCATTAATGTTTATTGTAATATGCATGCAGTGTGTGTGAGCTGTGAGGTTGGCATCATGGAAGGGGACACCAACAACAGATTCTAAATTAAACCAACTTTTATTTAAAAAAAAAAAGAAAAAGGTCAGGATGGATTAAGGTCTAACTTGCCCTATACTAAGGTGGGATTTACCTACCTAAAGAAACCAAGGAAAGTTTGTGTCAGTATGTTCAACTTAAAGGTCTGTCTGTGTCAAAATCTTATACTTGCCCTCAGAACTAATACAAACAATGTGTGGGGATATCAATCATAACTTAAATAGTGTTCCCAACATAACGTTCTGAGCTGCTTCCAGATCTGGCTCTCTTTTCAGCTTCCTTTCCCAAGTTCACCATAAAGTTTAATCTTCCATCAAGCATCAGACGAAATACAGTTTCAAGAACGCCAAGGTGCCCTTCCCCATGTTCAACAGAGTTCCAGGGCAAAACAATATCAGGACACCAGAACTTAAGGTTCCCTCCCCCAAGCTTAGTGTCTCTATAAAAATGAACTATCTTGATAACAACTCCAGGAAAACACAGTTCCAAGATGCCAAAGCTTAGGGTTCCCTTCGCCAAGCTGTGGGTTAATCTGAAAAGGAAATATCTTGGAGCTTTGGTCTTTGAGCTGGACTTTCACAACTCAGGATTAACTTCTCCCCCAAGTCTGATGGTATCTGGTTTCCTGCTTTCACCACAGTAAGCTTCCTTGTTGACATCAAGAAGTTCTCTGGTCAAGGCGAAGTTTTAGGCCACAGGTCGACCCATTATGCGTCATGCAAAATTGAGCTCTCAAGTTTCCTTCAAAGTTCAGTATTTATTGTGAGGAACACTTTTGCCACATTTGTTTCTTTCATTTAATTTAGATTTTTCAGTTTGGTATTCAATATTAGGAATGCAGTTTGTTTCATTCATTTAAGGGATCAATGGGTTCCATTTCATTCATTAAATCTGACTCTTAACAGTCTTTTCGGGGACTCCGGTATTCACGTAGCTCCCCTTCTCAGATCTCTGTTTTGCTCCCACTTTCTTTCCATGCACAGCTCTCCCTTCACATGTGAGGCTTACAGTTCGATACAAAGTCTTTCAAGAATGTGTTTTTATGCATGTGACAACCCGGAGTCTATGTATTGCTTCCTTGTTGTATTAATGGCTTTCAAAAAGTCCCAACACACTCATCTTTCTTTTACAAGTGCTTGCTCCGCACTCGCTTGCTCTGTTACTTTGTATGCACTCGCGAAAGACACATGACGGGTTGCTTCTTGCATTTAACTTACTGGTTGTTTTTTCTTGGCTTTCCAGATTCACATCTTTTTCCTCTGAGGTCAGGGTCTTATCACCTGCCCCTGAGACACTTCTGGGCTCTCTTCTTAGCCCAGGGGTACAAGCCCTTTCTTGACACTACCTCAAATGGGAATAACACGCCTCCCAACTCCCTTTCATGGACTTGTCTGGCTCTTTGGAGGCACGACTCCCTCATCATGATTCATCTTGCTGCTTCAACTTGCAGACCTGCAATGTCTCAGCTTGTCCTCCTTCAGCTCGTCTTGTGTAACCAGGCTGTTCCAGTCGCCCTTCAGCTTGCTCTCCCTCAAACTGCCTTTTCTGCCTGCAGTCCCAACCTTTATACACCTGTGTGGGACTAACAGGCTGTAGGTGCAGGTTAAGGGTCTGCCTTGCATGACTTGGCCAGCCCATAAATAAGAGAATCACGGGACATGCCAGGCCTTCAAGCCTCTTCTTCATCTCAGTACTAGAGTGGTGTTTTCCATAGGTAATCTGTATTACTCCAGGAGGCATCTTCCTCTTCTCAGCAAGTTTTGAACTCTCAGCAGAAATAACAGGGCATGATCCTCCCTCGATTACATAGTAGCGATGTATAAGGGTTTTTAAATGGGAGAGTGCACTCAGAATTATTTTCACAGTGCATGCAAGAGATTTGATTGAGTCCGTGTTTTTATGTATCTGTATATTAGTGCTATTACGCTAGTGTGAGTGTATATGTGTGTGTGTGTGTGTGTGTGTGTGCGTGTGCGTGTGTGTGTGTGCATGCACACATGTATGTTTGTGGAAGTCTGGGTATGAGTGTGAGAGTGAATGCTATTCATCCATGTGTGTGTGTGTGTGTGTGTGTGGTGTGGGGTCCATCAGTAGTAGTCAGTGCTGATGCATATTGTGGACTCAGCTTCATTACAGTTATCTATGGGGCCCTTTACTGGCCTATGGTTTGGGGCTCTGACAGCTGAATAAAGGTGACTTAAAGGGAGTATTACTGACAGAAATAGATTGTGGATGAATCTTCATAAAAGTGATTTGCAGTGTCCATTACTGGCATAGATTGCTTGTGGTTGCTGCCTCATGCAAGCAATTAGCAGTGACCATTACTGGTACAGGGTGAGGATTCTGACTGCAGCTTCATGAATTGATTTAAAGCAACAGTTTCTGGCAGGGGTATAGACAAATTGAGACATCAGCCTGATTCCAGTGATTTGCCATAACTCTTACTGGGTTAGATAGATTGTGGCCACAACCTCATGCAAGTGATTTGCTGTAACCATTATTATTTGCATATATAGATGGTGGCTGAATACTCATGCAGGTGTCAAATGCAGTGCCCATACTTATTGGCACAGACAGAGTTTGGCCACAGCAAGCTACATGCAATGTCCATTACTGACATAGGCTGTGGATTCTGGCCACAGCTTCATGAATTGATTTAAAGCAACCATCATTGGCAGAGATGAATTGTAATTCACTTTAATGGAGATGCTGCCACAAAGTATCTATAATAGTAACGTTTACTGTAAAGCACTATCATGGTGGGAATATATAGATTGTGGCCGGATGCAAATGATTAAAAATACTTCATTGTATTCTGTGCACTTTTTATGAATAGGCATGTACTGGATTTGTTGATATGTATACATTGTATGTTTTGTATGTAATTATATGAATAAGCGTGCTGTAAAATGCATATTATTTTAAAGATGTTAGCCAGTGGGCAACCCCCTGTGCACCCGTACACTATTTTGGTTGCTCATGCTAAATAGATAATATATTTAGGTACCTCTGCTGAAAATGTTCACCAGCCGGTGCGTGACCAGAAATCATTTAGAATCCTGGTGCCCCTTCAGGAACCACCCATACCATGAAACACAATTCTGTCTCTGCCAGTGGGCCAATGGATCCATTTCACAAGAGCCTTTGTCAATACTGGCCCATATGCCAACATCACTTGCATTTAGCTGTATTCATTAAAGGTACTCTCCACATCCCAAAATTGAAAGAACATTTGGCTACAAATCCAGGGCTGAATGAAGGTGATTCTGAAGATTGCATGAGACCAGTTGGCAACTCTGCAAACCCCTGTAGTCTATGCACTGATACACATTTTCTAACACTGGGATACAGCATGGTTGGCATCTATATTGGGTGCAGTAATCAGAAACATTTAGAAAGTTGTATATATGCTTGCCATTTCATCAATTTACATTTTGTTAACAAGGATCCATCCACGTTAATGAACATTTCATCTCCACTTTTTGGGCCTCATTACGAGGTGGGCAGTAAGGGATTACCGGCAACGGTAAGGGCACCGGTGCCAGTAAACCCTTACCGCCCTACTATGAGCTCACTTTGCGGGTCATCTCTTAACGCCTGGTTTTCCCAGGCGTTAAGGACGGGACCCGCAAAGGGACTCTGGAGCTAATAACCTTGCCACAATTTGCGGTACCGTTATCAGCACCTTCCCCATTCCCATTGAGCCCTATGGGGGCTCAAATGGGAATGGGGAAGGGCCCTGGTGAATGGGGAATTACCGGTCCTGCCAACCTTGGAATGGACCGGTAATTGCTCCATTCACCAGGGCGGAGTCGGTCGGGTTTTGGAGGCAGCCAACAGCTCCATGGCTACCGCCAACCTCGTAATGAGGCCCTTTGTCTACAGTTCAGTTCTTTGTAGTTTTTAATGATGCACGTCTTCTATATTCTCAATTTACAATCATTCGTATCATTCTCTGCATTCTCAACAGCAGTCATTCGGCTCACTAGAGAACATCTGCAACCGGGTGATAATCCTGATGGAAGCTCCCTGTACGCTTCTGGTTTCCTTCAGTTTAATAATTGTACTTGAGGATTTTCTGTTACTGATAAGTACACACGTTTAATCTTCAGGAACCTGCTCATCTAATTCACTCAAGTGTGCTACACGTTCTGCGTACATAAACAGATCATCTCAAGCCAGTACCTTCTGTTTACGGCCCCTTCTTGAACTATAGTAATTCTGCTGATATTCAGGAAATCACGCCTATCTGGAAAGCACACACACACATGCACAAACAGAGGCAGCACATTCTCGTTTTAGGAAGCATTAAAATGATACAAACAAACTCAGTTTGAAAGATTGCATTTCAGAAGGAGTCCTGCAGGGCTCATTTGGGCATGTTCCGTGTCTGTCTGTCATTACGTCAATACTTTATTTAGACCATCCTTCCAATCCTGTCTGAACATGATCAAACATCCAAACATGTATTAAATCTTCATCAGTGTACAATACTGTATTTATTTGTAATGCTGCACACCATCTCAAAAGAGGTGAATACAATGTAGTTGGCATCCAAGTTCAAGTGTATGCCTATTTAATTCATAGTTTCCTCTATTAATTAATTGCTCATGCAGAAACATTATATATTCAGTAAAAACACTTTAGTTCAATTAACGTTAAGGTGGTGATTTAATGCAACAAAACCCCTGAAATTTTGCAGGTGTTGAAGCCTGATTTACGAGGTAATGTAATTAGTGATGTTAATTGTGATGTCATCAGTGTTCTTAGGGACTGCAAAATGTGAGACCTGTAATTGTGGGATAGCTTCCAACACCTGACGAATTGCAGGGGGGTTGTTGCTATACATTGGCACTTTAACGCCACTTCAACTACATGTTTTCATTGATTTTCGCGGGTTTGGATGCACTGAATTTATACAGCTTAACTGTCCATTAACTAATGTTTTTTCACTGAATTTCAATAGTTTTTTGCACTATTCTTCCAAACACCTGTTATTCCCAATTATTTCTTCTGATAATATAACTGATGTTATACCATTTATTATCAATATGTGTTCTTCCGATATGCAACATGGGGTTCTGGGATGAAGAGAGACACAAGGAAAATCCATGGATAACTTGTGGAGTACTGGGTTGAATAGAAGGGGTGAGGAAGGTAATGCAATGGATTACTAATGGGGTACTGGAACGAAGAGTGAGTTTGGGTATGCAAAGGACAACTATTGGGTATTGGGAAGAGAAGGAGTAAGGCCTGGATAATAGATTACTGGGATGAGATTAAGAGAGTTGGGGTACATGGCATATGTGGACGTGGAAGAGAGAGGGGTCAGAAATCTAACACATTGCTAATGGGGTACTAAGACAAGAAAGAGGGAGGTGGGAGTAATGCAATGGGTGACTATTGTAGTACTGAATTGAGGAAGAGGAGGAAGGGGTAATGCAATTGATTATTAAGGAGTCTTTGGGATGAGGAAGACTGTGATAGGTGTAATGAAATAGTAACATAAACACGATAGAGGTGCGGTAAAGGATTACTGGGTAAAGGAAGATGGCAGTGCCGGTAATTCAATAGATTTATATTGTGCAACTTGGATTGCAAAAAGGCAATGTAGGTAATGCAAAATATTACTACTGTGCAAAGGGATGAGGAGCAGGCAGACAGAGTAATGCAACAGGTTACTAATGGGGTACTGGGACAGGGAATATGGACGCAGGGTAATGCACAAGGTCAGTAAGAGGGCACTTGGACAAGGAGGATTTAGACAGGTAATGATAACAGGAGGTGGCGATAACGTGATGGATTACTAATGGGGAACTGGGACGTGGACGAGGATGTTGAGGTAATGCAATAGATTACCATTGGGGTATTGCGAAAAGGGAGGTGGGGTAATGCAACACATTACTTATTGGGTACTGGGCTAAGGAGGATGGGAGTTGGCGGCGATGCAATTGATAACAAATGGGGTACTGGGATGAGGAAGAGGCAAGTGGGGCTAATGGAGTACTAGGATGAAGAAGTGATATGCTGTAGTAACTGAGTACTGCGATGAGGAAGAGGTGGGAATAAAGTGACAGATTACTAATGGGGTATTGAGACAAAGAAGAGAGAGGTAGGGGTAATACAAATAAGAGGGAGGTGGCTGTAATTCAATGGATAACTAATGAGTTAATGGTTTGTTTGTTTATGTTTGTTTATTTATTTATAATGCACACCATACCCCAGGGCATCAAGGTGCAGAAGATAAGAATATGTTCAACTTAGTTACAGGATACATAGGTACATGATATACACAAGGAATATACAAGAACTTCAAACATACTACAATATAGAGGTATATACAATGTGGATTAAGTGGTCAAGTAACATAGAATTAAATCAGTACCATGTAGATTACATGATCAAGTAGCATAGTATTGGGGTGAGCACAGTACATCCGGAAGACAGTTCAAGTAGGCAAGCACATAGCAAGCGCTTCAGAGAACAGAAGGGTAGGCGTCAAGAGAAAGGTGAAAGTCAGAGTGCTTAGTTATCATTCACATCAATTGCGCAGCCTTGACTGGGAAGCTATGTCCTCCTATAGTCGAGAATCTAAATAGTGGAACTTGGAGGCAGTTCAAGTTGGCTGTTCTCGTAGGTCTGGACAAAGTTTTTTTACATATTATATCCGTGAGGTATGGCGGTGCATTGTTGTTGAGGCACCTGTGAGTAAGGGAGGCAATCTTAAGTTGGATTTTATCAATGGTGGATAACCATTTGTGTTCTCTTCTTAGAGAGGATATGTGTTCATTTCTGTTGATCTTAAGATCTACTCTCAAGGCATTGTTCTGGAGAACCTGTATTTTATGGATAGTGTGTTTATTCACTCCAATGTAGATTGCGTTACAGTAATCCAATTTGAAGAGTATAAGGACTCTGCCGAGTGTAAGGCAGCTATCTGTGGAGAGGAATTGTTTACTAGCTCTGATAAGTTTGCATGTGTATGCAGTAGCAGAGGCTATGGAGGTGACTTGTTTAGAGAAGTTCAAGGTGGCATCTAAGTAAAAGCCAAGGGTCTTCACTTTCTTTGCTACTTTTATGTTATTACCATCAATAGTGAAGTTAGCATAATCAGGGCTAAGTTTGGATATGTAGGTTGCAGTGTCTAAGATAATAAGCTCAGTTTTGTAGTCGTTCAGGCATAACTCATAAGTGGCGATCCATGCCTGAACGATACTGTAGATTCTATTCACTAAGGCCAGATCCACGGTGTAATCTCCTGAAAGCGGAAGGAGGATCTGGGTATCGTCTGCATAGTTCGTGTAGGCGATACCCAGATGGTCCATTTCGTCGAAGAGGGGCTTAGTGAATACGTTGTAGAGTGTGGGTGACACACAGGATCCCTGAGGTACGCCACAGGTTATCGGGATCGGGTCTGCTGAGGACGATGGAGAAAAGACTCTCATGGTCCGGTTACTCAGGAAGGACTCGATCCAGGTTATAGCCTCCTCAGAGAAATGAGCTGCAGAGTCTAGGTGGCTGCATAGGACTGTGTGCTCAACTAAGTCGAATGCAGCCGAAAGGTCTGGAGGAGGAATAAGGCTGCTTGGCCATTATCTCTGCACTCATCTATTTGGGCCTTAATATCCATTAGGACCATCTTCGTATCATGTTGAGGGCGGAATCCAGATTGACGAGATCCGAGTAGATGGTTAGATTCCAGGAAGTTCTGTATTTGAATATAGTTCACTTTGTCTACATTTTTTAGAAGAAATGGCACTGTCGTGAAAGGCCTGAAGTTTGTGGGAATGGTCAGGTCAAGGGTTTGCTTCTTTAATAATGGCAGTGCCCAAGATTCTTTCAAATTGTTCGGGACGGTACCTGTGGTGAATGAGGAGTTGATGAGTTTGGTTATAAAGGAGGAGAGTTCTCTCGCAGCATCCTTAATAAGTTGTGCCGGGCATTCATCACCTTTGCAGTTGGACGGTTTAAGTCCCAAAATGACCTTTTCCACCTCAATGATCGATACATTAGAGAAGCTAAATCGTGCTTCTTGTTTAGGATGTGGTGGTGGAACTGTACTCTGAGGGGTTTGAGGCGTTAGAGAGGCTTTTTTGAGTGCAATTTTAGTTTGTAGGTTGGCGACTTTGTTTGTTAGGGCATGTTGGATACTGGAACATCATTTTACTTCTTTGGTGCAATATTCTTGTGGTACAATAGGTGTTTCTAGTTCTTTCAGAATACTAAACAAGTCTTTGACACTAGATTTAGATTTTGTTATTGTAAGTCTCCTGTTTGGCTGATAGGATGTCTTTCTTGTATTGGGTTGGGGCCTTAGTTAGGTTGAGTTTGTTTTCAGCTGATGGGGAGAGTCTCCACACAGTTTCCAGCTTTCTTTTGAGTAGCCTGAGGTTTTTTAGATGAGGGGTGAACCAAGAGTTAAGATGTGTTTTAGGTTTGCTATTCCTTAATTTGAGGGGTGCGATCTGGTCGAGGGCTGAGTTCATAGCTTCATTGTACTGTTTGACTAGGGAGTTTGGATCCATGTTATCTGGTGCCGAATTAAGTTTGGGAATAATGAGGGGCAGCAGTTTTTCAGCTGTCATATTTTTTTGTTCCTCGTAAGCACAGGTGGGGCGAGCGTGGACTGGGCCGCGGCAAGGTTAGTTGTCAAAGTGAATAGTAAGAGATGGTGGTCCGTCCAGATCTGAGGTACAATATCCGTAATATTTAATTCACAGTTATATTCTCCTATCCAGTCAAGAATTCAACCTTTGTAATGCGTGGGTAAGTTAACCTTTTGGGAGAAACCCAACTCTTTCAGAGTCATGGCAAGGGCAGTTGAGTGGTTATCCTTAGAATCATTGCAGCCTAAATTAAAATCACCTAACACTAGCGTTTGGGAGGTATTTTTTAGGTTATTGGACAGGGTTGTGGAGATATCTTCCAAGAAGGTTCCAATTGGACCTGGTGGTCTGTAGATAAGAAATATGTTTAATGTTTGTGAATTGGTGTGGCAATTTTGATCGTGAGGCATTCACAGGATTACATAGTGGGAGTTGTGACAATTCTTATGTCTAAGCTACTCTTGGCTATAATTGCTATTCCACCACCTTGAGAGGTGTGTCTATCTGCTTGCAGGATCATATAGTTGTCGGGGACTGCCAGCGATAGGGCAGGGCCTGCCACCTCATGTAACCAAGGTATGAAAAGGAGAGAGGCAAGGGTAATGGAACAATGGGACCAAGAAAAGGAAGGGGATGGCAATCTAACAAATTACAATGGGTTAATCATAAAAGGAAGATGTGTGCAGGGTTAATACATCAGCTTAATACGTGGGTATAGGGACAAGGAAGTGGTAGGTCGAATACTATATATGATTATTAAAGGGGTACCTTGACAAGTGAAAGAGGTCATTCCCCAAAAATAGATTACGAGTGAGTAAAAGGTATTCTTTATATAAAGATAAAGTGGGCATGCAGATTACTCTGCTACTCTGAGAGCGCTCTGCCCATCGTTAGGGAGAATTCTCCAGAATGGCTAATTTCCATTACCTACTGAGTACCACAGCAGCTTTGCTGGATTTCTAGGATTTTTTTTTTCACCTGGTAAGAGTGAGAGCCTTTTTTCCCACTCTTACATGTGTTGTGTTGTGTGTGTTTAACATTTTTTTGTTCATAGACTGTGGAGCCTCACCTACTCCATAGGCATCATCTTTTTACTGTGTTTTACACAGCACCTTCAGTGCAATGACACAGGGTTGTCTTTTTAAGACTTCCCAACTCCGACTCTGTTTTCTGAGACTGACTACTGTCTCTCAGAACATGTAAAGTTGCCATTGACTTTATTAGTCTTTATAATCTCACAGACCCAGCACAAACTATCTTACACAGAGTTCTGGAAAGGGTTAATACTTATCCCTTTTTGTCTGTTTCTCATGGAACATTGTTTCGTTCCCTTTTCATTAAGACTTGGCTGGTGGCAGTGGTAACTACCCTATTTTTCCTAGCGTGATTATCTTAAATAGCCCTGGTATTGTTTTAGGCTATCTTGGTAGCCTCAAACTTGGGTTTAGTCACCATTTCTTTTTGTAAAAGACTTTCTCGTGTTTTACTCTGTGCGCCAAACCAGGTTTGGTTCCTTTGTTCACCAGCCTTCCGCGGGCTTCTGCACAGAAGCCCTCCTTAGGCACCTGAATGTCTGGGGGGACAGGATGTGAGGGAGGGGTTTGAGACACCCTGCACAGGGTCTCCTTGGAGACCCATGTTGCACTCTGGTATGATTGGCCGTGGTGATTGTCCTGGTGGGACAGCCACCCTGCTGTGTGATTGACAGCCAGCCTGGGTGAATGGGGGAACACTGCCTAAAAAGCAGGTCTCTGGGGCTGGAAAGGCAGAGTCGCCACTGGATCGAGAGAACCAAAGAGAAGCTGACAGAAGAGGACCTCTACCATGACTGAACCTCCCGGTGAAGCCCTGCTGCAGGTCTGAATCTTCATACTTCGACCACAGGGAAGATCTGCAAGGAATCTTCTCCCCTTGAGCTGGTGGGAACAACCAGTTCGCCAAACTGCTCGTCAGGCCTCCCTTCTCTGGTTGAATTTGCTGTACAGATCTACAGTGAACCGGATAGCCAGGAGGAGCGGAACCTGCTTGCGTTTTAAGGAACACACCTTTTAGGGGGCGCTGTTGCGCACAATGGAAATGGACGCCTGATCTAAGAGCTCCTGCTCCACCGAGAAATCCTGAGCTAGTTTATCCGTCCAGCGCTGCCTGTTTTGGCTTAGACGGGCTGGGGGGCTGGCCCGGCCGCCCGTGGGTGACCAGACGAAATCCTGAGGCTCGGGGTCCGGGGTCGCCAGAGATACGGCACGATTCAGATTGACCAGTATACGGAGTGACAGGAATCTGGAGACGAGCTCCAGAGCGGTCAACTACAGAGCCGCGGCGCGGCTGAAACGGCTGGGCCCAAAAGGGGAGGAGCTTAGTCCCGGCTCTGCCCTGACACTCTTCTGGTGACACGGTACGGCTTCTAGTCTGCTGCGGCGTGGACGACTCTCCGGCCCGTACCTGCCCAAGGCCCGATCCGGCCCCAGTGGTGGTTGCCACAGTTCCTCAGCCCCAGAGAACTCTTTACAAACCCTACAGGGCGGTGCGGGGCGAGGCATCCGGTGCAAATCGCAGTACGCGGCCTGAGGAACTCTGCAGTAGTAATACCCGCACGGACGACCGGTACGGAGACGAGGCTGGGCGGAGAGGGGGCCCCCGCGGGATGCCACATGGTCGGCCGGGATAGCAGCTAAATCGGACCCGCAATCACACTTGTTGAGGCGGTAGGCTCCAGTGCCCGAGTGGGCGGGAAACGAGACCCCTACTGGACACTGCAGAATATTTGGGATAGAGTATACTGCACCACCTGGGACGCCATTAATCATGGGGGAACCACAGAGGCCGGGAATGGGCTCCAAGACTCTAGGGAAGCTGAGGAAGGGCCCCATGGACGCCTACACAGGGGGTCAGGGTCAGGCCGCATCGGCCGACGCCCACGCAGCCGACACCGAGAACCCTGCTGCTGAATCCAGTGAGTATTTTGAACAACCTAACAGCTATAGTCCAAAATGGGTTTCGCTCAATAAACACAAAGCTGGATGACATAGTCTCTACCATCGGATCCTTAAAGGCTAGAGTGGAGAAGGAAAGCCTACGCATAAAGGAAACTGAAACCCGTATCAGCACTAATGAAGATACTATCTCGCACCACAGCCGTGATATCATCCAAATCAAGGAAAGCATGACGAAGCTACAGAGCAAGTGTGAGGACCTAGAATTGCACTCCAGGCGCAATAACATTCGTGTTGTGGGCGTAGTGGAATAATTCGGAAAGGGCCAAATGGAGACACATCTTGAGACACTGCTTAAAACCCTGTTCGGAACAGAGGCCTTCTCTGAACAATTTCTGGTGGAACGAGCACACCGTACGCTGGCCCCTGCACCTAAACCAGGCGCGCCTCCACGCACCATAATTGCTCAGCTCCTCAACTATAGAGACAGAGACACAATCCTACGAAAAGCGAGAGAGGCGGGAACCCTCTACTATGAGGAAAGTCACATACATTTTTATCCTGATTTCTCCTCTGGAGTTCAAGCAAGCAGAAGGTCCTATGAGCCAGTTAAGAAGCTACTAAGAGAGCGCCAGATCCCATACGCTTTAATGTTCCCTGCAAAAATGAGGCTTCAACATGCGGGCAGGGCCCATTTCTTCGAGTCCCCAGCGGAGGCCATGCATTATATTGAAACTTGCATACCCCTTCCTCCCACAGGGGGCAGACCAGCACAAAACAACAAGCCCAGACCCGTGGAATGAGAAACACTTGCGTGTCGACCCTGCTTGGGCCCGGGGCCCATATGAGTAACTGATTAAGGTACACCAGGCACTTTGGTTGGTGGAGCTGTTGGACCTGATCGGCAGCCATGTGAAGCAACATGGCCACCCGTGGAATGTTCCATAAGTTGTATGGGCTACATCGTCAAGTTGGGGGTGATGATGAGGGGGGGGCGGGTGGGACAGGGTGAAGGGGAAGTTACGTTCAGTTGTTGGATGGACTTATGGTGGCATTTTGTTGAGGATTTTGGCTCCCTTCCGGAGCTACCTCTAAAGGGAGGGTTGAAGGGGACGGCCTGTTGGTTGAAAAGTAAAGTTTTGGTCACGGCTGGGCTGGCACTGACTGTATGGCACGAATACTGTGAACTCGTCAGATTTGAAAATGGCTAATGTTACATCTCGGGTCCCCGGGGGTGGGCTACAGGTTACGCTGCTGACGTGGAATGTGAGGGGATTGAACAATCCAGTTAAGGTTAGGAAGATATCCAACTACGTCTCCAGGCATAATCCACAAATACTGATGTTGCAGGAGACCCATGCAGTGGGGACGGGTAATTCCCACATCCTGCCCGGGTGGGGTCCCCTGAGGTTCCACACGGACTACTCGACCCAATCCAGAGGGGTTCTCACCCTTATTCATCCATGCCTTGGGTTTCGGGTTGGTGGTCACAAGGTCGATCCCCTGGGGAGATTTGTCATGGTCTGGGGGGAGGTGGTTAACCAACAGCTTCTCCTGGTTAATACATACGGCCCCAACATTGATGACCCGTCCTTCTACCTGGATATATATCAGATGGTTATATCACTGGATGTTTCGTGTGTCTTGTGGGGGGGGACTTCAACTTGGCCATTGATCCGGTTCTTGATAGATCCTCTACGGTGATGAGACCCCCAAGCAGGACAGCACTGAATCTTAGACATGTCATTGCACAGCTCTCACTGGTTGATGCGTGGAGAGTGGTTCACCCGGGCAGTAGAAGATACACGTTTTATTCCTCGGTACATGATTCCGAGTCCAGGATTGATTACTGGTTGGTCTCCATGCCCATGACGCCCTCGGTTGAGCGATGTGAAATCCTACCCCGCACCCTCTCAGATCACTCCCCAGTATTGTTGGAACTACTATTCCGGGACGCCCCGAGTCCCTTCAGGAGGTGGAGGATGTCTGGTGGAATGTTATGTGACACCGGGGTAGTGGAGTCATACCATGTTGAAATTTCGTAGTTTCTGTCCAATAATATCGGATCGGTCGACAGACCTAGAATCGCGCTCCAGGCGCAATAACATTCGTGTTGTGGGCGTAGTGGAATCATTTGGAAAGGGCCAAATGGAGATACATCTTGAGACACTGCTTAAAACCCTGTTCGGAACGGAGGCCTTCTCTGAACAATTTCTGGTGGAACGAGCACACCGTACGCTGGCCCCTGCACCTAAACCAGGCGCGCCACCACGCACCATAATTGCTCAGCTCCTCAACTATAGAGACAGAGACACAATCCTACGAAAAGCGAGAGAGGCGGGAACCCTCTACTATGAGGAAAGTCGCATACATTTTTATCCTGATTTCTCCTCTGGAGTTCAAGCGAGCAGAAGGTCCTATGAGCCAGTTAAGAAGCTACTAAGAGAGCGCCAGATCCCATACGCTTTAATGTTCCCTGCAAAAATGAGGCTTCAACATGCGGGCAGGGCCCATTTCTTCGAGTCCCCAGCGGAGGCCCTGCATTTTATTGAAAATTGCATACCCCTTCCTCCCATAGGGGGCAGACCAGCACAAAACAACAAGCCCAGACCCGTGGAATGAGAAACACTTGCGTGTCGACCCTGCTTGGGCCCGGGGCCCATATGAGTAACTGATTAAGGTACACCAGGCACTTTGGTTGGTGGAGCTGTTGGACCTGATCGGCGGCCATGTGAAGCAACATGGCCACCCGTGGAATGTTCCATAAGTTGTATGGGCTACATCGTCAAGTTGGGGGTGATGATGAGGCGGGGCGGGTGGTACAGGGTGAAGGGGAAGTTATGTTCAGTTGTTGGATGGACTTATGGTGGCATTTTGTTGAGGATTTTGGCTCCCTTCCGGAGCTACCTCTAAAGGGAGGGTTGAAGGGGACGGCCTGTTGGTTGAAAAGTAAAGTTTTGGTCACGGCTGGGCTGGCACTGACTGTATGGCACGAATACTGTGAACTCGTCAGATTTGAAAATGGCTAATGTTATATCTCGGGTCCCCGGGGGTGGGCTACAGGTTACGCTGCTGACGTGGAATGTGAGGGGATTGAACAATCCAGTTAAGGTTAGGAAGATATCCAACTACGTCTCCAGGCATAATCCACAAATACTGATGTTGCAGGAGACCCATGCAGTGGGGACGGGTAATTCTCACATCCTGCCCGGGTGGGGTCCCCTGAGGTTCCACACGGACTACTCGACCCAATCTAGAGGGGTTCTCACCCTTATTCACCCAGGCCTTGGGTTTCGGGTTGGTGGTCACATGGTCGATCCCCAGGGGAGATTTGTCATGGTCTGGGGGGAGGTGGTTAACCAACAGCTTCTCCTGGTTAATACATACGGCCCCAACATTGATGACCCGTCCTTCTACCTGGATATATATCAGATGGTTATATCACTGGATGTTTCGTGCGTCTTTTGGGGGGGGGACTTCAACTTGGCCATTGATCCGGTTCTTGATAGATCCTCTACGGTGATGAGACCCCCAAGCAGGACAGCACTGAATCTTAGACATGTCATTGCACATCTCTCACTGGTTGATGCGTGGAGAGAGGTTCACCCAGGCAGTAGAAGATACACGTTTTATTACTCGGTACATGATTCCGAGTCCAGGATTGATTACTGGTTGGTCTCCATGCCCATGACGCCCTCGGTTGAGCGATGTGAAATCCTACCCGCACCCTCTCAGATCACTCCCCAGTATTGTTGGAACTACTATTCCGGGACGCCCCGAGTCCCTTCAGGAGGTGGAGGATGTCTGGTGGAATGTTATGTGACACCGGGGTAGTGGAGTCACACCATGTTGAAATTTCGGAGTTTCTGTCCAATAATATCGGATCGTTCGACAGACTCTCGATAGAGTGGGAATCATTGAAGGTTTGGATGAGGGGTCTGTTGATGTCTAGAACTACGGGTATGTTAAAGGCTGTGAGGACCGAACTATTGTCTGTTGAAGGGAAGTTATATGCACTCGAGAAAACATATTCAAACACGCAAGACAAGAAAGTACTAGCTGATATACACACACATCCCCAGGAATTTGACAAGCTTGCATTGAGGGAGGTCCGATATGTGGCGTCCCCGATTCGGGCTCGCAGGTACGGGGAGGGCAACAAGACTGGCAGGGCGCTCTCCAACCTAATTAAACACGATAAACAACCCACACAGATCACAAGCATACGCACGCAACAGGGGAGGGTTCTCCTTGTGGATAAGGACATTAATGGGGAATTCTATAAGAGGCTATACTCTAACCAAGATAAGAAAACATCCGCAGAAATTAAGACCTATCTTGAAGCCCTCTCCCTCCCTAGGCTCCCTGACGAGGTGCGACTGGCGATGGATCAGCCGGTAACGATGGAAGAGATTGGGGAAGCAATCAAGGATCTGTCAACAGGCAGGGCACCGGGGTCAGATGGGTTGGGCACTGAATTTTACAAGGATTTCCGTGAGGAACTTGTGCCGATACTATTACAAGTGTGGGAGGAGGCGCTCGAATCCGGCAGATTTCCCTCAACTATGAGAGAGGCTATAATAGTGGTGCTCCACAAGCCCAGGCGACCACCACAGGACGTTTCGTCCTACAGGCCCTTGTCACTCATCAACACGGACGATAAAATCTTTGCAAAGGTCCTGATGAATCGCCTTCTGCCGGCAGTCCCGACCCTAGTTTACCCCGATCAGAATGTGTTTGTCCCTACTCGATCTACAGCCCTAAACCTCCGACGACTCTTCGGTATTATGGCACAGATCGACCCCGCGAGGAGCGCAGTGGCCATATCCCTTGACGCTGAAAAAGCGTTTGACTCGGTATCGTGGGTCTATCTCCTTTCGATGCTTGAGGCGTTCGGGGTGGGTCCCACCTTTATACGATAAGTAAAACTATATACGGAACCTGGAGCCCGTGTCCTGACCAATAAAGCCATTTCCGAGATGTTCCTCCTGGAGAGGGGGACCAGACAGGGGTGCCCTTTTTCGCCCCTACTATTCGCACTGACCATTGAACCTATGGCGGCCGCAGTCCTTCTTAGATACTCAGACAAAGGCATCACTATGAAGGGCTCCACCCAACTAATTTTGCTTTACGCGGATGACACATTGTTATATGTCAGGGAGCCTGAGGTGAATATAGCACCCGTCATGACAGAGATCCAGGGGTTTGCAGATTATTCCGGGTATACTATAAATATGTCGAAATCGGAAATATTCCCTCTAACACCTGCCACCCGATGCCCTACAGACACAGGGGGACTCAAGTGGTCCGCAGACCACATTAGATACCTGGGAATACTGGTCTCCAGGGACAAGCTCGCACTCTACGCAGACAACCATGAGGGCTCCCTAAAGGCATTAGGCTCCAAGCTTCTGATTTGGGGGCGGCTCCCAATTTCCTTAGCCGGCCGTGTTGCCATTCTTAAAATGGTGGTCCTCCCTAAACTTTTATACCTATTTGTCAATATTCCCATATGGCCGGGCAGGGCCTTCTTCTCCAAGCTTAGATCCATGGTGCTAACATTTCTCTGGAACGGTAAGACTGCTAGGATTAGCTGGGAGAAAATGACAGAGCCCTATTCCTCTGGAGGGATGGCGGCCCCCAATTTCGAGCTTTATTATTACGTCTCCCAAGCCCAATTTGCAAAATATTGGTATAATGACGAGAACAGTACACCCCATGCATGGATAGAGGAACACACCACACATCCCACGAACATACAATCAGTTATTTTCGATCCAAAGTATAAAGACACATGTGCATATAATCCGGTTAGCTGTACAGTCAGGGCATGGATGGCTATATTCAAGAGGCTGGGAGTGGAGGTCCCCCACAATCCAGAGGTACCGCTTTGGGACTTCCCGGGTATACCCCCCACGCATGATGCTAACATACAGGAGTCCTGGGACCCTAACGGGGAAATGAAGCTGGGTGACATGTTTGTTAATGGTGTTTTTGTGGACCGGTGTCTCTTGCTGAGGGCACTGGGGGGGGTGGTCCCCTGAAAACATTGCAATATTACCATATGAGGTCTGCATTCCAGAAGAGGTGGCCTCTTTTCCCGGATGAACCCCCACCCCATCCATGTGTGCAGTTAGTAACATCTAAAAATGGCCTGGGGATTTCTAGGTTATACACAGCTGTTCAAGCTCATACCTCCACATTAAATCAGATAAAGGAGCAGTGGGAAGCGGATTTACAGGGGACCATTGAAGAAAAGAAATGGGCCAGCTATTGTGGGTTATCCAAGAAGGTTTCGCTTAATGCTGGTCTAAGGGTGATTCAATTTAAAATCCTGAACAGGATACATTATACACCGGCCAAAATCGCAAGGTTTGCACTGGATGCCTCTGACGCCTGTCCTAAATGTAATGCTCCCCAGGCTGGATCCTTTCACATGTACTGGGACTGCCCGGCTCTGAGGGGATTCTGGAGGGCGGTGGCTGAGCTGCTGGAAGAAATCACTGAGGTGCCCTCCGATTTGACTCCTCAGAAATACTTGTTTGGGGACATTGGCAAGCAATCAGAGAAAATTAGAAGATTATTTAACATTTCATGCGCTATTGCCAAAAAATGTATTTTACAGAAATGGAAAAGTTCTCTCCCGCCCACCCTGAACCAATTTCTACAAGAACTGACACATGTCAACGAGTCAGAGGAACAGTTTGTTTTAACCCGGCCCTCGGCATGCAGACCCAAGGACATTTGAGGCCCTTTCAGATCCTATCTATGTAATATGATTACTGATGCTGACTTGTCTTCATAATATTGTTATGTGAAATGTAACGGATACTTTACTCCTGATGTAACAGTTAAACAGATGTGCTGTGCTGTGACAGCCTATACGTGACCACTAATAAAAAAAAGTTTTAAAAAGGAGCACACCTTGTATTTGTCGCTTTGCTCTGCTGCTGGTTTCTTCCCTGGGCAGTGCAGGACCCTCCAGTCTTCCTCCTTCTTGTCATCCGACAGTCGCTTCAGGAACTGTGAGCCTGCAGGACCTGCCAGGAACATTTGCCTCAGCTACAGCATTCTTCTGCTTTAAAGGTACTGTGCTAACCCGGTTGCTCGTTTCGTCCAGCCACAGTGAAAGTTTGTGAAATCTTTCGCCAATCCGAGGGCTTGTCCTTCTCCATTCTTTAAAGTAACTTTTCGTCCAACCAACTTCGTTCTGAAATCTTGGCAAAGACTTAACCGCAAACTACTCTGAACAGTGTGATCCTCTGCAAAGACTTTGGTCCATTGACTTTAGGCCAGGCCCTTTAATTTGATTTCCTCACTGTGGTTCCTTTTTCTAGATTGCCCTGCTTACTTACTTGTTGCTGCTGCTCAATTTCTGACTAACTTTGTCTTTTCCTCCCTTTTAAATTGCTGAAGTGCCAGTTTGCTAACACTTCATTTTGAGCCTAACTTGTCCAGAATCGTTTGGGTGCTGTGTAGTCTATTGGTAACATGATTTTTCTACCGCTTGATAATAGTGAAATGTTTAATAACTGATGTGTAAATAAACGTATATTCTTTTACTCAGAAACCTTGATTCAGTGTGTGTTTGAATCATAGTAATTGTTGTCCTTTGTTACACTATTGATACTGCTCACTTTACTCTTGAGATAAGTCTGGCTGCTAAGCCATCCCTACCACTTTACTGTGTAGTACAGGCTTGTACCAAAGGAGAATGTGTACTGTCACTAGTAGTCCTAATTGTGTGTGGTGTTCCCAAAGGGTACTGCATATAATTCTGCCTAACACCCATAATACAGAAACTTCACATTATAAGTCAAAACATGTCATCTATGACGTGTGCTATGTAGGTTAAACAAATACATTTCAATGGTTTAGTTGAACAATACTTTATACATTGTGTAGTGGTGCTGGTGCAGGATTGGTTGGGGTTGAACTTGTTGCTTCTTGAGGCGTGTGGGGCAGCTAGGCTCATCAGGGAGGGGTGGCGGGTCACATCGTGTCCACACAGTTATAATTCTAACTAAGCTAAACATCACAGCAATCATGGGCATGCAAGATTTAATATGAGACACAAGACTCTTCATAACACATTGTCGTCTATAAATTGTAGCAATAGATATTCATTCTTGACCTGGAGCAGAGTGGGCTATAGGTGCGGTGGTCCAGGTGTCTTTTTATGATGTGTACTCTTGGGACACATTTATCAGCTGCCTCGAGGATCAAACAAGGGTGTCGGAATTTGTTAGTACATGGCAAATATATATTTGATCGGGATTAGTTTATGGGGGCAATCGAGGGTGGCCCATGGGCAGGGGTCTCACCCCTGCTACATCAAAGGAATAAGGGGTTTAAGGTTCATGCAGACAGTAACTCTTGACGATGGGGATTGTTGGAGCAGGGCTAGGTTTGTGGAGAAAAATGGTTTCCATGAGCCAGGCTCCAGCCCGGTCACACACAGGGCAGTGATTTCAGAGGAAGAAGAGAGATACAGTGTCAGCTTGCAACAATTCGCTCCCAAGGTTCCATGAGAACAGGACAGCCACAGCGCAGACAGTGGGGAGGAGGAAGGGGTTGTCGGGCTGGCTGTGCACGGTGCTGGACAGGGGAGAGCTGCAGGCTTACCTCTGGGAGTTTTGTGTGCGGCCTAGTCAAAAGATGGAGTTGTGGTTAATACAAAATAGAGTCCCTGGGGTCATGCAAGATGCATTAGATAGGTGTCATTCAATGGCTTCCTCGCACCCGTTGTGGGGGCTCAGACAAGGGAACGTCTCCAACCATTTTATGAACATAACGTACAACTCACCTGAAATGTAGGGGGACCCGAACGACCCTTCCTCCCTTACACAAGAAAGACGGAGGTGGTGGGAATGGATTATACAGGTATGATTAAGCAGGATGTGGTGCTAATGTGATGGATTTCTAATGGGGTACTGGAATGAGGAAAAAGTATGCAGGGCTAATGTAAAGGTTAACTATTGGTGAACTGTGATGATGAAAAGAGAGGTCAAGCAATGCAGTGGCTTATGAAAAATGGAGGCAGGGTAGAGCAACAGGTTCCTAATGGGGTGCTGGGATGAAGTGGATGTGGGTAATAGAGTACTGATATGATGAAGCAGGAGGTAGTGATAATGTAACAGATTCCTATTGGAGTACAGCGATGAGGAAGATGGACATGGGGGTAATGCAACAGATTACTATTGGGGTACATGGACAAGGAAGAGAGAGAGAGGTGGCGAGAATGTAATGGATTACTAATGGAGTGCTCAGACGAGCAAGAGAGAGGTAGTGGTAATGGAACAAATTATTATTTTGGTACTGTGATGAAGAAGAGGTGGGGAAAATGGAAAACTGGGACCAGAAAGAGGGAGAGAGTGCTAATGGAGTACTGCTACAAAGAAGAGGGAGGTATCGATAATTTAACCGATTACGAATGGGGTACTGGGACAAGAAAGAGAGTTGTGGTGGTAAGGCAATGTATTTGTTATTGTGGTAATGGAAGGAGGGAGGTTGGAGGTAATCCCTATCCTTCGCATTCCTAAAAGCAGTCTTTCTGACTCCTGGAAAACAGCTGCAACTGGATGATAATCGCGTTGCAACTTCCTGTACTCTTCATGTCTCCCTGAGTTTAATAATTGCTTTTCTTTGACTGATAAGTACAGGTTTAATCTTTCAGAAGCTGCTCATCTAATTTAGTCATGTGCGCTACTCCACCTGTGTACATGAACTGAACAACTCCAGCAAATGCCTTCTGTGTATGACCCCTTCTTAAACTATTGTAATTCTAAAGTTCTCTCCTGTACCACACTAGATTAGTAGTGTAGCAATGGGATGAGGAATAGGGAGGCATGAAAATGCAATGGTTTAAAATGGGGTAATAGGATGAGGATGTGGGGGTAGTGGGGTACTGGAATGAAGAAGTGAGAGGGTGTGTTAATGGAGTACTGGTATGAGAAAGGGGAGAAGGGAATGATACACTGCTAGGCTGAAGAAGATGAGGTGGTGATACAATGTATTACTAATTTGGTACTGGGAAGAGAAAGGGTTAGGTAGATCTAATGGAACAGATTACTTTTGGGGTACTGGGATGAAGAGGAGGGAGGTGGTGTTACGCTCACCTGGCTCCCACTGGGGCATCGGTCGGATCTGGACGGCTGTGGTCCCCACCAACGAGATGTGTAGTGCAGAGATGACTGTCTGGACTGGCCCTCCTAATCATGTCTGCTTGACCCGTAGAAGTATTCTCCTGCAATTGGAGAGATGGATTTAGCCACCCATGGATTCAAGTGATGGCACCCCCCACAGTCCTCCCAGCTAATCACCTCCGAAGTGCCCCCTCAGCAATCTCACCTTAGATTCTTGAAAGATGAGCTCTCCATCCTGCATGGATTGGAGGGGTGCATTGATGCCAGTTACTTCACTGGTTTGAAGGCGTGGGAGAGTTCCGGAGAGTATTGACTCTGAGGTTCCTGGCAAGGTCCAGTAAGTATGAAGTTCATAGAGTTCAATATGCCCGATGTTTCACTCTTGTCCCCCCTTCCTTCCTTGTCTTGCAGCTGAGATCATGAAAAGATGCTCTCGTGGCAGCTGGTGGCGCTCAGGTAAGAGTCTGTATTACCCGGCGCTGTCCGGTAAATGTTGCACGTGTTTAACGTGTTGTTTTCTTTCTCTTTGCAGGTGCGGCACATATGCCTCTGGTGGTAAATCAGGTAAGTCTATGGTGATAAGAGTTATATTTGTTGGTTTTCTCGGCTCACCTTTTTGTTTTATTTTGTCCCCCAGGTGCCGGAGTTCGGCGAAGAAATGATGGAGGCAGCACAGAATCGAAGGATGCTGCGAGGACTGGTGAGTATGGCGCGGCGCTGCAGCTGGAGATGCGACGTGTACAGAAATGGTGTTCTTTCCAGGTCCAGAGGCGAGATGGATCCGGAATCAGGTGAGGAATTCGAAAATAGTTTGTTTTCTAACCTTGTCATTTTCTTTCCTCTTTGTTTAGGAGCTTCCAGATTCAAGGCAGGGTGGCAGAAGACTGGATGCAGACTGCAGGCACGGTGAGCGTTACGCTGCTGGATGCAGAATAACGCGACGCGTGTGCTGTTGTTCGGGCGTGGTTTAAATAGCCTCCAAAATAGTTCCATGTAAGAAGTTCCCTAGAACCACGCCCGAGTAAAAAATAGTCCCTGTAATAAAATAGTCCCATCCAGGCTTCACGTTGGCTTGGACTCACTAGCAGCATGGTCTGCATCAGGTAAGTAAAATCTATGAGCCTGGCGCCTATGGCGCCAGGACTGATTTCTATGATGAGCTGAACCCAAACAGCCCCAGCCGGGGCTGTTGGGGTTTTAATAAGTATCTGTATGCCTGCTCCCGGAGCTGATGGGCTTGGTCCTGATGCCCGGGGCTAGGCATCATGACAGGTGGAAGTGATTATATTTATTACTAAGGGGTACTGGAGAGAGAAAGAGAGAGGTAGGAGCAATGTAATCAATTATTGATGGGCTACAGAGACAAAGAAGAGAGGTAAAATTAAAGCTTTAGCTTCCTAATGGGGTACTACAACGAGGAAGAAGGAGACGACAGTAATGTAAAGTATTGCTAATTGGGTAAAGGGATGAGGAAAAGGCAATTTAGGAAAATGGTGAACTAGGTCCAGGAGAAGGGATGCATTCATAAGAGAGTACTGGTATGAGGAAGAGGGAGGTGGCAATAATGTAACAGATTACAAATCTGGTATTGGGATGAGGATGAGGAAGATAAGGGTAATCCAAATAGAACTGGCAAAAGAAGAGGGAGGTGGGGAGAATGGAGTACTGGGAAAAGAAAGAGAGATGGGTGTAATAGAATATTGGGACAAGGAAAAGGGAGGTGTGGTAGTTCAATAGATTACTACTGAGTTCTGCGATGAGGATAATGGAGGTTGTCGTAATGCAATGGATTGCTATTGGGTTACATAGACAAGGAAGCAGGAGGTGAGGTTAATGAAGTACTGGCATAGGGAGAAGCAAGGCAGGGGTATTGAAGTTGGCACAAGGAATACAAGGTAGCAATCCTTTTAACCAAAAACAAAGGGGGTACTGGGATGAGGAAGATGGATGTGGTGGTAATGCAATGGATTACTATTGGGGCACTCCGGTGACAAAAAGGTCACTATGACAGGGGAGAGGGAGGTAGGGCAATACAACAGATTAGAGATGGGACACTGATATGAGGAAAAGGGAGATGGTGAAATGGAGTACCAGGACGAGGATGAGAGAAATATGGCAATGGCAAACTGGGACAAGGAAGAAGGAAGTGGAGTAATGTGATGGATTACTAATGGGGTTCTGGGATGTGGAAGAAATAGTCTTGGACAATGTTACGAGTAAGATGGAGGTGGTCAGAATGCAATGGATTACTAATTTGCTACTGGGATGAGGGCAAGTGAGGTGGAGGGTAATGACATGGAGTACTATTGATTTACTGGGACCAGTCAGAGGACTGTGGGATCAATGCAACATAATACTTCTGGTGTACAGGGACAATGAAGAGAGAAATGGAGAATGGAGAGCTCTTCAGTGTTGGCATGCCAAGTAAAGTGAGATCCTTACTACTAAATCATGTGACACAATTATCTAATGAAAACAAAGGCTATTGAAAATATGCATCTGCACCACTTGAACTTTTATGTTTCCTTTTTCTTTCAATATCAATAAGCAAATTAAAGCTTTCCAAGATAATCCAACATCCCCAAACAATAATATCCCCCAAATATGACCCTCCCAAATAGTTGATGTTAATATAGAAAGCAATAAATCTATTATACAAAATCACAGATTCCTTCCTAAATTCACATAAAATACACCCCTTCCACTGCTAGCATTTACTGTGTGTGCTACATCTAATTTCTTTGTACTGGAGAAGTATTTACTTTTTTCATCAGTTGCTCAAAATGGATATAGATCTCAGATCCAGATCTCTAGGAAATGCTTGAAAAAAATATATCTGCATAATCACCAGACCGCAAACCTTGACAAATCCCCATCTCTTACCATGCCCACATGCTCCCCCGCCTCAATACTATCCGTTTTAGTTAAGGGCTGTTAGGGAGAATTCTCTGTTAAGGCTAATTTCCCAAACCTAGTGAGTCCCCCAGCAGCTTTGCTGGATTTTTGAGCTTTATTTTCTTCTCCTGCTAAGAGTGAGACTCTTTTTCTCCCACTCTTAGACATGATTTGAGATATCCTTTGACTTTGTAATGTGTTTTGGGTTCTTTTACTCCATAGGGCTTCATGTATTTTTGGTATGTGTGTTACACAGCACCCTCTGTGCCGTAACACAGGGGTGTCATAGTGACCCCCAAACATAGACTCCGTACCCTGGGACTGACTACTGTCTCCCAGGGCATGTAAAGTCACCATTGGCTTTACTAGTCCTAAATTGTGAACAGAACCAATACAAACCATCATACTGTGGGCGTACTGGTAGGGGCAATTCGATTGCCCCTGGGTCTGTTGTTCGAGGGGGCACTGTCCAGTTCCCCCCTGAGCGAGTTTTGGCTGGTGGCAGTGGATACTACTTTTTATATTCAACCGCGAATATATTCCTATGGGATTTTCGCATTGTTCGAGGCTAATACTTTTTAAACATAGTCTCGAACATACCGCTGGTTTATTTATTTAATATTAATTCACCGGTTGGTATTTTTTGCCACAACTCGGTTCCAAAATGTTGTTTGTGTTCGCTTCTGTGACTCCAACCCAAGTCGAGCCCTTTGTTCCACTTTTTGGTGGGCTTCTCCACAGAAGCCTCCAAAAGTGTTGCCACTCTGTCTGGATACCACAGGGGGTGGGTGAGGGGGTTTAGGCACCCTGGACTGAGTTGCCTCGGCAACTCAAGTGGCACTCTTGTGTGATTGGCCCAGTGGTGAGCCGCCCGGCATGTTTGTGTGACAGCTAGGACTGATGAATGGGGGTTTTCTGCATAAAAGCAGGGCTTTGGGGACTGGGACTTCAGACGTCGCCACAGGACCAAAGAATCCGAAGAGGGAGAAGCTGAGCTGACCTGCAACAACGACACCACCGGTGGAGCCCTGCTGAACCGACTCACCACTTCTTCCAACGACAGA
Source organism: Ambystoma mexicanum (assembly GCF_040938575.1). Taxonomy (NCBI): domain Eukaryota; kingdom Metazoa; phylum Chordata; class Amphibia; order Caudata; family Ambystomatidae; genus Ambystoma; species Ambystoma mexicanum. Next base: position 484,596,960 of record NC_090926.1, read on the forward strand.
GGAGATCTTCATCCCGAAGAGTCTTCTTCGTTTGACTGGTGGGGATAACCAGTTTTCCCGCCTTTTCGCCTTCCCGGATCATCTTGTGGCCGCTTTGCCTGCGCCAAGTACCCCAGCAACCGGAATACCATGTTTTTCCACTACCGGGAATAAAAGGGTAGTACCTTTTTTACCGGAGAACTCCGCGGCTGGTTTCTTCCCTGGCAGTGCAACGACCTTCAGCTTTCCTCCATGTCGAGATCATCTCTTCCTCTGGACAACGCTGTGACTTGCACCCGCTGCCAGGAACAACTGCCCCAACTGGAGGATCATCTCCACTTTAAAGGTACTGTGTCTGCCTGGCCTCCCTCGCAACGGTCTGTGTGGGTGACTCTTAAAGCCTCAATTTACCACTTGGGTTGGCACTGGGCTGGCTAAGTGAACTTTTCTAAACTGAACAAATTCCTTCCTGAACTCTCTGCAAGACTTTCCAAGCCTTTTAAACTGTGTGATCTTGGGCGCATTGGTGTTCTACTCTCTCCAAGAGGGAGCCTGGCCTCTGAACTTTTTGCTCACAAGTCGACTTTGACTTTCCTGCCTTGCTAAGTGCATCTAAAGGATTTTGTTGTGTAATGTTCCTAATTTCTGCCTTTTCCCTCCCTTTTTCTTAAACTCCTAAACTAGGTTCCTAACTTGTACACTCTATATACTGACTAACTCTTCTTGAGAGAAGTCTTGCTGCTCAGCCACAGCTACCAGGTAAATCTTGGTGGTACAGACTGCTACCAAATGGGTTTACTGTCAACACCTGTAGTCTTAAGCCTTTTGCAGGGGTCCCTAAGGGAACTGCACAGGTTTCTGCCTAACAAGGGCTATTTAAAAAACAATCTAGTTTCGAATCTCGATGTTCAAGATGGCAGGTTTTCAGAAAGGAAAAGTTTCATATTGATCAATGAATCATGGGTGATAGGGTTACTAGGCCACCCCACTCTCTGCCAAACTTGTAAAAATGACTGGACAGATGTATGGCAAAAGAGCAAAGGATTTCCCTTGAGATATGTGTGCCCACCTTGTTTCTAATAAGGCAAAATTCCATGAAGTGCTTTGGGTTGTGCACATGGCCAAACATTGGAAATGTTCCCTATGAGAAAACCAATGCAAAACGTGGAAAACACACCCTTTTTTAGCCCTTTATATTTTTTGAACTTTAGCATGGATTTGCACAAACGTTTCCAGTTTTGGAGGGTTGGGAGTTGTTAGATGTAACATTTCCGATGGATGGTATGTTTCACATTAACTATAGGGAAACTAGCATCACTGTGGTGGAATGACTGGCCCCACAGAAGTACAAGGCTGAGTAGTGGCTAAACTGCCTACTCAGCCCTCATTTTTCTACAAAACAAGTGATCCCAATCATGAAGGTAAAACAGGTAAAAGAGACACAGTTGTTGTAATGTGGGCTGAGATAAGGCAATACTCTAAAGAGGGGGGTGAATGTGATCCAGTAGCCACCCAAACAGCAACGTGTCAGAGTCAAACATAAAAGTAATGCACAATCAAGGTTCTAATAAAACATATACTTTAATTAACTGCCAGGAAAAATGCTCCCAATGGTATTCCCCATGCATCTGGGATGTGCAATCTCGACCTTGGCAATTAAGGGGTTAATAAAGCACACCATCTGTAATAATAACTATATAGAAAACACTACAGGAAACCCACCCCTGTATAAAGAGCAGAGAATATGCAAGGGTAGAAAGATACAACACTCTGGTTAATGAAGCAGGGGGAGAAATACAATAAATAACCACAATAATTTCAAAATGGTTATGTTATGATGTGTAAAGGTGGTTCAAAGGACTAGTTAGCAGATAATAGAACCTTTTGCTGGTCTTGAGGGTTCAACAATGGTGAACCAAGCTTCTAGATGCTGCTGGTGTATTTTGAAGCAGCTGGAATCTGACAGTCAGGTTGTTGCAGACAGGGAGTGGTGTCAAACCAGGGTCGAGTGGAAGTTCTTTGCTGTTTGAAGCAATGCTTGAAAGACGACTGATCGTGGGGACCGCCGGGGTTGGATTGATGGCCCGTTTGATGGACTGTTCGAAGCGGAAGATGCTAGTGATTTGATTTGCTGTTCTATGTGGTTAGGTCAATGAAGCAATGGAGGAAATGTGGATTGTGGTAACCACCAAGGTTGTTTCGATGATCAATTTAACGGGGAAGATGCTGGAGAATGGATACACAGTTACAGCCAGTGTTTCAATGCAGCGTTCAATAATTCCTGTTCGATGAGACCACCGGGGTCGGTTTGATTTGCAATGAAGATCAGCAGCATAGGTTTTGGCCTTTCAAAAGGTAGTTTGAGTGAGGCTGATGCAACAGTGGCTTCAAGTTCGAGCCGAGTCAAAAGCATGTGCAGATCGCATTAGGCAGCAGTAAACTGGGTTGAGTGGATGAGATGGAGATTTGAAGATTGGTCAAGTGTCAAAGGCAACCCTGAAGGGTCCTGTTGGTTCTAAAGGGAATGAACAAGTGCAAATCATGGCTCATAGTAGTTTGATGCCAACAAAATAAATCAGGATTCCTTGCTGTCTTGGCTCTCAGGTGGTGTTCCACCCTGCGCTCTTGGGACAAGTGTAGTCCATGTTCTCGGACTTCCAACGCAAGTGTCACATGGGAGGTTGGCACACATAGTCAGGGGGTCCTTCACCATGATGAGGCCCTGTGCAGAAATGTGACTTGAAGAGATGCAGGTTTTGTTCCTACAGCAGGTCACCCCCAATGTGTGCTGGGAATGAGTAGGGAACATCTCTGCTTGGACACTCAATCTTCACCTCACTGGTGGAGGGCTTTGAAAAGTCAACATTCACTACAGAGGTCCAATGAATTTTTTCTGAGTTGTTTGTCCATGAATTAATCAAATAAGGAGATGGAGAACTCCTCTTTGAAAGGCACATGTCCACAGATGATTGGTGTAAGAGTAGCCTTTTTAAAGTGTTACCTATTCCTGTTCTTGAGGCAAGAGCTCTTTGCCTTCTGACATCAGACCCAAGGGTCTTTGTGTTAAAGGAAGTGGAGGGGACAGGAAGAAAGAGAGAATATGGAGAGAAACAACGTGGTAGAATATTCCTCAATTCATACTGAACTCCCCCTTTCTACACTAACTCTGCCCCCTTCCCTTGTCATTAGCATCATAGGTCCCATTGGTGTAACCCTGGGTGAGGCATGTCTTTTTGGGTATGGGTCTGCCCATATCTCTGCCTAATTTAACAGCTCCTGCCTGAAGGCTGTCCTAATGGACAGAGGTGTTATCAGCTCTCCCAAAGGATGAAAGAGAGGGGCACAGTCATTCAGTCCCCTGCCCTTGTGATTTGGCAGTGCCAGGCTGTCTGACCAGAATACACATAACCCTTCTACAGCTGGGATGAGCTCACAATGCTGACACAAGTATTATATCACTTACTTTCATTTCACTTGGATAATTAAAACAATTATCCTTCAACCCCGGGTTGGCTTATATTTAAAGTTTTCAACTGACAACAGGATAATGACTCTAATAGTTATGTGGTTTGGTAACAGGAATGTCCTAAAGGCAGTCCCTGCACTGCAGTGACTTTGCGGTCAGTCCAAGCTGTTAAGGAAGCACTCCCTGCGCCCACAAATCCTGCTCTTTGCCACTGAAACCTTGGACTGCTGCTCAGGATACTCATTCAACAGGACACAGGTGTGCATTTTGATATTGGCAAAGCATTGGATGAAAGGGGGCATGGGTTTGTTGGGGGACAAACTGACCAGCTGACCCACGTGCTGCTGGATTGCAACCCAAGCAACAGCCAATCCAGCGTGGTCACCCCATATAGATGCATAATATATCATTGTGTCTCACAAATTGTATTGCAGAGCTCTGTACCTATATTGTGGTGTCACTAGTGACACAGTTTTGACTTATAATGTGCTGCCCGTGTAATGTTTTTCAGAGTGCTCTCATGGCAGCAGAGTTCTCTGCATGCACAACATATCTCATATATACTTTGTTCTACCTGCAGTCCATCTCCTGGTCTCATTCCCTAGCGGGTTGTGTCGATTATTTGGTTTCACTGGATATTGTGTTGGGGAGTGGGTGCCTTCATTTGGTGACCCCTCTGACATGACATTCCTCGACGTCCCGGTACTTGCGGTGAGATACAGGGCTTCCCCGGGAAGGTCACCCCACACCTATGGCTGACCAGTACTCCACAAAAAAACATGTATGCATCGAAGAAGGTTTTGTGGGTCACGGCTTTGCGAATACCCAAATGCTCACCGGAGCCGGGTGAGGCCATGACGGGCAGGCCCCCAGTTGTGGATAGACTGCGAACGGAGGCTATTGGAAGACCACAAGCATGTGAGTATTGATTGCATGGGGAAATAAAGGAGTGAATGTGGGAACTCTCTGCAAGGTGTGGAGCAGATTAATTAAAGGGAACATGCAAGGGTTGGGTTGAATGTGAATGAACAGAGTGATTGTTGGAAAAAAAAGCTTTTTCTTTTTTTCATGGCCATTAGGTTTTAATAGAAGAGCAAGGTGATATAAAATAAGAGGAGATACAGGAACCTAGCTCCGAAAGGGGGTGGAAGGCGGCACCGCAAAGTACTGTCTCGATCAGTGCTGGAAATAAGTGAGGAAAAGTAGGAGCCTCGTGCATTTAGTAGGCTCGGAAAATATTAGTGGTTATTATTTTCAGTGCTCTGTAGTTTTCTGGAGGTAGGCCTAGGAGGGGCAGAGCTGATGTGAATGCTAAGTGTGGAAGCCGGGGGACTAGAATTTTAATGAGAAATGATAAAGCGTGAAAGGGAACATTTTAAGATTCTTTTTTATTGTTTGGTGTTGTCAGTACTTCTGTTGATCTTTTGTGTCAAAATGTTCAATGCTCAATGGCCCTCATTACGACCCTGGCGGAAAGTAACTGACCTGACCGCTATAGCGTAAATAGCGTTTCCGCCATTGCACGATGGAGTAAAGTGCGGCTAATTCTAACCCATCGGGCACGAGCATTACGCCATGGCGGAAGTGCAAAGTCCGCGATGGCGGAAATGTCCCCAAAACGCCCCTCACCGCCGTCGTACGGCGCCCTAGGTGCAATTCCGCCACCCATCATAGCGGTCACCGTAATGAGCGGTAATCGGAAAATACGGTGACCGTAAATATACGGAAACGGAAGTAAAAACATGGGGCCGGAACGGGAAACAGCACGCCGTACACCTATAAAATCAGAATCCCAACACAACCATCAAAAATCCGACCCTGAGACACATCTCAACCCGTTAGCCACCCTAGTAAAAACAATCAAAATGGGAAAAGTTGCTAAAAAAGCGTGCGACCGCAAGCGGCAGGTCCACTTCTCCCATGAGGAACTCACCGTGCTCACAGAGACCCTCCAGGAGAATGCTGCCGTCGTCTTCTCGACGCAAATGACCAGGACGGCACTTGCGAACAAGAAGGCCATATGGGCCCTGGTGGCACAGCGGGTAAGTGCGGTGGGGACCGCACCCCGCACCCCACAGCAATGCAGAAAGCGATGGGACGACTTGCGGATACGCGTACGGAGCATACTATCAGCCAACCGTAACATTGCCACAGCTACCGGGGGAGGATCGGAATCACCCATCAAGTTGACCCCCTGGGAAGAAATCTGTGCATCCACCATTGGAATGGAGAGTATAGAGGGAGTCGGAGGGATGGAGAAAGGAGTGCAGACATCCGAAGAATCAGGTAGGTGGGCCAAATAAAACAATGCTAAATCCACAATGTCCAATCATGTGAAGTACCATGTGTCCACACAGTGCAACAGAAACACATGTCCAGGAGAACGGCCACATGCATTGGCCTGATAGCGCACTTTAAAACTCACATCAAATACATTAACAATCAAAAATCCTAAAAACACCCTCTACACGTGCAGCATGCACACCATAACTGCAGGCTGCAAAACAACTGCATCCTCAATCCACACAAAAATGAAACCACCTCCAAGGCCCTGACCCAAATCACCCTCAGGTACCACCCCAATGCATGTGATACATTGCCATTCCAATTTCCACAGACCCATAAATAACGCTTGCCCTCCTTTACTCCACCACAGGGTCCGATTCAAACGACGAGCTGCAGGACACCCCTACCAGCACACCTGCAAAGAGGGCCAAGACCAACGGCCAAAGACCCTCCACCTCAGCTGCACGGATCAAGACACGGCAGCAGCACAAATCAAGTGGCAGCACACAGGAGGGGACTTCAACAGGCACCCCAGCAGCCAGCATGCCCACACCAGCAGCACCACAGGTCCCCCCAATGGATGCCACAGAAAGCACTGCTTCTGATGGCAGCAGCACCATAGGTGACACTGCATTAATGCCAGCATGCTCCGACACAGACAACGGTGCTGTCGATGTAGGACCCATCCATGACCTGTCTCAATCCCCCTGTTTGTTTCATCCCGTACACCATGAGGATACCACGCAGGGGCACCCACACGACGACGACTGGCCATCCCCCACAAGCCCTGTGGCAAGGCAACATGAGGTGATCAGCCCCTCTGTGACACCACCGCAAATGGGCATGGCCCAGCAGAGGCAACAGTCCCTCGACCAGGTGATCGTGCAACAGCAGCAACTGGCCACGCTCCTCAAGGAGCATGCTGATGAATGTGGGGCTTCTAAGGCAGCCATAGAAACATCTACTGAGACACTTAGGGCACAAATGGAGCGAAGTACAGAGACACTAAGGGTACAAATGGAGAGAAGCACCGAGAGCCTGAGGGGGGAACTGCATGCGACGTCCAAAGACGTATGTGGTGAACTTGCCGCTGTGCGCCGTGTGCTCACTGAGCTCTCACAAACCCTTAGGGACATGCATGGACGTGAGCAGGCCGAGACATCATCCGTTGCAAGTTCCGTCCAGGGCAGCCCCCAACGTAGATCTGGGAGGAACCTGCGCTCCACAGGCAGGGGTGCCCCTGATACCCGGAGAGGATTGCCCACTGACAATGAGCATCTTTGGACACTGGTGTTCGGGGGGGAGGTAGGAGGGTGGAGGGGGGGTGTTGGGCTTACTTGGGTGGCGGGTCGATGGGGTGTGTAATATAATTTCACATATGCTATAAACATTACATAATCATCCAATGAGATGTGTTTACATTGATCTTTGTGTACGAGGCCTTTATAGGCGTACAGTCCACATTGTGCATGTTCCAGACACACACAGTGCCACAAGTCCCGTGTCCATGCATCAGCCACCAGGCGTGAGTGCTAGAAGCATGAATCTATGATATTCTGACAAATTTCACGGGCCTCCTGTGCCTCACGGACTCCTTGAGGTGCTGCCACATCCCCAGCCTCATCATGACCATCTTCAGGTGCTTGCAGTTCTGCGTCAGGGGGCATGGGCACATTTCTACGTACGCACATGTTGTGTAGCATGACACATGCCATGACTATCTTTGCAACCTTCTCATGGCGGTACAGGAGTGCCCCGCCAGACCTGCTGAGGCAGCGGAAACGAGCCTTCAGTAGGCCGAATGCCTGTTCTATGACTACACGGGTACGTGAGTGGGCATGGTTGTAGTCCTCCTCATGCTGGTTCTGTGGGTTCCGGAGTGGTGTAAGGAGCCATCTCTTCAGTGGATACCCGGCATCACCTGTATGTGGACAATAAAGGATGTTTGTGGAATGACATTGCTACGTACGCATCCCCCCCCCTTCCTGCCAGGTCATTGCCGCATCACATACCCCACATTATCATGCATGGAATGAGACTCACCGAGTAGCCAGGATCTGTTCCCTGCGTGTCGCTCCATGTAGCGTGGTATTGTACTCAAGACCATAGAATCATGGGTTGATCCAGAAAATCGGGCACAACAATGTGTAAAGATCCTGTTGGAGTCACACACTCAAGACCATAGAATCATGGGTTGATCCAGAAAATCGGGCACAACAATGTGTAAAGATCCTGTTGGAGTCACACACCATTTGTACATTAAGAGAATGATATTGTTTCCGGTTGCGGTACTGGACCTCCATGGCATGTGGGACAACCAATTCCACATGGGTGCAGTCGATGGCACCAATGCAATCCGGTATGCCGGCAAGTGCATGGAATCCCACTTTTGTGTTTGTACTCTCCAGCTCCGAGCGTGGTAATGAGATGTAGTCGTCTGCGTGCTTCAGGAGGGCATCGAGCACTTGCAATAGTGTCCGTGAGAACAGTGGCTGTGAAATGCCATGCAACTGTCCGACTGTGTGCTGGTAGGTGCCTGTGGCCAGGAAGTGGAGTACAGACACCACCTTCAGTAGGGGTGGGATGGCGGTTGGGCTATCTATCATGCTGACAAGGTCAGCGTGTGTCATGTCCACAATGGCGATTATGGTGTCCCGGTCCAAACGGTAGAGGGTGTGGATCTGCTCAGCAGTGAGGTTGAACGGATGAGCTCGGAGGCGTAGGATTGCGGGCTGCCTGCATGGTGGTAGTGGCTGTGCTGGTGGGCCTTGCTGGCCCTGCCTTGCCCTCCTCCTCCTCCTGCGTCTCCTCTGTGCGGCCGGTTGTTGTAGTAGTTGGTGTTCGTCTTCTTCTTGAAGTTGGAGTACTTGCAGTGCTATCAGGTCCCCCAGGGCCAACATCGCTAGTCCTGCCGGTAGCATTTTGGAGTGGGTGTGGTTGTGGGAGGGGGTTGGGTGTGCAATTTATGTGTTTTCAGGCTGTGTAGCCTCCACCTGTGGTGATTCATTCCACCTGTGCCAGCTGCAATCCCCTTTGGGCGAGCACTGTACCGAGGTTCACCGACGGGCGGGGCGTCCCATTTCTGAGTGAAGCCAGTTGCCATTTTCACACACTGCCGCACTACATGGATGAATTTGTGATTTCAAGCAGTCACAGATGCCTTTTCGACGTGATGTTGCAAATGAGGAATTCGAAGGACAGCGCTTTCGGTTTTCAGCTAGCGGCGAGGAGACGCCCACAGGTCTGACTGCAAATATAACGTTCTATTGTTTAATGTCCTTGGGACAGGGGCCATGGCGAGAATGCAATGATTGATATGAATAGTATGGGATGCGCAATAGCGTAGTGGACGATTAGGCAGGACGTTCCCAAATACATGTTACTTCGCAGCACTATTATTCCGGCCTGGAGCACAGTGGATTTTGCAGACTGCATTACGCACAGACTCAATGGAGATTTCAAATGTTATGTGAGTAAATAATCAGGCGTTTTTATACCGGGATGAGGGAATGATGTATGGATGCATGGACAGATGATTTAATTGAGAGTTTGCCATGTACATGGCTTTTTGGAATCTATCCCCTTCCCCTGCGCTATGTGATGCAGAGCTGCCATAGTGGGACCATCGTCTATCTGCCCTTGTTGAACCCTCCCTGTCTCGACGCGCCATCCAACACTTGTGTCTATGCACGTTACTAATCCCATCTCATGGATTCTGTTTTAACAGACGCATGCACACAAACACTCGTTTGTAATAGTGTTTTCACCTCGATTTATATTGTTATGATTGGCAAGTGATTTTTGGGTGGAAATAATCCTTTTGAGTGGGCTAGCATGCATATGGCTGTAGATTTAGTGTGATCATTGAAGTGAGTAATACTAATGAAGTTCTGATGCCCATACTATTCTTTTTCATTTCATTTGGGTGACAGGTATCTCCTCCCCTTTTGCCGCTGCCATCTGTATGCCACTCCTGCAGATGGCTTTTACTCCCGACACCTGCTGCTTCGAGTTAATCAGTGGAGCACCATTACGATCTTATGGGACGATCGCCAATGGGCCACATGCCCTTACGCAGTACTAGTGGCTAGGAGCAACATATCAACCTTTCAGCTGGACTAGTGCCTACCTAATGGGACGGCCCTGCGGTTCTAGGCGCTTCCATGTTGCCTTTTTGAACGTGAATGTAGCCCCTGTGTACCATGAAGGAACAGGGCGTCACACAAGGAGCAGCTGGTCATTTATTGCGGATGCAGCCCACAGTATTGAAAATATTTTGGGGTTTATGACCTAATAGCTGTATGGGCTTGGTGAATTTGATGTGCATTAAAATTTTATTCTGATGTTAACCGTGTAGCGTTATTCTTTGCAAGTAATGTAGCATATTCCTATTTGTGGAGCGATGTATTGTGAGTAGATCTGCATTGGGTTCCGGCTTCTGAGTATAGTTGCGTGGTACTGTACTGGCCGCGTTTGCCTACGAAGCCCAGTAAGGTCAGGGATAGGGGCTGCCATTATGACTGTTTTAATGATGTCATGCTCAGGGGCGGGGGATTAGCTTTTGTGTAACAGATGCCGGTCAGCCAGGTGGATTGGTGGAATGATGTGATTATCAGAAAATGGCTGGTCACAGGTGCCTGTGTTTGCGTGCGTTTCTTGGAGGGAGACTGAGGTCATGTCCATTGGAATAGCTTCTGTATTCGTGCCATCTGTGCCCTGCAGCTCTCATTGGGCCCTCTTGAGATGAGCCTGGCTGCTCAGTCACTCTGCCAACTTGTGTGGTACATGCTTATGCTGATGGTTGGTTTGTTTACTGGCATGAGTACAGGGCTGGTGCAGTCTCCCTCAGGATACTGCTTTGAATGTTGCCTTACACTGGTGTCAAGCGATGGGGGCCTGTTGTTGTTTTGTCTCATATTTCAGTTCATTTTGCTGTACTTGAACCTTCACATGCCTGTGCTGCATCAGTACGGCAATGGTGACATGCCAAATATGGATGGCCACTCACAAGGCACTTGGAGCCCCTACATTCATTTGTTCGTTGGCATGCATGGGTGACTTGTACATTTCACTGGTTGCATTGTGTAACTTCATTGCACCTACGAGGAGTTGTGCAATGTGGGCAGGGAGTTGTGTACAGGCACTCAGTAGGGCCATTTACGGTTGGTTCACGATGCCGTAATTCTCACCATGGCGGAATGGTACTTTCCGCCATGCTTGATGGCGTTAAGTAAATGTCTGCTGGGGTCAGAATTCGCGTACCGTTGCGCCATGGTGGTAATTACGGTTTTGCATGGCGCGCGTGCGCGTACTTGGTGCAGTTAGTGTTGGCGTTCACTACGGTGTCGCTAATGGCATCATACTTTACAGTGACGGGTCATAATCGCACCGAGCGGTATTCGATGGCAGTATTACATTTCCGCTATCGTTTTTCGATTTCCACCAGGGTCGTAATGAGGGCCAATGTGTTTATGTGTCTGTCATGTTATGACAAACGTATACGTAATGTTTTGAAGTACGAAATTGAAAATTGTGATTGTTATATCAAAGGTTAAAATATAAATGGGCGAGAGAAAAAGACACATTGACAAATATGGGGGTGGATATGCCACTCTCACACATTTGTAAGCACCTCCCTTTGTACAGTGATTGATTAAAGAACTACCATGGGCAATGGGTAATAGAAATAAATGTGGAGGGGTCACCTCATGTTTGGCAGGAAGAGGGGTCTTTTGCTAAAGTGATACTAGACCATGTAGCAACTTATTTAATGGCGATATAAAAGAAAAAACTTCAAAATAGGCGAGAAGTGGTAGATTTGTGGAGGATGTTTGAGGAAACACCCCGTACAAATAAGCAAGAAAAAGATGTAATGCCAAGTGAGGGAGTAGTAGGAAAGTAGAAAGAGAGTGAGGAACCAAAGAAAATATACCTGTTAGAACTAATATAATATTGTATATGTTGGCCTATGCCCAGTCGCTTTGCAAGAAAACCTGTACCGCAAGGTCATGACCCCAAGTGAATCGAGCCTCCATTTCAGGTTAGAACCGCCATTTTATTGTACAAAGTCACCCTGTGGTCTAAAACGGCCGTCTCGCGTGCTCTTGTTCTTGCCTTAACCTCTTCAACCTCTGTAGGAGGGTTAATGTCCAACATGCCTTCAGGCTACATGTTAGGGTCATGTAGACCTTGTCCTTTGTTGACCTCGGGATAAGGGGATTACTTGAATTATCAATGTTAACCTACAAGTATACAAGAACAATAATGCAATACAAATACGACATGCGAAACATTTGTTTGATTTGTATTAAAGTAATATGTAAAGAGTGTAACGTTAAATTAGAGAATAATAATGTCTGTTAGTAAGTGTATTTAAAAGTAAACCGCATGCACGAGATATGTAAATTAAGAAATGAACCTGGCGTGACCCTAGCCCAGTGTGTTATTAACTTGTAAAGAGGCTGGACATCATTATAACAAACTGTATAAATACGCTGATGTCCAGCTAGGAAACCCTACTCACTGCTCACATTGAACCCTGCTGGTGGTCTCTGTGATATATTGACAGCCAAATAGCTATTTGTGTACTTTGTTGACTACTGTTCAGTTTTGTAATAAAGATTCTGGGAATCTTTACAAGCCCATGTTGGTGTATTTTCCTTTGCTCGGTGTAACAGCCGTAATATTGTATTTTTTCTGATTCCACAGATGGCGCCCGAATAGGGACCCTCAAGATTGACTTTGTCTCGTTGAAGGTTGGCTCGGCTATCGGACTGGGATTGGACGGTGCCAACAGAAATGGCCACTCTAGACGAGAAGCGAATTCCTCGACGAAACTGCACGATCCGATCCCTGAACGGTGAGCTGTAGCCCGAGACGACTTCTTGACAAGGGTCCATGTATCGAGGTGGGTACATTTGCTGAAAATCACCAGACACGTGGGTCCTTAGCATTGTCCTTAGTAACCCGATCGGGCCTCCCAGTCCTTTGGTCAGGTGAATCGTTTCCCGATTCTTAATCTAACCCTGACAATTTGAATTTGGAGCATTGTACTCGTGAGCACAATTATTTGACCAGGTAACACCAGAACTTTGATGTGCCTGGGAAATTGTCTGCCTGCTTTAGGGCATTATTCCGCAGCAACAGACAATCTCTGGAAGATAGCCGTCCCGCACCACAGGAGGGTTCGCCGGCATGTACTATGTACTGTAAGAAAGGCTTTGGTAGTATAGCATTTAATGACATTTGGCACAGACAGACCAGACATAATTCTAATCTTCGGTGGCCAACCAATGGTAGTTTTGAAATCCCTCGTATAGAATATTTAGAGTCTGTATTAGTAAAGAAAAAGGCTAACCTGCAGCATTTGACGCATTACATAGTTGGAAAACAGAAGCTTTGCAGCAACAGAAGAGTAGAGAGAAACATATGCGTAGGCATATGACAAGTGTCGAAAAGGCACGGTTATATGACCAAAATAAACAATTGGAGTCAGTTAGGAACACGGACAGGGCGTTTCAATTAAGCACTCAGAAAATCTACCCTTCTGAATTGATTAATAAACCTTTGCATGAACGAAGGCCAGATGCCTCTGCGCCACCTCCGTACGTCCCTCCTCCTGGCGCTTTGCCCCTTCCCGTTGTTGTTCCCCCTCCTACAGTTCCTCCGGTCCTCCCTGCTGTTCTTCCTCTTGTTCTTCCAGCCGTCACTCCTTTGCCTGCCCCCTTGCCTCCACCTGTTGATATTCAGAATGTGCCTACTCTTCTTCTTCCAAGTGATTCTGCATCACTTATAGTAGACCAGGGAGCGAGACCAAGGGTTGTGACTAGTAATACTGTGTCCCCAGACAAAAAGAGTAAATTGATTGCCTGGGCTAAACATTGTATGGAGAAGGGTGAACAAGCCGATGTTTTTTCCACACTCGAAAAGTTAAAAGGCATTCCCGAGAAAAATGTTTTTATCGAAGGATTAGGGACTCATTTGAGTATAATGTGGAATAGATTGAACGATGAAGATTTCCCACAGGGGTTACGGGATTTGAACGCCTTAGCGTTGTACAGAGACACTGCGGAGAAAGTATATGAGCATGTTGAGAGGATTTTTGAGTATAGGAAGGCGTTGGAAGGGTTACAGAATGAAGAAGCAGATGGTGGTAGTTTAGGTATTATGTACTTACAGAAACGGTTTTCTCCTCGCCGTGAATTAAAAGGTGAGGAAGCGCAAATTTGTATAAAGGATGCGATAAGATGGATTTCGGATATGTCGATAACTCCAGATGAAGTATATGACACATATAGTCAGTATACATTAGAAATGTAGAAGAAAGTGATACAGGTGATGGTAGAGTACCTGCAGGATGAGTGTGTAAAAAGAAAGATTTGTTGTCCCGCAGAATTGTTGAGTGTTTATAAGAGAGCTTTTTCGATTGATACTTCTTCGACTGCCCTAGCGCTTGATTTGGCTCTGTTGCTTAGTAAGCGTTCGGAGCTGCCTACTTCTCAGTTGCCTATGAGAGAGGTCCCTCCGACATTTGTGCCGAAAGTTGAGATTGCGGCTGATGCTGCACGAGGTATAGTCGCCGGAGAAATTCCTGCACATTGCATATCACAGTTTGTTCACGTCCCGTTTTCAAGACAGGAAGTGAACACCATAAAACAATCCATTCCCGATATAAGAAAGAATCCGACCGGATTCTATAAAGAAATAGAGTCGGTCTTACAGTCGTCGGTATTCACCTTAAGTGGTATTGACCTATTATTTCCCGTACTCCTACCAGTCGATTTGTGGAAACAGATCAGGACTATAAATGACATACCTGGGTTGGGAGATACATGGGATAACATGGTTATGCTAGATAGAGAAAGACCAGCTGGTGAACGACCGCCTCAAGTGATATTAACCTTGCCTGATAGAATTATTGTAAAATTGAAAACTATGGTTCCTGAAAAAATAATCATTTGGGACAAGCTTACGGCCTGTGTCCAAGGAAAGTCTGAGGGTGCTACCGATTTCTTCAATCGGTTCGAGCAGGTATTCTCAGATTTCAGAGGACAAGACTTAGGCACAGAGTCAGGGAAAAGGCTGTTTGTCGACAAATTTGTACGTGGATTGCTGCCTGACATCCAGTTACAGATTATGTCTTCTGAAAGCGCTTGGCAGGCTAAGTCCCAATCAGAAGTACTGCATATGGCTCAGTACTATGAAAATTGTGTAAATACTGAAAAGGAAAAACTTGAGAAAAAAAGGGTGACCTGAAAACAAAAGTTTTATTATAACAGATTGTTAGAAGCCCTAGAGGGGGTAATCAATTTAGAGGTCAGTACCTTCCACAGGGAAGTGCGCCCTTGGCTCCGGTAACCATTAACCAGTGTGCCTATTGCTGGCAGGAAGGCCACTGGCGCGCACAATGTCCGACCTTGCAGCAAAGGTCATTTGGGAACATGGGTAGACGATCCAGAGGTCGCCCAGGTGCAGGGGGCCCTGGCAGAGGTCAGTTTGTACCAGAATCACAGCAACCTCCTTCACAAGATAAGCAAGTTTCGAATGTGGATAATAGAAACATTTTTGATCACCCTTCTGCCACGTACCTCTCTGAAGAGCTTCCTTTTGATAATATTCTGTTTCGTTCGGATTGCCCGAAGCAGGATTTGGAACCTACGCCTATTCCCGTTCATCAGAAAGGCCCCTACGTTGAGATGGTGGTGGGAAATAGGAAGCATCTATTTTTAGTAGATACGGTAGCACAGAAATGTTCCATTGATCATTCACGGGTTCCAAATATTCCCCTGTCAGGGCAGTCCAACGTTTCCGTAGGGTTTTCAGGCACACCTGTAGTTTGTCCGGTCTCTTTGCCGGTAGCGATAACACTGGGTCCCTTCACAGAATAGTGTCCATTTCTACTTACCACAAACTGTGGGGAGAACTTGCTGGGGCTAAATTTGTTGAAGGCATTGCATGCAGCAATACATTGTTCTCCGGATGGAGTTCGGTTAACAATTTCACCTCAGCAATCACACGTCTCTCAGTTTTTGACTCAACCTTTACCGCCAGAATTTAGTAATGTTCCAGAATGCTTATGGACAATTGACGATAATGATGTGGGCATTCTTCAAATTGAACCTGTTAAAATTATTTTGAAACATGGAGTAAAATTGCCTCCCATCCCGCAATATAAGATCTCAGTTGAAGGGGAACAGGCTTTGAAATGTACAGTTTCTGATTTTGTACATCGTGGAGTAATTGAGGAAATTACGGGTAGCCTATCTAACAGCCCCATTTTGCCAGTATACAAAAAAGGTGATAATGCGATTCCCTTTCGTTTTATAATTGATTTACGTGCTATTAACAAAATTGTGGCTCCTCAATGTCCTATTGTACCTGATGTTACAACGATACTAACCATGATTCCGGCTTCTGCCACTCATTTTAGCGTTGTTGATCTTAAAAACGCGTTTTTCAGTATTCCCATACACAAGGATAGCAGGTATTTGTTCGCGTTTACCCTAGGTGGACGCTCGTTTACATTCACTCGTGCACCACGAGATATGTAAATTAGGAAATGAACCTGGCGCGACCCTAGCCCAGTGTGTTATTAACTTGTAAAGAGGCTGGACATCATTATAAAAAACTGTATAAATACGCTGATGTCCAGCTAGGAAACCCTGCTCACTGTTCACATTGAACCCTGCTGGTGGTCTCTGTGATGTATTGACAGCCAAATAGCTATTTGTGTACTTTGTTGACTACTGTTCAGTTTTGTAATAAAGATTCTGTGAATCTTTACAAGCCCGTGTTGGTGTATTTTCCTTTGCTCGGTGTAACAGCCGTAATATTGTATTTATTTATATTGTATACTACCAAGACCCGCAGAGGGGCACACTGACCCAGTGTATGTGCCAGGGGGGAGTGTGCAAACCATGTAAGTCACCACACCTCACTCTCCAAATGTTCCATCAAATACGACCCCTGCCCCCACAGGGCAGACCACCCAAGATTTAGAAATAGTAAGAACATCCAACCTGGCAGAATTGGCCCGATTGTGAACATTGTGCGAAACAACAATGCCACTACCCAGGGCAGGGCAACCACCATTACAACCCCCATTAAAGAGCTCTTCCCTGTTGCCAGAAGATTGATGGAAATCCAGGGATTTCCTTCTCCAAATGGATAGTGCCTCAATTAAAATGGTCCGGGTGGAACGAGAAGGTGAGATAGAAAGTATGGGATACGATACAGTAGCTTCAGAAAGAAAGGAGGAATGTTGGAGTGACTTCAATGAGTCCGACGAAGGGGCAGTAGGAGGAATTTAGCAGATCCAGTGGGCCACTCCACAAGTAAAGGAAGTGGAAGAAGGATGGGAGGGAATGCTCCGGAACAGGTTAGGGGGAATAGCATTGACAAAAAATAAAGGAGTAAAGGCAATTAAGGGGAAGGCGAGATCAAAACTACAGATGCCCCTCATCCGCAAAGGAGAGGCATGACCCCATTACGTGCCTTGGGCATTGATGGACAAGAATACTCTTCTCAAGTCCCTCCCACCACTCTTGGGGGGCGTGGGGAAATTGATATATGCATTTGAAGAAAACACAGCAGGGGTACCATTAGCTATTGGAGACATTAAACACCTCTTAATATCAGCAGTAGGAGACCAAGCAGACTCAGTATGGGTGAAGGTGGGGTTCCCGAGAGTGACAATGGGCAACGATATGCACGATGGTGCGTCCTTTGATAACGTGAGAGCACAAGTATGAAATGCACTGCGGAGAACCTTCCACAACACCCCAGATATTTACACTCGGTAATGCAATGCACTATGGGGGGTGAGGAAGATGCTACACAGATTATTCTTCGGGTGCAGGAAATGTGGTGGGCGGAGAAAGGCACCCCTTGGGACCAATCCACCTCTCTATTTTAATTCATCATTAAGAGAGGCCTCCCAAAGGAGGTACAGAAGGCCCTTGATAAAATAGCCTGCATAGAAGCCAAGGGGTGGCCAGAAATGCAAAGCATCATAGTACACCATTGCAAGAGGATCAAGGAAAGGGAAAACGAAATAGCACAGTGGAGATTAGCAGACAAAGCAATGCGTGTGCAGAGCAAGCTAGTGAATGTTGCCGCAGTAACAGCAGTGCCGCCCCCAGAGCGCAGGCAGAAGAAGGGGAGGGGTCAATAGCCCTACATGCTAGGATGGCCGCAGCTTGGGCAGACAATGGCCAGGAACAGTGGGGTGGAGAGAAACGATACATGGGACCCCAATGGCAAGGAAGACCTGCAAGAGGGAGAGGTGGGTCTGAGGGCAGCGAGGAGGAGGGGGATATGGAAGACAAGGCATGAGGGGGTGGATCCAGACCATGCTGTTTGTGCGGGAGGTGGGGCCATATTGCAAGGAAATTTCATATCCAACCTCTGGCCAATTACCAAAACAAGCAGAGGTATAGCAATGAACAACAGTATGGTCACCCACACCCGGGTAGACTGTATGATCTGCCCATTGGAGAGTATGAACCAGATGGGTAGCCTGAGGGTTGACCCATACCTGTGTACAACACACTTCGACACCCCCCGCACTGCCAGGAGTCACGCCCTGCCCATCAGAACCAAATGGCACATACACATGCAACCCCATTGATCACTACTGCCAACGGCGCACCAGTACCTTATCAAGGAACTGGTGTATTGAGCGAAAAAAGGTTTTTGGATCGAACACCCACCCAGATTAGGACAGCCCACAGAGAGCACGTCCGTGTCCGGTCTTATCGACTACCTAACACCGCTACAAGGAACGACTGGTGGGGGCAGAGATAGGAAACAAACAGTTCATCTTTATGGTGGACTCAAGGGCGGAGAAATCATGTCTATGTGAAGGGGATTTGCTCCTATTGGGCAAAATTCTCGAGATGCGAGGATTCTCTGGGGCTGTGGTAATGGTTCCTTACACAGAAGATTTGGATATTAAGATAGGGGAAAAGACAGTACGGGCACCTCTCCTTTATCATGAGAACCCACCTGTAAATTTACTTGGACAAGACTTACTCAGTAAGCGTAACATGATCATCGCATTTACAGACAGGGGGACAGTATGCTCCACCCTGGTATGTGCTCTATGCGAGCAATGGTAACAATACAAACAATGAAAAATGAGCCATTCGAGGGATACCAACCAATGCAGACATGTTTATTTATGGCATACAGGTACTAGCAAGAGTAGTACCAGAAATCACACAAAAAGAGTGGAGAATACCCTCTGACTTTGTTTTCCACCCAGTCGCCACCCCCGAGATATTGCCTTGCACTGTCCTGTCTCTAGATCTGCAAAGGGTACAGGTGTCAGCAAAACGTATTGTAACGATTGGCCTGGACAGGCATGGATGCGAGTGGTATTACAACAGTACTGTGTATTGACCCAAATGTGCCAATACACAAATTAACTGATGAGCAGTTGTTCACTGACAGCGACACTGATTGGGAAATAATAATGGAATTATGCATGCCATATGACATAATGATCCATAAAAGGAGAGTAGCAAACCCCCTCATAGCAGCTGTCAGTGCACCGCCACCTTTTTTAACCACCTTCCCCACGATGTAGGGTTATTGAAAGAAGTGGCCCCAATAAAAATAAAACTTAAGCCTGGAGCAGTATTGTCCAGAGTAAGACAGTATCTCCCTGTCAAGAGAAGCAGAGGAAGTGATAAAGGACACAATGTGTGTACTACTACAACATGGCATTATTGTCCCCTCCAACTCCCCATGCAATACAGTAATTTATCTGATTAAAAAGCAAAGGGAGGTTGTGGCGTATGATGCAGGACCGCCGCCCACTTAATGACATTGTTCAGAGTTCCCCCTCGTTCCAAATCAGGCATACATTTCATGTAGCATCCCAAAACAGTCCACACACTTTACTGTGGTGGACCTGAAAATGCCTTTTTCGCAGTACCCCTCGATCCAAACTCTCAATACTTAGCAGCTTTCACCCTAGGCGGGAAAAGATACAAGCATTGTCGGCTGCCCCAGGGGTACTGCGAAAACCCAAGTATTTTCAACAGAATATTGCACAAAGACCTTGTCAATAATGATGTTCAAAGCACCATCATTCAATACGTTGATGACCTCCTTATATGCAGTGAGGGTGAATAAACATGCAGGAAGGACTCTGTTACCTTGTTCAAATTACTGGCACACAAGGGGTACAAGGTAGACAAAAACAAACGTCAATATTGCCTAGCAGAGGTCTTGTACCTAGGTCAATTGATCTCGAAAGATGGTAAGAGAATAATACCTGATAGAGTGGCAACAGTGCTATCAGCAGCCCGGCCCCACACAGTGAAGGACATGCAGAAGTTCCTCGGCATATGTAACTATTGCAGGGCATGGATACTAGACTATTCTGCCTACACACAACCTTTATTACAAGGATTAAAAAAGCACAAAAAGACAACACAGCAATTACATGGACACCTGAAATGCACGCTGCTTTCACAACATTAAAAGAACTGATTGCACAGCCCCTGTCCGAGCAACACCTGATTATGAACGGGAATTTTTCCTGTTCTTACATTCAAATGGAACACTGATGACCGCAGTACTGACACAGAAAGCATCCTTGAGCCACAAAACATTAGCCTACTACAGTGGCACACTTGACTCAGTAATGCAGGGCCATTTCGCTTGCGAACAGGCTCTTGCAGCCGCTGTCTTCAAAATTGAAAAGAGCCCAACAATTGTGATGGGATGCTCTGTTACATTGCTCATAGA
Organism: Ambystoma mexicanum; assembly: GCF_040938575.1. Lineage (NCBI taxonomy): Eukaryota > Metazoa > Chordata > Amphibia > Caudata > Ambystomatidae > Ambystoma > Ambystoma mexicanum. Next base: position 484,617,448 of record NC_090926.1, read on the forward strand.
GCATTCCTTTTTTCCTATACTTGAATAGTCCAAATCCACCCTCACAACACAAAGAGCTACATCCTATGAGATCATTATCTCAAGCCCAACATCAATGTGATACGTTGCAAAATGGTAAACCCAGCCACATTCCTCACAGAGCCCTGCACGTTAGAGGACATGCAGGGCCATGATTGTAGCACTTATGAGGGGCAACGGGACGACATTCCCAAAGCAAATGAAAATGCATTGCATGAGGGGGAAGTGTGTTTTGTAGATGGATCAGCTTCCCTTTGCACAGAGACTGGTTAAAAACATGTTGGTGCAGCAGTAGTAAGATTAGAGGAAGGAGCATATGAAATTCTGGTCCAGAAACATTTACCCATGCACTATTCGAGCGCAATTAATAGCACTAATTGAGGCCCTCCATGCAGCAAAAGGGTGTGCGCTAACGATATAAATTCGATTCCGCATATGTAACCACAACGGTACATGCTGTATTATCTAGGTGGAAAAAGCAAGACGCAATGTGAATAAAGCTGTGTGTGCTTTGTTTGTGAGATGTTGGCATGGGTTCTATGTCATTTCATTGCGGGATGTTTTTTCGCAGGGTTTTTTACCGCAGATTTTTCAATGAAAAAACTCATCAAATTTTTTATTTTATTGGGGGTTTCACCCCAAACCACCCATCCACTTTTATTTTTTGTATGTTCCCAACACCCACACCCCAAATATATATTATTCTTAACTCCTAAAAAATCTGATGAGTTTTTTTCATCAAAAAATTTGCAGTAAAAAAACCCACAAAATACCTCCTGCGATGAAAGGATGTTGTACGGTTGCCATGACATCTTCCCATAATGAGAACATTGAATTTTATATTGTCAACAGTTTTCTGATAGATGTAGTCCATCTAAATGATGCAGGCAGTCAGATCTTTCTGCAAAACTTTCAAAATGCATTGAAGCATTTTTTGTGAATGCATGAAGTATGGATTCAAGTATAAATTAGAAGATGCATTCAATAAAAATGAAAATGACACAAAAAAATATAAAGCTCTCTTTGTGAAAGTTACGAAAAATAATTATGTTCTGTAGATCCTTTGTTAGTTTAGAATATATAACAAAATAATCAAAAAAAGAGAGAAAAAGTTTCTTTTAAGAGCCAACATTTTTGCATGAAAACAATTAAAATAACGTTAATGCCCCCACCCATGATTTTTTTAAGTGTCCGCAGACTACCATACTGTCCGCAGGGTATGCAGGCTGCAAAGGGGCCTGTGATTTTTTTCTCATGTCTATAACCATGAAAGGTGGCTCCTAACTGAAACTTGTTTTGTGTTCTTTTCCAGGAGAGGCAAGGTAAGTTGGGGGAGGGAAGGGAGGGAAGGGGCACCAACCTCAGAGACAGAGGGACAGATGGACAGAGGAAGATGTTGTGCGGGCCTTCAATTTAAGGTAAGGGGCAGTGTTTCTCGTTCTCCTTGACCACGGCCACGAAAGCACTCCGAAGCTGCTCCCTCCTATAGATCGGTGCATCGCAGTACATACATAGTACTGTGACCCTCGAAAGGCAAGGGTCAACAGTTTTCTGTATGGCATGCGATGTGGCCGCTGGGATCCTCAGCCCCAAAGGGGTATCCGTTGTGGTAACAGGATCAGTTGAAGAAGATGGGGAAGAGGGTGTCAACATACTTTTCCTTGTGAAAAGTACTGCCTTCCTCAGAGCACCCGCGTGGTTAGATTTGGTGTGGTGCTGCATGGAGGTGGTCCCATTGGAATACAACTCAGGTTATTCATAACTGAGTAGAACTTTCCACTCAGTGCATCTCACCTTGCCTGCACGAGCCTTTGGGACATCCTCAATTGTGGTGAAAAATAACCACACACAGGACTCACTCTGGGTGGTGGAGATAGGGACTTTCTACACTTCATCTTCTTCCTCTTCATTCTGATCTGTATCACTGCACCTGTTCTCCTGTCCAGGTCCTTCAGATGTGGATGGTGAGGTGGCTAAGGATGAGGAATGACCACAACAGATGCCATTAGAGCAAATTAGAGGCTCAATAAAAGAGATCGCCAAAGCATCTTCTGTCTCCTGGATAGCTAGATTGAGAATGAGGAGCTGTCTGCATACTGGACAACTGTCCTGTGATTGCCGAGTCGAATATGGGCCTTCAAAAGTGGTAAAAGGTTCACAGACTAACTAAGAATTGGTCTAGGAGCTCTGGAAGCGTAAACTTTCCACTTTAATCACCCTAGATTGGACACTGTTTGCAGTCAGGCATCATGATGAACTGGTGCGGTCATATGAGGATGTCCAGGGAAGTCTGCACCCCAGACAGCCATCTGCAGGCAACCAATGGGACAGGAATAAAAGGGCGCATATGCATGGGTGTCCGTAGAACAGGCACACTTTCTGTGGACTAATTAAAAGTGTGTCGTGCAAGGACAGACATGTCCGGCCACCAAGCATGTCTGGGGACACCTCCAGTTTGAGTGCAGACACCCTGGGCAGTTGCATAGTCCCTGGTCTCATAATTGGACTTAAAAAAAAAGAAATATCACACAAATATAAACAACACATTTATAGTATAAAACATAAATGTATTAATGAAAGGGATGGGGTAATGGAAATGGGAAAAATAAAGGGGAGGAAGGATAGCTCAGGGGTAACACAGGTTCGCATACCAAATCCAAGCCAAGTAAGCGTGTCACAAATAAACAATCGAATAAAAATAAAATAAAAAGAATTAGGAATTTCTGCACAATAATGATCAGAGAGGAAGGGGATGAGGTTTCATCAAATCGTCCTACATGTAAATGTTGGGAATTTAATAGGGATGATTACTGGGGACGAGAGGGAGAGGTGCAAGAAGGACAGTTATAGGGAACAATTTTAATGACATGCATATTCACATAATGTAAAAGTTCCTTAAAATCATTACTTAGTTCATCCAATTTTGAAGACAAGTTAATGATTCCATTATGTACAGTTGAGGATAGGACTGCCCTTTCTGATTTTTGGGATTGTGTATAATTTCATTGGGGCGTGGTTTCTTCATGACAACTATGCACTGTAAGAAAAAAATGAATTATTATTTCAGTGAAGTCTGTACAAATTACATTATTTGTTCATATTAAAAGATGTATTGTATACCATTAGAGATGTAATCATCACTCATTTCTTCTTTTTGGAAGTTCTCCTTTAACCACTCAAGTTTGTTTGCCATTTCTGACAAAATGAAAAGAATTGTGTTTTTTACTTATAAAACATGTTTATATAATGAATGGTAATAACAGAGAAATAAATAGAGTGTACTTACTATTTTGTAAGCGCTTGTTTTCAACTAAGTGCCTGGTGTATGTGAGTCTGTATGCAGAGGTGTACTATGGTGACAATGTGAGGAGCAAAGTTATGATTAGTGTTTGGTGCATTCCATTATGTTGTGTGTTAAATGAAAACATAATTTGTACATTTTCAAGTGATCTTTTTGTACAAAAAGAAATATATGTAATGTTGTTTAATGTATATGTGTTTGTTGGTTGAAAGGTACAAAAATGTTTTCTTTGTGAATGCTACCTGATATCTCCGGACATTCGTGCTGTCCACTGACTCTGCTGCTGCTACATTGGGGGTCAGTACAATATAAGGAACTTGTAGCAAATTAAGGGTGCACTGGTAAAAATATATGAAATTCAGTGAACATTTTTTGTTACAGGGACGTTATGGTTAAGTTGCACTAATAAAAACCTATGAAATTCAGTGAAAAACCTTTGTTAAACAAGTAAAACTGAAGACCCCCAGAAATGTGCCAATTGTGGCAAGCTAAGCAACCATAACTGTGCGCCATGAACTGAGGCCAAACCCTAAGGAATTGTACTTTTCCAAACAAAACATCATATTGGACTGTTGTTGTTAATACAGGAACATAATCATACATACACATAGGCAGTGGCTCCACCATACGCCATAGAAGTACAGCATTTATTATCTGGTAAAATTGGTCAGTAATATAATAACTTAAATCCTATCATAATTTTGACTAATGTTAATTATGGAATAAATAGCTAACAATTGAAGACGTACTACATACATATGAAGACCCACAATGTATACAAATGTGAGGCACATACAGGGAAACTCCAGTAAGGAGGACAGAATCAACACCAACAGATAATGTCAATAACATTAAAGTTTATCTTCATGTAATCAAATGAATTGTGTTTTTGAAGCCTGCTCGTTGTCCCGTGTATGTGCATCATGAACTGAGGCCCAACCATGAGGAATTTTTAAAGAACATACGACAAGCGTAATGTATATATATATATAGCATCTTTTGAATTTTCATATTCTGTCAGTGAACAAAACCACCTGGCTTAGATATGTTAGTGATGAAAAACATGTGGCCCAGTTATGTGAATGTCATCATTGATGTCCTGCGTGTTAGTTTTAGGAGTGCACAGTGGTGTTGTGAGTTATGGTTGTTTAACTACCATAACAGCCAAATTTCTAGGGTTTTTCAGTTTTACTTGTAACTATAACGTCCCTTTAACAAAGATTTTTCACAGAATTTCATAGGTTTTAATTAGTGCAACTTAACCGTAATGTCCCTTTAATAACGTGTTTTAATTGAATATGTATATGTATATATACATATCATACCTTCACATTATTACATAAACGGTTTCAAACTTTACATTTATTTTTACTTTGATTGCCTTTTGAATAGCTTTTAGCATGGGGTTTTCCATAGGGGATAAAAAAAAAGATTGCCCAAATATTTCAAAACATCTATTTCGATTTTTCATATATTTTGTAGTCACATAGATTTTAGTTAGATTTGGTGCACTGAAAAATAAAATGGAAATATAGTTGTCCAATTTTGAGATATTAGCAATAAAAAATGAATTTATATATGACGCATGCAAAATGGCAACTACATTTTTCATGGAAAATATTAAATATGTTACACATTCGTGCCCAGCCAGGATGCCCTTCATATGCATAGCAGCTATAACCACACCCAGCATACACACTCACCCCCCACTGCTTACACATTACAAGGAGACACTCACACAAAACAATACAATTCAAGCAACAGTATGAAGCCAACATTATAAGGGCCACACACGGTACAAACATATGCTCAATGCATTAATACATGGCAAATACGCTCAGCAAACCCGCCACCCATGCACACTGGAGCTATAAGCACAACCAGCATATGTGATCATCCCCACTGCCTACACATTTCAACACAGACTCGAGCAAAACATTCATAATTCCAGCAACAATCTGCAGCCAACATTATGACCACCCACAACATATACACTCATCTCATTACATACACACTCCCCCCATAACATACACAGTCAATCCAGTATCATTCGACATTATCAAGACTCCATTATAATAACCACACACACCATACAGACTCACCCATAACTTACATGAATACCATATTATGATGATACACACTCACCCTGTTATTATGACCATACACAACATACATACTCACCCCATAATCATAACCACACACAACATACAAAGTCAGCCCAACTATATGCATATTACAAACATACAACACACAGCAAACTCACTCATCCCCACTGTGTACACCTTCCAACATACATTCAACACAATAAATATTCCAGCAACAATATTCAGACAACATTAGCATAACCACACACAGCATATGCACCAACAACCACTGTATACACGTTGCAAACATACACTCAACACACACAGCGTACACAGCCCAACATACACTCAAGTATGAAAAGACATGTTCGGGCTGGACTGCCCCTTTTGGGGTGGGACCAAGCCTGATTTGTATATGGTCTTTACCCTTCTGTAATGCTTGGCAGGCGAAGAATGATGGTCAGGAGGGTTTCCCAGAGCAATGCCTGAGGTTAAGATTCATTCTAAACCTTCCAGCCATCAGCTCTTTGTTTTTGATTTTTCTCCCTGAGTGGGACAGGTATGCCCAAACGTGGGTCCCATGCCTACTGGGCCTAGAGACCCAAGCTACTCCTCACTGATGAGGCTCAACAAGGATGAAACATGTTTGGGGATGCTTGTGGTCTCATGCAGAAGGGATGTAACCAACCAGTTCGGGCTGGACTGCCCCTTTTGGGATGGGGCCAAGCATGATTTGCATATGGTCTTTCCCCTTCTATAATGGCTTTGCAGGCAAAGAAAGATGGTGTGGAGGGTCACCCAGAGTAATGGCAGAGGTTATGATTCATTCTAACCTTCCAGCCATCACCTCTTTGTTTTTGCTTTGTCACCCCGAGTGGGACGGTATACCCAGATGTGGGTCCCGATCCTGCTGAGCGTAGAGACCGAAGCTATTCCTCACTGATGAGACCCAACAAGGCCGAAACATGTTTGGGAATGCTTGTGGCCTCGTTCAGAAGAGATGTGACCTACCAGCTTAGGTTGGACTGCCCTTTTTGGGGTGGGACCAAGCCTGATTTGCAAATGGTCTTTCCCCTTCTGTAATGGCTTGGCAGGTGAAGAACGATGGTCTGGAGGGTTGCCCAGAGCAATGCCAGAGGTTAAGATTAATTCTAAACCTTCCAGCCATCACCTCTTTGTTTTTGCATTGTCACCCCGAGTGGCATGGGTGTGCCCAGACATGGGTCCCGTGCCTGCTGGACGTAGTGACCCAAGCCGCTCCTCACTGATGAGGCCCAACAAGACCAAAACATGTTTTTGGATGCTTTTGGTCTTGTGCAGAAGCTATGTGACCTACCAGTTTGGGTTGGACTGCCTCTTTTGGGGTGGGACCAAACCTGATGGCATATGCTTCTTCCCCTTCTGTAATGGCTTGGCAGTTGAAAAACAATGGTCTGCCCAGAGCAATGCCATAGGTTAAGATTCATTCTAAACCTTCCAGCCATCACCTCTTTGTTTTTGCTAAGACATAATTCCAAACACACTTACCCCACACAGCGTACAGACCATTATACACTCAAGCAAGAAGATACATAATTCCAGGTACTATATTCAGTCAACATTCCCATAACCACTCACAGCATATGCATTTACCCCCACTGCATATGCATCACAACATACACTTAAGTAAGGATGTGTTTGGTGACTAAGGGGTCTGCGCCATAGACTCTGAGTGTGGACGATTCACCCTCCTGTCTGCAGCCGCCAGGTAAAAAGTTGGAGAGTTTGCTTACCTGCTCTGTGGGTTTTAGCCCTTCCGACTGTGCCTCATCTCTGAGTGTGTCCCTCCCCTCCCCTGCAACCTTTGCCACTCCCCTGCCTCTGGTTGGTGTTTACCTTCCCCTGTGAGTCTTACATTGCTGTCACCTTCCTCCCCTCCTGAGCCCCCATTTCCCACTTCCTCCATGTCTGCCCTGTGCCCTTCCCTGAATTGCCCCTTGCATTCCTTCTTTGTGTATCCATCCTTGCCCCTCTATCCCTGCTTGTTACATGCACGCCCTTGCCTCCACCATCCTTGCATCTCTCACACTTGCCTCCCTTACCTGCGTGGTCCCTCGCAATCTTCCAGTGCATTGCCTCCATGTGCACTGTGCATCCGCATACTTGCGTGATACCTCGCAATCTTGAATCGCGCATGCCTCTGCACCTTCTCCTTCCCTGCCTTCCCATGGCCCCCAACCTGTATGGTCCCTCACAATCCTGCGATCGAATGTGCCCTAGTGCCCTCTCCATGCTTGGCCACACTCACGTCAATGTGTTCCTCTGATCTTCCATGTTTGTTGTGTGTCTTAGCGCCCTTCCATCCCCGGCCTCGCTCGTACCTGCGTACCTTTATCCGTGTGGTCCCTTTGCAATCCCTGATCTTCCTTGATCATCGTGCGTCGTAGTGCCCTTCCCCCTGGGCCTTGCTTGCAACTGCATGCCTTTAGCATGCATGGTCCCTTTGCAATCCCTGACCGCGTGGATACTCGCAATTCCACCCTGGTTTTCACTTGCAGCAGCGCATCACTGACTGTGTGGTCCCTCGCAACTCCCAACCACATGTTCCTCACACTTCCATCCTTGGTTCATCGCATTGCGTGTCCCTGACCGCTGATCGCTTGGAACTCCCGACCATGTGTGCCTCACGCCCCCCTTCCATCCTCCGCACCCATGCACCCCCCCTTACTTTTCCTCATTGACTGCCCTGTTGTTGCATTGTTTGCTCTGTGTTGTCTTCCCTTCTCTAGGTTATCATTTGTCCACTGCTCTGCTCTTTGTACATTGTTTTGTGTTTTTCCTCACTGACTGCCCTGTTTTGCATTGTATTGCCTTGTATTCTGTTGTATTCTTCCCTCCTATGGGTCATCATTTATCGAGTGCTCTGCTCTTTGTATATTGTTTTGTGTTTTTCCTCACTGACTGCCAGGTTTTGCATTGAATTGCTTTGTGTTCTGCTGCATTCCTCCATCTTCTAGATTTACATTTGTCCACTGCTTTGTCCTTTTGTATATTGCTATTTGTTCTGCTGTGCTCCACCCTTCTCTAGGTTCTCGTTTAGCCACTGCTCTTGATAACCTGGTAACCTGTTTTGCTTACAGGACTGCCAGGGTGCAATTGTCCCCTTAGTTACATTGTCTACTATTGTCTATTCCCTATTCTGTCTCGTCTACTTGCACCCCTCCTTGTTTACTCCCCTGGTGTCTCCCCCCTACCTTTCTCCGACTCCCCTCCTCATCTCTCCTCTTCCCCCACCTACTCTATGGTGCTCTCTGTTTCTCCTATCTTTTTAAACTGCTTCTCTATCGACTATCATGCTCTCCTCATTCATTCTGGTAGGAAGAAGTTCAAAAAGGATATCCTGGACTCCAACCCAGGCCTCCCTATTGCTGGCAACTATACCAGTGCTTCCTCCAGACAGACCCTCACCGGCATCTTCTTTGACGTTCCCTCGCCAGACCAAGGGACTCTTCATTTGGTCTCTGTGTTCTCTCCTTTCTCTTCTTCCAAGTGGGAGGCCTTCCCCTCATCTAAAGTCATAATTAATGTTTACCTGAATGGCACTGTCTTAGACAAGGCCCTCAGGCCAACCTTCTCCTCTTTGATAGACACTTCCAGTGCCTCATCAATTTCTTCTCCTGCTGTCCTTTCTCTCCCTTCTTCAACTTCCTTGCCCCCCACTCTACCTCTGCCTTGGTTACCTTGCCCTCTCCTCCTTCCTCTTGTACCCCCTTTCGGGCTCCTTCTACACCTCCATAGGGCATACCACTGATTTGTACCCCTCAACGGAAGTCAATAAATGTAGACAAGTCTGATCTTTGAAAGTCTTGTCAAAACAGGTTCATCCCTGTTCTTCAAAAACCATCAAGGACCACATTGACACCCTTGCACCTGTTCTGGCTGACTTTTGCAACCACTCATTATCCATTGAAGCCTTCCCTTCCCCCTTGAAGCAATCTCTTGTACACCCTCTTCTCAAGAAACCCTCAGCTGACCCCTCCTGCCCGGCTAACTATCACCCGATCTCCATCACTCCTTTCCTGGGCAAACTCCTGGAAAAGCTGGCCATTTCCCAGCTTAATCGTCACACTGAATCTGTTGGTTGTCTCCATGACCGTCAGCCTGGCTTCAGAGCAGCCAGAAGCACGGAAACTGCTCTCCTGAACATCTATGAAAACCTGCTCTCCAACCTTGATTCTAATCTCCCCTCTGTCCTCGTCTTAATCGATCTCTCTTCTGCCTTCAACACAGTCAACCATGCCATCCTGCTCAATCGTCTCCATGATAACCTGGGTATCACTGATCAGGCCCTGGACTGGCTGACCTCTTTCCTCTCTGATCTACCCTCCCAGGTCCAACTTGGGTCCTTCCTTTCCTCTATCTCACTCTCTACCTGTGGTTTTCCGCAGGTGTCTAACCTCTCTCCCTGGCCATTCAACCAACACAAGGTACCTCTCGCCCACCACATTGCCGCTCTCTCCTCCAATTTTCAGTGGTATGCGGATGACACTCAGCTCATTTTCAGGCTCCCCTCTGCCACTGCTTCTCCTTCTCTCATCTCTGACTGTTTGTCTGCTATCTAGGAGTGATTTGCCACCAACGATCTCTGCCTTAATGCCAGTTAGACAGAGATTCTCCTCATCGGCACACCTGCACCCTCCTTTCCTGTCATTCTCTGGTGGGTCTCCCTTGGCCCTGTTCCTGCTCCTACCTGTGAGGCTAAGAACCTCAGGGTCATCTTCAACTTCACACTCTCCTTTTCTCCTTATATCTCTGGCATCTCTAAGAAGTCAAACTACCAACTGCACCTCCTCAGAGGTATTCTTCCTTTCCTCTCCTTCCCCCCAGAAGCTCACTGTGTCTAGAGCTCTGGTTCTCTCTAGGCTGGACCTGCTTCTACTCTCCGCCCTCTGCAACTCATCCAGAACAGGACTGCAAGACTTGTCCTTGGCCTCAAGCCCAAGGATCGTATCTCTCCAGCACTGACATCTCTGCATTGGCTCACGGTGGCTTTGAGGATTAAGTTGAATACCCTCTGCATTGTCCACAAGGCCTCCCGAGGCCTGGGTCCTCAATACCTCCAACTTTCTATTTGTAAATACCTTCCTACACAAGCTCTTTGCTACTCCACCTCCAACTCCCTCAGGTTAGGTCGCTTCTCCAAGAAACAAGTTGGTGGTAGATCTCTTTCTTCGGCTAGGGCCTCCCTCTGGAACAGCCTTCCTGACTCTCTGAAAGTTGACGATAACCATCTCTGGTTCCGGAAGCACCTCAAGACCTTCCTCTTTTCTTCTGCCTTCTCTCTTCCTCTCCCCTGCTGTTTCCTGCATGATACTGCACTGGTCTCCTGGCTACCCTCTGATTTTGGGCCCAGGTACCTGCCTTGCCAGCTGCACACCCATACTGCCTCCTGGCAACTCTTGCACTTGGGTCTGTTTCTCTAAACCTACAGTCCCCCTACTTGCACTTTGGACACCTGCTGTCTGCACTTACCATTGCACCGCCCACCTGCTGGCCTCACTTCTTGTTATTGTTGTGTTTTGATCCCTTGTACAGCACTGCCCCCACTCCTTTCCCGTGACACTTCCTGTTCCCCCCTACCCTGCACTGGTGCGATCTCAATTGCCTCGTAGCGCCTGGAAACACTTGTGTTTATGCACGTAATAAAATGCCATATGATCTTATATATATAATTTAGGCAGGAAAAAATTATATGCTACAGAAAAAAAGCAAAACTGAAGCAGCCCATTACGGTAAAACATAACATAGACCTTCAACAATGTTGCCTAAAAAAACCTATTCCCCTCATTTGTCAAATTTACTCCATCCACCCAAAAAATACTGTCAATTTTGCTCTTCATGTTCTGGGGAAAAATAAAATGTAAACTGTGTTCAAATTAAATTGTATTTATACAGCTATTTACAGTTGTATATGCTTGATTATTTTATTTATGAATCTCAATTCCCTGCATCCACATTTTATGTGCTGCTGTACATAGGCCCAAAAACCGAAAGAAAAAAACAATCCAAGTTTTGTTCTATGGCCTTTCATCGCCGGATTATATTTCACGTTTTTTTGAAGATTTTTTTTTGTATCCAAAAGGACTCATCAACAAATGTTTTTTTGGGGGCCTCACCCCCATGCCTCCCCTCCCATATAGTATAAATGATGTTCCCAACCCCCTACCTATCTCCTGCCTCAACCATATGGGAACAGCTATGTTTTGTAACAATAACCAATCTTTGTGTGGCACTTCACTCTTCCTCCAAGGGTCTTCGCAATCTGGGCACTTGCGGGAGAAGCAGGTATTCAATCAAATTAAATTTACAGGCCCGAAACACAGAACTGCAGCCTAGTGCCCTGATTGACAGAAAGCTACAGACTCTAACAGGGCCTAGTTCAAAATGGCAGGACTCTGGTTAATGTGGCAGATATTCATGCTAATAAAATGGACCTTATTACAAGTTCGGCAGAAAGTGGAATAATTGTCAGTAACTCCATTACCACCAACTTTACCACTATCCCAAATTACGAGTGACCCAAGCATTAGAAGTGATTCCTCCAACGGAATTACCTCGAGAAGAATAGCTGCAGCAGAATTACCTGTAGTGGTAAATCTGCCAAGAATCAGCAGAAACAACCTTGGGACTAATTCCTCCGACGGAATCACCATCAAAGAACAAAAACCCATTAAAGTAAGATTACAAATACAAAAACAGCAGAATTACCTCCAAAAATCTGAAGAAATTCTGCCAAATATACAGCACAATTACCCCCATAAAAAAGGTGGAGGTAAATGCATACAGGCGTCACAAGTCAAGGCCCAGGTGCACCTGATCCACTCAGGTGAAGAATAAAAGGCCCACCCCCATCCCCAACACACATCCAAGCAACATGCAGCCACAAGCAGACGTGGATTACGGACTACACAAACTGCTACTCTATATCAAGCTACAGCAGGATGCTGGACCACAACAGCGAAGGAGACAGGCACAACAAAGACATAGGAGACTCATGCTGTGTGGGGCACCCATACCACATGTCTAACCATCCTATGGACACTCACGGTCAGTCAATTAGTCACTGTAGACCGATTGGACCATCCAACCATCTCCGACCTGCTCACCCTGACCGAGGCACAACAGCATAGTTGCATTTCCATCAGAACAGCACCCCTCCCCCGCCCCCTGTGCTAGCTTTTTTGTGGCATTCCTACATTTCCGTTGCACAGGTGCCTTACAAAACACAGTAGGGACACTGCATGGTATGTCCCAGACCACATTCTTCAAGGTGCTGGACCAAGTCCTGGATGCCCTAATGATGCTTTCACATCTGCACATCTACATGCCCATCACCCAGACACAGGTGCATTCAGCCAAGGCAGGGTTCTACAACATTGCCTATTTCCCCAACACCATTGCAGCATTGGATTTTCCCATGTGGTGTTTGTCCCACCCCAAACAACAGAACAGGCATACTGCTACCGGAAACAATATCATTCGATGAATGTGCAGGAGACCTGCGATGCCGACCTCAACATCAGTCACTACTGTGTCTGATATCTTGGGGCCACACATAATTCGCTGATTCTATGCAACAGCACCTTACCTGCATACATTCAGAGGCACAGAGGACAGCACACCTGGCTTGTGGGTAAATAACACTCAGACCTGAATGCCAAGCGCACTGACATACAGCTGGGGTATGTAATCAGTAGTAAAGTGAATGAACTACAAGTCCCACGATGCAACAACAAAAATACACAGAATAGGCCAAGCACCCTGACTGTCCACCCCAGGACACAGACTTGAACCATGTGATGACACAGTTCATCCAGCCATGAAAGACTGAACCACACAGTCAGGGCTATGTACAACCCATGTAAGCATTGCCATGTACTCTACATGGTGTGCAGCCACACCATAGCTGACCAGTGCATTGCCAAGGTCACAGCAGTGACAGACACCACAATACTGCCAACTCCCACAATGTGAATGACTGCAAGTGAGCCATGTAGGCCATGACCCATCAACCTCGATGTACACAAGGTGCACAGTGCCGATCTACTGAGTCATGCACATAGGGGTATACGCGTCAGGACCATTAACTTGTCCCCATCCCACACACCGCCATGTCTCGCACAGTCCATTCATGTTATGCAGGACACGCTGGATACCAGCAGTTGCCATGGTTAATGATTCCTTTGACAAACGGCTATAATGAGGCGCAGAGGAAAACAAGATCATGTATCGAGCAGACATTTGGCCTTCTGAAATCCAGGTTCAGGTTACTACATCACCCAGGCGGTGCACTGATGTACAGCCATGAAAAACAAGTTGGGAAGATCATAGTCCTCTGCGCTACGCTGCACATAATGAAATGCCCACAGATGAGGACAATGACCGCCCTAGCTCTGATGAGAAAGAGGCTGGAGGAGGGAATAGTTCAACACAGGAAATATATGGGGAAAAAAGTGTTACCCCCACTCAATAATGCAGGCTATGAATTCTTGAAGTGACATATGCCTAAAGTCTAAATATAATTGTAATCTTTTACTGCAGATAATTCTCTGTAAAAATGTGTCAAAACTAATTGCAATTCACAGTTTGCATGAAATGCTAATAAAATGACAAAATCCTGACACTAAAGTGACCAGCTCCATTTGCTAATGGAGATTACGCAGCCTGTACCCCTTTTCATGGTTTGGATGTTACACCTGCTTGCCAACACTGTCAAAAAACGAACGCATTGTTTTTGTTTCTGAAAATAATCCCCCTTTGCGTAGCAGATCAGTTTTAACATTAAACCACATTTTGGTTCCTCTTCTAAACCCAAGATAGTTCCCAAATAAAATGAAATCCTTCAAATGAAATTCACAACACTGTCACAATAAACAAAATGGTGAAACATCTAGCAATCAGGGTACGTAATGCTCCAGACAATATACCAAGGAGTCTCCAAAAATGTCCTTACATTTGAAAATAAATGATTTAAATAACCACACAAATGTAAAAAATATGCAAAACAAGTCTGAGTAATAATAGACACGTGCATACAAATATACAGACGAGCAATTGAAAAGTAGACTACAATAATTTGCATTATATACAAAACATAAAATACACATTATTTCAAATGCAATCATTGTGTGCATGTGTACTGTAATAATGATGCACCAATGCTTATACCCACGTGACTGGAATGACGCTGAAATACTACAAATGCGCATGCATGCCTAATGACTGGAATAATGCTGCATAACTACAAATACCTACACAATGCTAATGCCAAATACACTTACATGTGGATGTATGCCAATCAACATACAGAAACACTACGCCAAACTTATGTTACAACAAGTATATTTGGATCTAAAAGAATTCAGCGGGCCTTAGTATCTTTATTATAGTTATACATGAAAATGTTCCAGGATGTGATCACTGTGCTATGTTTCAGCATTATTTGTGAAGATGCACTTGTGAATTCTAATATGAAATAATGTAAAACGTAATTTATACATGAAGCATGATTCAAAGTTCCATTTTATTTAGCCATGCAGTTCATCTCACTTTGAATAAAAATAACACTGAATTATATTTAACTTGAAATGAGACATGTAAACATTATTGAGATGGTTCACAATTTTCTAAGATTAGAAGATGAGTATGCATTCTTCTATTTCACAGCACATGTAGCTGGAGCTGACCGGAATTAATGTCACCTCCAGAAGCTCCAGCCACATCACAAGGCAGAAGCTGCACAAAACCATTGAATTAATCGTGTTTAAACGGTTACGAGCACAGGCCATATAAAAACATTGCTAGATGGTTGGCTAACATATAACTTAAGGGGGATATATCACATTCATACTTTCAGGCACTTCATAAAATCCATTTAGCTAAGGTCATGAGAACAGCATATCAGATATATGTGCAAAAACCCAGCAAACTAGGCTCAACCTGTTATAAAAATCATGAAGGACAATATGCATGGGATGTACCAACAGTGACCTCTATTGGCCTAAGTCAGCATTTCTTCATTTACAAACTAGCTAGGTAAGTGATATTTGTGGTGTTTATACCACAAAATTCAATCATTTGAAAATGCATATCTCCATCATGGAAGGCACTACCAACATAAAAAAATAAAAAATAAAAAAAACATTTGCTTGCAAAAAATATAGCTTGAAACCTTTATAAATGAATATGGGGTGTAATGGAAAAAAATGAAGATTAATTATATATATATATTATATCTGGCAATAAACAACACACAGTGACATTCCACATTTTGAATTCTGCATCCTGAGGTATAGATTTCACTGATCGGTATATTAGAAATGAGGACATTTTATAGCAAAAGTTATTTTAATTAAACAAAATGCCTCTCCATAACTTGAGGTATGAAATTCCCTCCCACCTTTGCAGTCAAAGAACAAGGAGGGATGAGCAACTCTTTTTAAAAGTCAAACAAGGTGAGGAATAGCTGATTATTTTAAAATATCTTGAACACAAAATCGTTATTCTTAATATTGGGAGATTAATAATGAAGATTATGCTTGGATGCAACTGAGGTAGTCTAGCCATAAAATGAGATGTTTGTGCAATGGAAATTAGCACCACCACTTCATCATACTCACAGAACATTGTGCAAAGTGTTATACCCTTGCAGTCCCTTATCTTGAAATGTACAGGCGTGCAACAACATGTGTGCAATGTGGCAGGATAAGGATGCATTAACATGGAACCTCATTCTGGAGAATATAACATCTGAAACTTAAAACCTGTAGGTCAAAAGGCAAATTAATAGGAATAGAGGAAGCACTAAACACATATACTGCAACAGCCATGACCACATATTTAGATGGGAAGTTGCACACATTTATATTATGAACATTACATACACATGCTAAGAAAATGTTACATATATATATTATGAGAACACTGCACAAGCATGAGTTCAGAGAAAAGTGGACAATCCCTGAGAGTAGTATTTTCCCAATATACACCTCTGTGTTTGATATGCAATTGGTTCTTTCCTACACTGAAATTACCTGCACATAGCCAATACATTCAAAACCTAAAACCCATACAGGGGAATCAAGTAGATTGAATATATGATCACAAATGCCATTTTTCAAATAACATTTCTCTAATATCATACTTGTTTTGATACTCAAGAAATGAAGTCTTTTTAAACAGTTTTGAAATGGTTTTACATGGATATGTACACCAAATGGGTGATAAGTGGCAGTTATATATTTGAAGTGTACTGTGTTGCTTAGATAGTAACAATTATAGAGGAAGTGTTTAGAATGCGCCGATAGAGGAAGTGTTTAGAATGTGTAGTATCATTTATCATGTATACCTAGAATTGATTATGAACATGAAAGCTTGTGTGAATTTATATTATTAAGATTCATATAGGCAGGAACATTTTATATTACTGACACTTTGTTTATGAGTATAAAATATTGTGTGTTTTCCTTGGTATAATGTTGTATAGCACATTTGTTTGAAGGTGAATTAGTTATTTAAATATATTCTGAGTTTTGAGAAGTACACTGTCTGTTTTTCCTGTGGGGTGAGATTGTACATTAGGAATGTGAAACTAGTTGTGCTACCCCAGAAGAACCAATAGACCCTTTATATATACGCCAACACATGTTAAAGTAAGAAGTTTGCATAGGCCTGCGGCACAACATCAACAAAGGTGGATGATGTCCCTGTAAATGGAACCCAAAAACAATCGACGAAAGCAAGAAAGGCAGAAAAGTTGCACTGTTTCTTCAAGTATGACACATATGATTCTAAATGTTTGGAGAAATGTTGCACCGACAAAGCAAGTGAATGGATGACACTTTATTCAATAGACACCACCTAACATAAGGCATGGAGGCTGCCTCAATCTGAAGTTACAGGCACAACAGTAATGCATCATTTTATTAATTAACTTTTTTACAAATCATTTGCATCTTTGAGAGACAGCACCGAAACATGTGCAGAATGCTTCAGAAACTAAACCATCTCAGGAACACTATTGGACCTTGCATACATTTCACCCAAATATTGAGTCTAAACACATTCGAATTAACAACAGGATCGATGGAATTATTCTAAAGAAATAGAGAGGCTAAAAGCAGTATTACATTTCATCAATAATCATATCAGCCTTTATAAATCATGGAACTTAATGACATAATATGCAGAGGCCAAAGTGTGTCAGAAATGCAACCTGTTACTGAAATATTCATTTAAAAGTGAGAAAGGTCAAGTGAATTATCCTGTGACTGTATAGAATGTTGCCATGTTTTTCAAAGAAGCACCTTTCCACTGCATATAAAGACATATCCCCACACTCATTAATTACCCAGGGTAGAAAGCCTTGGGGACAGGATTTAGAGGTAAGGAGCAACCCCCACCTTTGACAGGCCATTTAAGGAAAAAAAAGTCTTGTAAATACATGGGGAAATACTAACAGAAATTAAATTCATGGGGTTCACAGACATTATGATCTGAAGAGACCAGAAACTGAGGGCTCTGGTCGGTCTTCAAAGAATGCATCATTGCACTTAGTGTGTTCACCTATTAACACTGCCTACCATTAGGTAGACAACATGGTTGTTTTAATGGAATGGGAAAAAAGGTACTTGGTATCGGACTCAAATCAATCATTCACAGAAAGGCCTGTTAACATCTGAGTTTCATTACCCCAAAACAAAACAAAGGCTGGCACTTCATTGGAAACAGTGCACCATTTAGCATTGACATGATAATTGCATTTCAACATGTTTTTTTAAGGTCACTCTGAAACTATACCAGTTACAAACAACCCAAAGAGTGCATAATATTTGTAAGACACCACTCTATCTGACATGTCTTCTACAATTTCTAATGGGAAATACAATCATAAATACTAATAACTCTATGAATACATGTCTGACATAGTAATATTGAATATCAAGATGTCCGTCTATGATAACAGATTTCAGAAATCCATATTTCATTGAGGTGGCTGGTTGTTTCTATGAATTTGGTAATAAACATTACATTCAAAATTAACAAGAGGAAATTGGCAGCCAATTTTTTCTATCGTCAGGTGACATGTACAGTAATTATGACTAATACCTTTGGATTGCCCAATGGTGACCACAGGTATGTATTCTATGGGAGTGTTTTTCTTGAGACAAGTCAATTTGACATTTTTACGACATGATAGGGGTGGGAAGATTGCACATTTTAAAAAGCAGAAGCAGACAGGGGTGGGGGTGCTTCTGACCCTGGAAATAGATGCAGGAAATATCATTATTATTATTATTATTATTATTATTATTATTATTATTACTATTATTATTATTATTAATAATTATTTATTTATTTTTAAATTCAATTTAATGTTTATTATTTATTTATGTATGCATTTATTTATTTATTTGTATTTGTTGAGCGCACAACAGCCCTGGGGCATCGTGGTGCCAGTTACAGTGAGAAAACAGGAACTTAGTTACATATATAGACACATATAGACACATACATGCATGATTAATGTACATTAGCAGTGAGCAGTTTGTCAACATATGGTGGCGATAGTTTTAATTAAAGAGGGAAGTTTTTAGTTTTTTTCAAAGTCTGCGAGCAAACTTTCTGCTCTAAGGGCAGTGGGGAGCTTGTTCCATAGTTTAGGGGCTAGGTAAGGGGAACCTATGCCACCTGCTTTAGCCTTGTTAATGCGTGGTACAGTGAGTATGTTGGTGTAGCATAGTCCGGTGGGTCTGGTGGCGATGGGTCTGTGGAGTGGTTCAGAGAGATAGGACGGGATGTGCGGTGGATACATTTGTGTGTTGTAGTAGGAATCTTGAAAGTGATACGTTCTTTGACAGGGAGCCAGTGAACGGCCTGTCTTGTTTCTGAAATGTGGTCTCTTTTTCAAATGCTCAAGGCTACTCTTAGGGAGTTATTTTGGGTGAT
Source organism: Ambystoma mexicanum (assembly GCF_040938575.1). Lineage (NCBI taxonomy): Eukaryota > Metazoa > Chordata > Amphibia > Caudata > Ambystomatidae > Ambystoma > Ambystoma mexicanum. The sequence continues at coordinate 484,636,837 of NC_090926.1, forward strand.
CTGCAGTCTATTTAAGTTTTTTACTGGAGAGCGTTACAATAATCAAACTTCGCACCTATGATAGCTCTTGTTATCGAGAGACATTTTTCCTTGGTTAACAATGGTTTAATGGCGTTGATGATTTTAGTGCTTAAGGCAGAGGCGGAGACAATGGCACTGACCTGTTTATTCATGGAAAGTGTAGCCTCAATGTGGACACCTAGAGTGTTGACAGATTATAAGACTGGGATGGTGCAGTTGTCAATGTTGAAATTAACGTAGAGACTGTCTAGCTTAGCAAGCGTAGACTTTTGGCCAAGAATAAGGATCTCCGTATTATCCCCGTTAAGGCTGAGGCCATTAGTGGCCATCCACGCTTGAATTGTGGCATAAATTTGTTTTAGAGCTAAGGCGTCTTTGTGATATGAGCCTGTTAGGGGAAGGAGCACTTGGGTATCGTCCACGTAGTTGGTATATGCGATCCCAAGTGCATCAAGTTTATCAAGAAGAGGCTTAGTGAAAAGATGATACAGCGAGAGAGCAGTACATGAGCCTTGTGGGACACCGCAGTGTATGATGGTGGGTGCTGCATTAGATGTGTTTGAGAAAACTTTCATGGCTCTACCTTCTAGGAAGGATGCTATCCATGAAGTAGCTTGGTCTGAGAAGTGTGCTGAGTGGGTGAGGTGTGCAGTGAGGGTTTTATGGTCCACTAGGTGAAACGCCACTGAGAGGTCTAGGAGGAGAAGGAGGGTGGGTTTACCTGTGTCCAAGATATTGGTTAGTTGTTTTTTTAGATCCAACAGAGCTGTCTCGGTTCCGTGACCTTTACGGAATCCTGACTGTCTGTTTCCTAGGATGGAGTTTGTTTCAAGGTAAAGTTGGATTTGGCTGTGTGCTACTTTGTCTAATATTTTGAGAAGGAAGGGGATGTTGTTATAGGTCTGTAGTTGTTAGGCTGAGCGGGGTCTAGAGTCCTTTTTTTCAGGAGGGGGCGTACCCACACCTCTTTAAGGCTGTTAGGGACAGAGCACGTCTTAAAGGAGGCATTACTGAATGCGTTAATAAGTGGAGCAAGTGGTTCAGCGCAGTCCTTGATGATCTTAGGAGGGCATACATCGCCTTTGCAAAGCGACGGTTTCAAGTGTTTCAAAATGTCTTTGACTTCTGATTCTGTGACGCCATTAAAGGCAAATTTGAGGAGTTTAATAGTTTTGCTAGTGGGCAAAGTTTGTGTAGGCTGATTCAATTTAAGTAGAGTATTGTAGTGGTCAAGGATTTTATTTTGTAGAAGGTCTATTTTTTTAAGGATAGCGGCTTGATTGCTGTTGCACCAAGCTTTATCTTTGATGATCCCGTCAGTGGAGATCAGTGGAACTGTAGGTTCCTTAAAGATGGTAAAACGTTCTTTTGAATGAGACTTGGTGTTGGCTATATGACAATTGTAGGCTTGGAATTTTGCATTGAAAATGGCATCTTTGTATTTTTTAGCAATATCTTTGAATAGCTCTTTAGTGGCATCGCAGGGGTTGGCGTGCCAGTTTTTTTTGCACCTGTTGTTTGTTAATGTGCTGGGTTTGGAGGTCATCTGTGAACCATGTGTTAGAGTGGAAGGACTTCTTTTCTTTTTTTTCTTCAAGCAGGGCAATAGTGTTGATTGTGTTAGTAGGCGTGTCCTTAAAAATTGTCACACCGCTTCCTACTAAGCCAAGGACACGCCCCTCCGCTTCCACCACTATCAGCGCTTCCCAGCACACACGCTCAGATTCCTGCACAACATTTCCCACTCACGTTTCACACGGCAGGACACGGCGTGGCATGTTTGGCGGAGCAGGCGTTTATCTCCCTTCACGGCGGTGGCAAACCAAGTGGAGACTCCTTCAATCCAGGAACTCGTATCCCTCGCGGAGATCAGTGCTGCCCGGCGCGTCACGGACTTTGTGAACCTTAGTTTCCTAGCAACGCTACAACGCTTTCGGTTCACTCCCACGTGTCGTTGTCACGTGCGCCCCTTCCAGGGATAAAAGGAGTTCGGAAACCGGAGGCGTTGCTTCACAGCTGTTTCAATCAGGATCACGTGACGCACTCTCCTCGCTCTACGGACCTGTTTCAGTGTCGACCTACGCTTGCTCCACGGATTGTCTCTGCTTAGCCCTTCTCTGATTCTGGAACTTTGGAACTTTGGATTTACCTGTTGTCGACCTACGCTTGCTCCACGGAATGTCTCTGCTTAGCCCTTCTCTGATTCTGGAACTTTGGAACTTTGGATTTACCTGTTGCCGACCTACGCTTGCTACACGGATTGTTTTGGCTTAACCCTTCACTGACGCTGGAACATTTGCTCATCCAGTTTCTGTCCTCGGATTGCGTGCTTTCAGTTGGACCTCGGTCCTACAATAGGTGGTTGCCTGCTATACCTTTCAGCCTTGTCTCGCCACAGTCCGGAGGTTCCCACCTCTTCCAAGTCCTCACAGGTATTCCAGTGTTTGATATTTACATACAAGTAAATTGTGTCTTGTTTTCATACTTACATAACCATTGTACCTTGCCTTACAGCGCTCAAGGGATTCTTCCGGCTGTCCCACGTCCTGGTTTGGGGACTTCCACCTGTGGCCTTAATAATCACGCTGACAGTGTTTCTGGTGTTGTCAGGGTGTTTCTTGGGGACAGAGGGGTTGTTCATACTCTACACGACCAACGAACTTCGTAACAAAAATATCTGCTAGGAGGTTTGGGTCTTGCAAGAAGGGTGGAGCTAGGCATGGGATGTCAAGAAGGGGCCGTATGTTGTCTGCAGTTAATATTTTGGAGCTTCTTGCTGAAGTGGCTGATTTGTTTATGGTGGTTTTAGTAGTTGGTGCTGTGGGGATGGTGAATTGTATGCAGCTATGATCTGTCCAAGGGTAGAAGGTGTTAGAGGTGATGAGGAGTTGCAATTATGGTCAACCAGCCAGTCCAGAATTCTGCCTTTGGAATGGGTGGGGGACATCATTTTCTGTGAGAAGTCTAAGTCGGAGAGGTCCTTTAGGAATGAGATTGCAGTTTTGTCTTCGGGATCATTGAATCCTAAATTGAGATCACCTAAGTGTATGGTTTTGATGGATTGTTTTTATGTTTTCGCTGAGTAGATGTGGGATTTGCCCTTGGAAATCGGCTAGGAATCCTGGGGGCTGGTAGATGACATGAATGTTGATCGTATTATTGTGGGAAAGAGACAATTTGGCTGGTAGTATGTTAGCATTACCTTCCCATGGGTGGGGAATAGGCCTCAGATTACAGGTATCCTTAAAGATTAGTGCAACCCCCCCTCCTAGTTTATTAGGTCTGTCTTGTCTGAGAATAGAATAGCCTTCGGGTATGGCTAGGGTTATGGATGGGCCTGATGCCTCATGTAGCCAGGTCTCAGTGATGGCTAATATATCTATGTCCTGACTGGTAATTAGATCGTTTATTTCCAGAGCGTGGGTAGTGAGAGAGCAGACGTTAAGTACGGCACCTTTGAGGTGTGCTGCCACAAGGTTTCTAATAGGACGTCGCTTTTTAGCTATTTTGGGCCAGGAATTAGGTGGTTTGGATATGTTGAGAATGGGTGTTGTATTAGTACAAGGGTGGAGGGTGTTTAGTCTGCTGGGCGGAGAGTTATGTTCACCAGATGTATGGGTCCTAATCTGATGTTTATGTGTGTAGCCGGGGTAGGGAGGGTGGTGAAGATCATGGGTAGAGTGCACGATCTAAGTCTGCAGAGACTGGAATTGCAGTTAGGTACATAAGTGAGTGCAGGCGTGGTGTGAGGAGTGAGATGGTCGGGCGAGGTATTGGTGTTGGTACGAGTCATGTTGCTAGAGGCATCTAAGCAGGAGGACGGTGTCAACCTTCCATATAACGCTATGGCGATAGGATAGGTATAATGAGTAGTGTGTTCCTCAGGTGGTGGGGTGTGGTCAACATACTAAGGCAGCGAGTTGACGGCCTGCTACCAGATAGGCTAAATCAGGGCGAGACTCTAACAAAGATATAATGCTGTCTGGTCTATTTGATTTCGGTATATAATATAGACTTTTTACATACACATTGGTGATTACCGATGGGTTTCAACAATACATGAAATGACAATGTGAACTAGGCTTTACGAGATATAGTAGAGCTAAGATAATAGGCTCTGTGAAACGCGAGCTAACAGGAGGTGTTAGTGTTAGCGCGTAAACAATGGCATTAGTGGTCAGTCAATTGCAGTGGTCATTAGTGGTCAATCAATGACATTTGGTTTATAGAAAACCTTTAAAAAAGAATAACAGTTAAATATTTTCATTGTCATTACTATTTTCAGATGACAAGGCTTTCTCCATTAAATAATTGTATCTGATTAGACAAAAGGCAAATTGATTTCCGAAAAAGTGAGGAAGGGACCAGATTAATTTGCTGTGCCCACGGGAGTGACAGCCCTGCCCCTTCCTCTTAGATTGCAGGGAAACACACATTCTGTATGATATCTGAGGCCAGTCTCGCCACACCACCCTTCATGAGTTAAAGCTCTCATATATGACCTATTGTGGATAGGGTGTTCTCATGATATATTTATATTAAATAATGGGTGGAAGGGCAATTTTACATGTCTCATTTCAGAAACAAATTGCAAACAAATACATATCTTCCAGCGATATGCATGAAGCACACACTCTATCTCACACAAACACACTGCATTAACAACACGCACACAAGCACATTGTTAAACTAATCTAAAAGCACTGACAGTGTCCTCTCTCGTCCCAGTTTAGGGCTCCTATTGGTGGCAGGAAAGTTGGCAGCAGTGAAAGCACAATGCCAGTGGAGAGGGGCTTTGAGTTACTTTTCAATTTCCCCTCTTCCTGCTTTGGAATGAAGCTGGGGGTGCAATCTGACCCCATCCCAGCCTGAGACAGGCCGGAAAAGCGAAGGGCGAATAGGCCATAATTGCGTTCTGTGGGCTGCAATGTTCTGTGCCATCAGGCACAATTGAGGCGTTGTCATTAAGGCATTGGCTCTTACGTCTCCCTGATGCTGTGTACCCTGATGTGACTTTATCAGTGTCAGCGGTTTTTGGAGTTTACCCTGCCACATGCTGAGAGGGAAAACAAGTCTTTGCATTTGCAAAGAACATGAATTTCTTCAGATTCTTTTCAAATAAATGAAAAGCCTATGCACCGAAGGGTGCAAGGAACATTTCCATTATGGAGTGAGACAAAGATGCTACCACGATAATGCAAATGAGTACAGAGTTTTAACTCCAAAGAAGAGGGGTGAGACCCGGCTGCCCACAAAAGAAGAGCTGCCAGTACAGAGATACATGTGTCTTCGTTGACACACTGGCATGCACACCATGTACTTGTTTGGCATTCCCTTTTCTTTTAGAATGGAACCTAAACAGTGTTCATGCTTTGTATGATATTTTTCACTTTCAAAGCGCCTTTGCACAAGCAAATCCCTTTGAGAATCAGGCCTAAAATATTTCCTTTTTTTATTTTTATTTTTAAACATTAGCTGCCGTATAAATGGTTAGTTCTTTTTATGTGTGAGTTAAAAAACGGGGCCATCGGAAGTGGTTTTTGATTTAGTGGGAAGACTGTGCCTCAAACCGCTATTCATCTTGTTCTTTTAACTTGCTGGTCCTCTCCTTGCCAAGAAACAAAACATTAGATCATGTGAATGCAGGGGCAGTCCATGCATAATTGTCGAAAGGGTACCGACTCGCCTCCCATTGTGGACGAGCCAAAACAGCCCAGTGAAAATACTGTGCACTCCATCAGCTGCTTGATGCAACTTCTGGAGAATTCCAAGGCTGGCTTTAAATGTCAAAGTGAAACATGGTTTCCATTTGACAGTTTCGGTTCCCCACTGTGAATGTCCAATGAGATATGAGTGTTTTGCTTCCAAACCTTGAATACACCATTGAGGATTCAGGCTAGCGAACCGCATGTCTGAATGTACATATGGTGAACTCCTGCGCCTCTTCACGTTGAGACATGTTGGGGTATTGTGTTCTGAGCGCTCCTCCTTCTCTGAGCTATGCAGGAACCAGGAAGCACACATATGCAAGAACTAGGGTCCAGAAGGTTTTCATATGTGAAGAAAGACTGGGTCTGAAGTTAAAATTGAAATAAAAAAAATGCATTAATTTGTGTTTGTATGTATGCTTGTATGCATATGTGAATGAATAAGTGTTTGATGTACAGGTGGGCATGTGAATGAAGGACCATATGTTAGCAGTCCACGTGGGAATGAGCAAGTGAATGCTCTGTGCGAATGTGTGTATGCTTGTGTTTGTGCCAGGCCTAGGTGCTACTGATTTGGTGTAGGAATGGATATCAACTGTGGCTTTTTTAATTACTGTGCATCAGTAATAAAGCAAACATGATAAGTGTTATTGCGTGGCAAGACTTTCCTACTTTGGCACAGTCAGTCTGGCCATGTCAATTAACTAGGGCATGGTTTTTTATACTGGGCAGCAATGATAAAGCAATCATGGAAATTGTTATTGCAAGGATAGACTGGTCTAATTCGGTGCAGCAAGTCTGGCCGTATATTCTTACTGTGACATGGCATCTTTACTTGCTAGTTTGGTAGGTGATAAGCTGAAGACAATGGAACAGTGTTTTACTTTTCTTTATTATCACTCACGCTTATTTTCCCCTGAATCTAAGAATCTTGTCACATAGGAAATGAGAAAGAAAGATAAGTCCTATATCCAGAATCCTATGCTTGTCTGAATCTGTCCCTACCACTATAAAAAACATATAACTACAATCAAAAGTACAATTAGACCCTTGGCCATCACAATTGAATGGTGGCGAATTTCTGACCCCGCACATATGCACCTTTCTTATGAAGCCTCCTGCCCCTGTGCAAACTATAAACTGGTAGGCTAATTGCCTCTTCAGCACAGTTCTAAACAGTACACACAAGTTTCTCTCTCTGCCTTGGGGTCTTGTTTCCTTCACCCTGCCTTGGGGTCTTGTCTCGCTTACCCTGCCCTGGGGTTATATTTCCTTCATCCTACCTTGTGTTTGGTCTGTAAAATATTTTGTCTTATTGGGGTAAATTTGGGGTTTGGCGGTATTTTCTTATCATTCTTACCATCAAAATATGAGCAGTAGTTTGGTGGTAAATTAGCCTTGCTTTTAGATTGGGTTTGGCCTCATATTATTTTAGTGACCATACCTTGTTAGCTTATATTGGGTAATTTAGTGATATATTGTTTTGCAGTATTTAGTGATGAGCATGGTTTTCTTCCTTATATTATAACCCCATGATAAAACAAAACCTTCCTTTCTATTAGAGTTCCTCCCAATGGTCTACAGGGAGCCTTGGACCTATGAACTTGATAGAAACCCAACAATTTTATTTAGAGTGCCACCTATAGGTTTTGGCCGATATCACTGGCCTATTTACATCCAGTGATCTATGTCATAAAGTATTACTGACTCATGGACGTCCAATAGTCTATATATTATCTCAGATTACCTCCCATCATCATGCAATGAAAAAAAAAAAAATCACACACACACACACACACACACACACCCACCCCCCCCCCCCCCCCACACACACACACACACACACACACACCCTGCTTTATCACTGTATATTATTAGCTTCTTTTGGGTTGTTGTTTTATCTGCAGTGGTAAATTGACAAATGCACTACTGAACAAAATGTACCTCCCCTGTATATTTAAATAAATAAATTCACAGATGCAAAAATGACACTAAGCCATATGTGTTTTCATGGATACTTATTATTATTATTTGGAAACTTATTTACATATTAACAAATATTACCATGGATACATTGCATCATCATCTGAAATACAAAATGAAAGAGAAACAGAACAAACAAGCCTTTTAAAGCGTGGGTAATTTTCCCCCATTCTGAACATAGCGAAAAATGCATGCAGTGACTTCCCTGCCTTTCTACGCTGTTCTAAAGCTCAGTCATTTATGCAGCATTTCACAGTGCCCTCACTTGTATATATCTTACCCAAAAATGTTTCTTTGAAGTCCCCCATGCGACCTTGCTCCACTCGAAATGACAGGCCCAGTCAGCACGGAATGCTTCTGTAAATCTTGTGTGTGAGTGTGGAGCACAGCAAGATTATTTTCTCAGCCAGCACTCTCTACCCCTCGGAACTCCTTCTGGAACTCCTTCTGTCTTCACAGCCAAGCCCCCCCTAACTCCTCTCCGCAAGTTTTGCCATTAGCAAAAGTCGGAGCCTTCCTACTTTATTTATGTGGCATGTCTGCAGACACTTTCTTCCAATCAGGTCAAAAGCATGTTTTCTGTGCCACCCTTAATTTTTAGAACAATGAAATCCTTGCTCTCTGAGCAACTGTTTCAATTCATTTCCTGCTGTGTATACTTTCCCTCTGCTCTCCACAAGTTAACACAGAAGAAAAAGAAGAGAAAAAAATGCTAGTGTGCATTTAAACGGCATTATAGCAGTGTCACCAAAATATGTATTTTCACCTCATTTTGCACATGAGACTACATTATAATGTTAGGAAGTTAGAATGAGTATTTAGTAATGTTAATTAGTCAGTTATATGATTAATGTAGTCTCATATTTAAGGCATCACAGAGAAAAAAAAAATTGAGCACTTCATTCTCTGTAGTTTCACATTGGGCTTTGCTGTTTTATGAATTCTGTACCTTGCATGCCACCAACAACATATTCACATGTTATACTGGCAACACAAAAATAAATGTATGTACCAGATTACCGCCACCAAATCCTGAACAAGAACCGCGTTTCTACTTCTCCAAGGTATCGACCATTGAGGTAGAAAAGGTTATTCTGGGACTTAAACCGTCCAACTGTAAAGGGGACCAATGCCCTGCCCAACTGATTTAGGATGCTGCTAGAGAATTATCGCCTTTCATTACGAAATTCAACAATTCATCCTTTACCACAGGCACTGTACCGAATAACTTAAAAGAGTCCTGGGTACTGCCACTTTTAAAGAAGCAAACCCTTGACCCGGCCATTCCCACTAACTTCAGGCCCATCACGACCGTGCCCTTTCTCTTAAAAATTCTCGACAAAGTGGCATACATGCAAATACAAAACTTCCTTGAAACCAACCACCTACTCGGAACCCGCCAATCCGTATTCCGTCCACAACACAGGACTGAGACAGCCCTAATCGATCTTAAGGCCCAAATAGACCAATGCAGAGACAACTGCCAAGCAGCCCTACTCCTTCTGCTAGACCTCTCAACTGCATTTGATTTAGTTGACCATACAGTCCTATGCAGCCACCTAGACTCTGCAGCCCACTTCTCTAAAGAGGCCATAATATGGATCAAATCCTTCTTGAGTAACCAAACTATGAGAGTCTTCTCTCCATCAGCCTCGGCAGACCCGATTCCCATAACCTGTGTTGTACCTCAAGGATATTGTGTGTCACCTACCCTTTACAATGTATTCACAAAGCCTCTCTTCGACGAAATGAATCATCTGGGTATCGCCTACACCAACTACGCAGACGATACCCAGATCCTCCTTCCGCTTTCAGGAGACTACGTCAAGGATCTAGCCCTAGTGAATAAAATCTACAGCATTGTTCATGCATGGATGGCCACACACGGGTTATGCCTGAACGATGACAAAACTGAGCTTATTATCCTAGGCACCCCAACATACATATACAAACTCAGCCCGGATTATGCCAATTTCATTATCGATGGGAATAACATAAAAGTAGCAAAGGAAGTGAAGACCCTAGGCTTTTACCTAGATGCCACCTTGAACTTTGCTAAACAAGTGAACTCTCTAGCCTCAACTACTGCATACACATGCAAACTTATCAGAGCCAGCAAACAATTCCTCTCTACAGACAGCTGCATCACGCTCGTCAGAGCCCTTGTACTTTCCAAATTGGATTATTGTAATGGACTATACATTGGGGCTAACAAACAGACCATGTATAAAATCCAGGTCCTCCAGAATAATGCCTTGAGAGCAGCTCTCAAGATTAACAGAAATGAGCATATATCCTCGGTAAGAAGAGAATACAAATGGCTATCCACTTCTGATTAAATTCAACTCAAAATTGCCTCTCTTACCCACAAGTGCCTCAACAACAAAGCACCGCCCTACCTCAAGGATGGGCTACATCTAAGAACCTCGACCAGACCCACAAGAACAGCAAACGCAAACTGCCTACAAGTCCCGCGATTTAAACTTGCTACTATAGGAGGGCACAGCTTCCCAGTCAAGGCTGCGCAGCTGTGGAACTCACTACCCCATGGCATTAGAAAACTCCAGTCCTTTGCGAAATTCAGACAGAACTTGACCAATTGGTTGAGAGCTAACGACACCTAACTACCCTGACTTGCTTGTATCCGCTGATGATCTCACCTGAAGTTCGACTTGCACCCCTTCACCAGGCTATTTGTATCCGACTTTCTTCATGCACTGAAATGTTCAGGGTGCCTGTATATTACTACTGTATATATTATTTTATATTCCTCTCAAGAATACCTGCACATTTAAAACTGTGTTCTGAACCTAGATCCTGCCTTTGTATATATCCGCCTAATGTAAATTGCTAATATAATGTGGACCTAGATCCTGCCTTGTATATATCTGCCTAATGTAACTTGTCTGATGACCATGTACTGTCCTACTTACCATGCACCTGTAACTAAGCTGAGCATATTCTTGCCGTGTGCGCCCTGATGCCCCAGGGTCTGGCGCGCTCTATAAATAATAAAGTAAACTAAACTACTGCTGGCAATAAAATGCCACTGCACTTTGCAATAAAAAGTATACCTTTAAATTTTGGTAAAACGCTATATATTTTCTTACAGGTCTAATCACTTCTATCGCCCCATCTTGGGGTTGTTTTTCCTTCCCACCACCTCAGGCTTTTGCCTCACCAGCCTGTGTTGATATTATGCTTCCTTCTACCAACCTTGGCATCTTGTCTTGCTCGCCCCAACTTGGGGTCTCACTTCTATCACCCCAACTGGTGGTTGTCTTTCCTTCACCCCACCTTAGTATCTTGTCTTGTTCGCCCAACTCCATCCCTCACTTCCCATATACTGTCTTGAGGTTGTGCTTCCTTCACCTCAAATTGGTCTTGTCTCACTCAACCCACCTGGGGTATGCAATTTTCTCACCCTGCCTTGGAGTTTTGCTTCCTTCAACCTGGCTTGGGGTTTAATTGGGTCCTGCATCCCCTCTCCGAGCTACCTGGAGCAATGGCATACCTTTGATCTCATTGTGGTGCTCTTTGGGAAAGTCTGGGAAGTTGTCCCACTCTGCAGCTTCTCTGTCCTCTGCTCCACAGCCCACTTCGGGTGGGCTTTGCCCTGCCTTCCTGTGATCCTCCTGTGGGTCCCCAATGCCAGCCTTTCAACACTTTGAGTGACAAGCGATGGGCGGTCCCAGCTTCTGCACCAGCTGGGCTGGTGGGCATTCCACAGTCTCAGCCTTGGTTAGAGCCTCCAGGCCCCATGTATGCTCTGGTTTCTCAGCTACGTCTTCCAGGAAGATGGTCTCATATTTCTTCAGCTCCACGTCTGTCTCTCCTTCTGCTTCAACAGAGAGTGGTCATTTTTCTTTCCTGTCAATCCGGTGTTGGGCATTCCAGCTGTGCTCTTTCCTGTTGAGCTATCAGCAGGCAGAGGGTCACAAACCAAGACAACCATCCTTAAAGGTTGTTCCCAGTCATCCTATAGGTTCATTTCCATGTGGCCAACAAAGATACTATTTTCTTGAACATAAGAAAGATGATATAAATTGATATTGATATTTTATATGTAAGGCGCTCATACACTTATGTTTCAGAGCGCGACGAGGCAAGAGAGGGGAACAAAGGAAAACAAAAACAATGATCTTACTAAGCCCAGTGACATTGAGAACGTGCATGTATGCGATATATCCCATTCTAGGGATATCCTTTTCTCTAATGGGGGTCAATCCCAGTGAGATCTTGCTTGCTCTGTCCCCTAGGGGCTGCTAAGATTAGTTGGCTCACCACCTCCCTTGTCCCAAAGGGGCAACATTCCCTGGATTCAACACAGCATCAATGGTAAAGCAGGTGTGATCATTTTATTACATTGATAGTCTGGTCTACACAACTTTGGTGCAGCCAGTCTAGTTATATATTCTTACTGCGGCATGACTTTTTGTGTGGTGCAGCAAGAGTAAAGCTAACCAGATGAGTGCCACTACAGAGTTAGACTGGCCTACTTTGGTGCAGCCACTCTGGCTATAGTTTATCTACTGTGCCCTGGCATTTGTTTATTGGGCATCAATTTCAAAACAAACATGACAAATGTTATTTCATAGCTAGATAATCCAACTGTTTTGCATACAGTCTGGTTGGGTATTATTATTGTGTCATGGTATATTTCTACTGGGCAACAATGATGAAACAAGCATATACGTGGCATTTTGTGGATAGATTGTCCTGCTTTGATGCAGTCAGCCAAACTATATTTCTAGAGTGTAATGCCATGTTTAACTGTTCACCAATGGATACGTGGTATTAGTGGCTATCCTGGGCTACATTGGTGCATCCAGTCTGTGTGTGCCTTCTTGCACTATGTGATGTAATTTCTGCTTGCTGTGCAGCATGGGTAAAGCCCACATTTGATATCTTACTTGGTCATAATTTCCTACATTGGTGCAGCCAGTATGGACATGTTTTCTTCTCATGGCATAACATTTTTACTGGAAAGGTCGACAGCCTTATGTTCTCTTGTGTGGATGCTGGTATATATTGTCGAAGTGAGCCTGGACACATTTTCATGCAGTATAATTACTGACATTACAAAAACAAATGTGTAAACTGTGGGTCTTTTTACCCAATGGCACATAGAAAGTAAGATGCACCATTTAAAACATTATATTGAAATATACTAAGGAGAAGACCTGTAAACCACTTTGGTTGGTTTCGGTTCCCTTGCTATGCTCGTTCTCTTCAGCATATTTGTGAGACACTTTTAACTCACTACAATTAACATTTTAAAAATCAACACGCAGCACTGTATGAATATTAACAATAAACAGGGATGCAAATTGTGTGTGAGCCTACAATTAATGTTACTGGCAAATCCATCTGCAATGTAATGTTTTAGTTTTGTGTAGTCAATAAATCAACTATACTGCTAGAGCAGTTAGAAACGGTATTGTGTGGGCTAATGTGTCTAACTGACATTAATAGTCCTATGCATGTATCAGTAAACCTGTATGTTCTTGTTTTCTGTCTTGAACAAGTTGGTCTTAGGGACAAGACAAATATTCTTCTTTTCCAATCTGTATTCATTTTTGATCCGCTCAGCAAAAAAGCGAAACGTGATTGTGCATTAAGACAGAGTACTTATCTCTAGTTCAATGCAATGAGAACAGTGTGAAGACCTTGAACTGTCATGGAACTGTTGACTCTCTCGCAGATAAAGTCCAACCCCACTTAGGGCCTGATTCAGAAAGCATTTTTCAATAGGATTGCACCATTATAAAACACTTCTGTAAATCATGCCCTTAGTCACATACACCACAGTGTGTGAAATGCATGATTTCAGAGCAGAGGATTCTTATTTTGTGGAGCAATGATCTAAAAATCTATTTCATGGGTTTACATTAAATAAAGCTATATCTTGACTGAATGAGTTCAGATGCTTCTCTTGGCAGGAAGGTGAGATTCGCTGTCAGGCACTGCATATATCCCTTAGAGTATGCAGGCCCAGAATTCCCACTGCTAGAAAATGAAATTAGCTCTCCATGTTGTGAACACCTGATCGCTGCTGCAGCCAAGTTGGTTAGTCAGCACAGCTTGAGCTGGCCACAGTGGAGATGTTTTCAAATTAGTGGCCTTTCTACCTCATGTGCAGATTACATTGCATGAGAAAGCCCCATACATCTCTGTTTCCACTTCCTACAAAAAGGCCGCGTGTTCCACATAATCTGGATGACTAGTTCATTGGCTCCTTAACCATCCATGAACATTGATATTTGTCAGATTTTCGAGCACCCAGGCATCTCTAATTTGAGGTTGTTTTGAAACCACTATATAAAACAGGAATTGGTATCATATTTACGAGAGAAAAAGGACAGATATGCATGACGCAGTATCAAACGACATGCTACAGTCATAATGATTATGCACAGGAGAAAGATATGCGGATCAGCCTTAGCGTCTCAAGATTAGCAAGGACGGCTCTCAAACATGTTCTTTTTATTTTATTTTATTTATAGTATTAGCACGCTTTTCAACCATAACTATAGTATAACAGTTTAAAAATGGTACATGAGGTACTGATGGGCATTACATAAAAACTAACAGTGTTGATGAGGACTAAGCATGTTCAGCATTGTTTGATCATTTGAACATTTGCAATGTAAATGGTCTGGACTGAATTGAACGTTATTGGTTCTTTCCAGAGTGTCCATGTATAAGCGTCTACTGGGTCCAAGAGCGCATCTATAACAGGCCGGAAAGTGGAAGGTTGTGATGGTTGATGGTTGCCATTTGAAGAGGCCGGGGCAGCTCAGACTTGGTAGGGAAGGAGTTTGTAGCTCAGATTGTGTAGATTACAGTATAATTACAGTATAATTGAATTGAAAATAGGACATGCATAGAGTTAGAGAATTAGGTTATAATTCATTTGAGTGCACATGATTTGTGGGTGTTTGGGCGATGAATTGTGGGTGCAAGATGCATTCTGTAGGTGAAGGCGAAAGTCAATGCACTAAGATAATCCCACATGCATGCAGCAGGGTGTGAATGGCAAGTCTGAGCCCCCTCAGCAGAGTGTGGGACCCCAGAAGCAGGGACAGTTCACCTTGACAGGAACCAAGCTTATTGCTATTTGCTGTAATACAAGGAGATGAAAGACTGAAAGTGAAGTTTGGCGGTTGGCAGTTTTGACAGTCCCAGTGCAGTGCAGGACTCCCCCGATGTCCTCCCTCTTGTCCCCATGACTGAGGCCCAGGAACAGTGAAATCAGCAGACCTGTACAGGAACAGAGGTCATCAGCTGCATCCTTTTCTTCTTTACCAAGGTACTGTAAAAGAAGTCTAAGAGAACTTACCTTTTACTGTAGAAGTGCTTGTAACTTCCACAACTCACACGCCTAATCAGCTTGAGGCCCTACATTTGATTCTTCTTTTCATCAAAGACTCCTAAGAACTTGTGCAAAGACTTTTCCATTTACTTATCTGAAGTGCTGCATCCTATACACAGATTTTGCCTATTGACTTTGGCTTAGCCTATTGAATTGATTGACTCTTCTAACTGATTTCTGAAAGTATTTTCCCTGCTTATAAATATTTGTAATTTCTTGTGTTCTAATAACTGTTGCCTTTTACCAACTGTTCTGAATGCCAACAGTAAGATATTAATGTCGCCAGCACCCATGTCATTGAAGCCACCTGTGGGTGTAGATTGTGTCTGTGGGCCATCCCAAAAGGGTCTTGTCTGATTCAGAAACTCAGAGTGTACAGTATTGAAGTGTATTTGTATGTTACTAGTATATTGCTCCCTTCTAAAGAAGGCTTTATAACTGACTGATACATTCATTAATAATTGTTTGTGAAAAGAAACCTTCGGTGCAAGAGTTTATTTGAATACCTGTAACTGAATCTTTGTGTAACTCCACTACATCTCACATTTCCCCTCTTGAGATAAGCCTGGCTGCTCAACACGCTACTAAAACTGTGTAGTACAATCTTATACTAAAGGTTGGGTTGCCTATACCTGTAGTTATAGTTGTTTGTACTGTTCCCAGAGGGTACTGCATTCAAACTCTGCCGAACACCAAGCTATATGGGGTCCAGGTACTTCTAGGATGAGTGCCAGGGATACAGGGAAAGGTATTTCGACTAGCATCAGAATTTCTGTTGTGGCCCCAGTGCCACAAGGAATGTGCCCAGGACACCTTAGTGTTGTCACAACTCAAAGAAGTAGTGATTAGAAAAGACATGGTGATACTATGTGGAACAGATCATGATGACATAGAATGGAATACGGTGCTATGCATTTGGGTCACTGCATAGCACTGACAATAACAGGTGTTACTGATGAACAGCTTTTGTCAAATGGGGAAGAGCGAGAACAGAGAGATATGGTGTTTCAAAAACGGATACCCTGCCCTAAAAGAGTGGTACAGAAGCTAGTACTGCAACTAACACAGTTGGTGAAAAAGGAGGTTAGGCATACACAGGAGGATTTAAAGGAAAGGTCCATAAGAAACTGGACAACAGGACCCCATGATGTAGGGGTTCTAAAAGCAGAGAAGGGGATATATGCCACCCTTCTTGCACTATGGCAGCAAGGTATAATAAAGACATCACCAACTCCCAGCAACACAGCCATATACCCAATAAAGAAATCAAAGGGGGATCATGGAGTTCCATACAAGTTAACATCCCCTGAACAACATTGTAGAGGCTTCAACTCATGCTGAATCTTGCCACAATACTATGTAACATCCTTCTTCACCATCCCATTACAGCCAGATTCCAGGTACGTGACATTGTTCACTTATCAGGGGGCCACAATAGGCTACCACAAGGGTACTGCGAGTCCCTAAGTATATTTATTAGGGTCATACAGATAGATGGACTCTAGCAATTTGCCGTGAGACTGAAGAGTAGTGCAGGGCAGACTCAGTGCACCTCTTCACATTACTAGCAGACCAGGGCTACACGGTGGATAAGGATATGTTGCAGTAATGCCAGGAAGAAGTGGTGTACCTTGGACAGAAACAATTCTCATAACAATACGCCAAGAGAAGTGTCACTACAGATAAGTGTTAGGGCATTTAATACATACTCAAATGTATTTAGTGGAAATGCATTTCTTTATCTGATAAGTCTATCTACTGTTTAACTTGCCTCAAACATCCCATACTTGAGGTGACTTCATCCATGGGGTTTTTTGTTGTATTAATTGAGAAGATATTCTTTTATCTCAAAGACATATGCACATTTATCTCTCAACAACACTTGCAGTGCTTGATTAAACGTCATCAAAAGGATGGTTCAAAACAATAACTTAAGAATTGTGTCACTAAAACGGGGCATCAACACGTGTTCTCCTAAATAATCTTTTTCAAGATTTCCCTCAAAGTGCTATAAACTATGCTATAAACTATGAGAGAAAATGTATACATTGATATACTTGGTAGTATCCACAAACGTGTTACTCTTACAGGTTTCTGAGGAAATGTTAATTTTCAAAAAAGATGCTAAATGGCAGTCAGTGAACATACCCTAACAGGTGATTACATTTGTCTTGCTTGCCAAAACATATAAAGTTGACCGGCTTTCGATTTGTCTGAATGCTGACTCTTGGGGGATTAATACCAGTAATTTTATTTAAGACAAATTGGCATATTTTAATCAAAAATGTGATTTCTGTAAATATTGTACCTTTACAGATTATATGTTTTGCTCATGTCCTCTCATTTTGCTTTGGAGTTGGGATCCATCTAGCAATGTGAAGTGGAAGATATATCATTTGTCTGTCCTATTTGTGGTTCCTGAAGTAGTTTATGCACAATAGTTATGGACCATATTACAGAAGCAAAAGAGTTGTGTGCTCTATGCATAAGAATCTAGCCTGATGAATTCCATGTTTGTTTTGTCTGGGCTTCTTTGGCTTTCCAAGGATTGCGTCCATGGGTTTCTGATGAACATGTGTCTAAGAAAGCCAATTTGTGCATGGTCCTGGAAACACAAAACAGACTAGAAGTATGTATTGCCAGTGTAGAAAAAATGTCCTGTTATTTCACAATGGGTGCAGTGAAAAGACTCCTTCCCTAGTTTAGATTGGTAAGATATCAGTAAAAATGGTCAACTATCTTGGACTTTGTCTCAATAATCTTCTTGTTTATTGTCAATAAACACAATTGTTTTTCATTTAAACTTGATCAGAAGAAAGATCATTTGTAAGGGGAAATTATAAAAATAGTAATTTGTTATCGATAGTAACTGTTACCGTTCATTGTATGATAATATTGAATGGGCATACATGGTATTACTGTAATTATAGATGCAGGTTTCCTGCAGTATGGCACTAGCGATTTCATGTTAATGAAAGCGTGTGTAAGTTGATACTTGAAACAAAATATGGACCAATATCAACTTACGTGGGTGGAGGTGGCTGTCATGCTAGCTTGGCATGAATAAGGCAGAAAAACTAATGTCCGTATTTGTGTGCGTGCAAAAGAGATTGTTTGCAGTATATCATGGGACTATACCAACATTCTACTATTAGTTGGTTTTGAACACAGAGAATGAGGATATTTACAAATGTGTCGGAATGACAGCTATGCCTTTAACCAAACACTATTTAAGATATATGATTGTTGTTGGATATTCCTTAAAACATTTATTTCACAGAGGGGCACATTCAACGAATGTAAAGAGAAAATGTTGACATGTGTAGGTATTTCTAGCTTCATTTTTGTAGCATATGGAATGGAATTGTTTTTGAGTTCCGATGAATTCTCCCACGTAAGCTCTCGTTGTTGTGTCCTTTTTTAACCACTGTGGTTTTGTTTGTATTTCTCCCTGTTGACTAAATTGTCCCTGTTTCTGCATCGTGGTTTCTTCTTAATATGTTTGAGGCAATAGAATTTCATGACGTAAATATCTGCAGATTGGTGTGTATTCACCCAGTGCCGCCAACGCTACTGAATACAACACATTTTACAATGGTATTGTGTTGTTATGTTACCTTTTATTAGCACACTTTTATTGGCACATGGAGATCATTACTTACCTCCTCTCAACCAATCCGAATGTTCAGGGCACAGACAGGGAAACCACAATGCAATTTCCACCCACAGTTCCTTTCAACAAAACGTTTCCTGTCTTGGAGGACCTTTTTTAAAGCAACATCCTATTTAACATGCCAGAGCGAGTGATAAAACAGGAGAATATGCTTTCACTTCCGTACAAGCAATTTACTTTTACTCAAAGCCTAATGCATGCTCATGTTAAACCCACTCCTGTCCTGAATGTAATGAGTGCCCAGATGCCCCTGGGTTCGGTGCGCTCTACAAATGTCAAACAAATAGAAAAATAAAACTCTGTTTGCAATTAAAATACTTAATGAAAGCAACCTTGTTATGTAAATGCTACAAATAATTCCAGTATGTGCTAAAAGGCTCATAGACGTTGGGAGAGGTAATTTGTGCATGGGAGAAGGACCTGTCCGAAATGAATGGGCTTCCCTCAATCTATACGGCTATTTCATATTAATGTGATTTGCTCCCTAAATCATCTACAGGCAGCATGGTGAATCTGAAATAGAAGGGGGATTGTTAGGTTTATGGGTTTATGGGTGAAGAGGGAGCATACGAGATAGATCTGCTGTTTTGTTTACGAGCTCACTATGGAAGTATGTGGGTACTGTGCATGAATTTTTCCGAAGTGGTCTAGGCTGAGGGCATAGAGGCCAATAGCACTAGGGGTAGGGAGTAAAGCCAATCAGGTTCTGTGCATTGCAGGCTAAAACCTCTTATCACAGCCTACATTCAACGGAACCCGCAGGTTGCCTCCCCCGCCCCGCCATCTTCTAGCCGGCTTCCCATTTCCTTTTTTTTTTTAAATAACCCCATCCTTCCTCCCCAACCCCACTTACCTGACTGTGGCAGCAGCGCCACCCACCAACACCACAGCAGCTTCGCGCCATCTCATTTTTACAACTGCCCTGGTAATGGAAGAGCTGTTCCGTATGGAGCTTCACCTGCTACAACCATGGCAGCCATTTTGGCAAAGTAATTTCATTCATTAAACGGGACACGCGTGGCATCCCATTCAATGAATGAAAATACTTTATTTTTGAGCACTCCGGGTTACCTGGTGTGATATTGGTGTTAATAACCAGTTCCATGGGCTACCCTGGGGGTAATGTCCTGGAGCCCACATTAGCCAGCCTTGCTTCGCTCTGGCCGTTAACTCTGGCTGCGGGGCCATTACCCCCAGTGAAGCCCATGAAACAGGATACTAATGCCAAATTGTTTTCCAAATTGAAGCCTTGTCTGTCCATGATGTTAGGATGTTTTGACTGGGGCAGTGTTATGTAAGATGCTGAACCAGTATGCAATGTTATTGTTTGAAATGCATGGATAATTTGTGTGATGCATGATAAAGACAGGGCCTCTTCATCCTTTTACCACTACTCCTTTAGGCTTCCTTTGCTGTTTGATTTCTGCACAGAAGTCCAGTTTGGAACCCAGGAAGTGCAGGTTTTCATTTGTTGTTGTTGGTGAACAAAACCCAAGGGATACCCCTATGCCCCACAGAGCAGAGTATTGGCTGGTGGCAGCTACATCCTGATTTTGTAGGGACTCTGGGTCTCCCCCATTTTGGGACATGCAGACCCTGCCATAGGAAACAATGAATTCCTGAACAAAGGCATGACGACCACTGTAAGCCTCAAGGCTTTCTGCCTTTCCCTTTTGGTTCTCAAAGTCCTGAGGAGCTTTGACTCTGTTCCCTTCCCCTGATTGGATGTTGGGTGGAAGAACCATGTATGTCTCTGGGGCTGCTATCTTCCTATATGTTTGTTTTGGGTCCACCCTAGTGGTAGGACCTTACTGAATGAAAAGGCACATCAACTCACATTCTGTGTTGTGGGTGTCTGGTTTTGGCTGTGTCTCACAATGCCTGTGGTCCTGCCTGAGCGAGTTCTGCCTGAAACTGAATTAATGTAGTTTGTGCTCTGAAAGGTTGTGTGTTGTCACACAGATTGATTGTTTTGGGTGCCTGGTTTTGGGTGAATGATCTCAATGCCTGTGAACCTGATTGGTGGCTGTATGAATGCACCAGTGTGTGATTGGCTGAATGAATGGGAGGATTTTTTCAGAAGACCCCTCACTTACCTCTATGTCAGAAGCTTGGAGTTTTGTTGGAGGCGTATCCTGAATCCAGCTTGATTAAGAAGTCTGCTGCTGCAACTCTTTTCCAAATCCAAAGGCTGCTGTGCTGATACATGGACTTATCAAAAGAGGACCTAGACGGGTGACCTCTTCCTGTAGCTATGAGGGTGCAAACTGCAACTGCTGATCTTCAACAGAAGTGTCCTGGAAGCCAGTGATATATGTGTATACCATCCTGCAAAGGTATCTTCGTAGGTCCCGAAGAAGAGTGACTGGATATTTTAAGCCTAAGAAGTCCACCAGCATTGTCCCGGGTCTGGATGCTGCATGTGACTTTTGAAAAGTCAGACTGCAGTGTATCGCCCAGAAAAAGAGATTGCCTTCCTTAGTGCTGCTTGATGCCTGGAGCTTGCAAATTTCCAACCAACAGTAGAAATCTGCAGACCCAACATATGTCCATTTTTTCCATGGCTCAGTGTCGCCGCCAGCAGGGAAGTGCCTGCTGGTGTAGTTACTGCCACTCTGCGTCAAGGACCGAATCTTGACGGTCCAAACTTGGTGACAGCCTGCAGAGAAGTTCAGTTCTCGAGTCCAAGTTGTCAGAAGCTACCCTGTAATCCGTGCTGTGGCTACAGCACCAAAGAATCCAATCAAAGCAAACCGCAAACCGAATAAACGTGACACCTAATTCTGTTACTGCACCGCCACCACCCAAGGTCATCCATGGAAATCAAAGGACTCATCCTTCCCTCCCGGGCCATGTCGAGGTCCACAGTGAATTTCATCTTCATGGGACATCCACAGCTGCCATAGCAACACGACCAAGGAAGCCTCCACGACAGACTATCACTGCTGCCTTTCAAACAATGCTTTGTTCCACTGCTCAACTGCAATGACCTAGTGACTTCTATCAGAGGGGAACTGTCCTCATGGGGCATCATCGAGTAAAAATGAGAGACTCCACCACTTCTCTTTCCAAGGCACCCAACGTACTGTGACGAGAAAGCAGGACTTCCACCCTCAGGGTCCATCAAGGAATCTCAGATTCATCTTTGGGCTGGCTCTCCTGTTGCTTCCCAGGTACTTTGGGCTGGTGGGACCATTAAAGAGAAAAGCAGACAATTAATGAACATATAGGGCCTCATTACGACCCAGGCGGTAAGTTACCGCCTGGGCCGTGACTTTACCACCATGGCGTAAACTATGTTTACGCCATGGTGGTTGGCGGACTTACCGCCCCATTCCGACCTTGGCGGGGCGGTAAGTCCCCAATCCCCATTTACCCTTCCCCATTCCCATTTTTGCCCCATAGGGCATAATGGGAGTGGGGAAGGCGTTAATTACGCCACCGTAAATTACGGTGGCGTAATTAACTCCATGGTCCCTTAGCACCATGTATTTTAACACCTGCTAAAAGCAGGTGTTAAAAGCACCATGGCGCTAGGGGACCTCGTAATTGGCGGTAAGGGGTCGGCGCAGCTAACGCTGGCGTAAACCCCTTACCGCCAGGGTCGTAATGAGGCCCATAATGACTGGGCATTAACATAAAAGCAAAGTATCATTTGCCTTTTCTTACAGATTGCCAGGTGGTGGAATCTCAAAACAGTATAGCAACTACACTATAAAGAAAGCATTCTGCCTCTTCACATGTGTACATGTATACTTGTGGGGTTAAACAGTGTTTGATAAACTTAGCACATTTTTCAGACCATTACCAGTTGGTACATTAGTACTAAAGCTAAGAATAAATGTGGTACCAAATAGTAATGTGTATCTTGTGCTAACTTTTGAATTTTGATTACAAAGTGAGCCTTATTTATTTGTATATAGCCATCTAAATCTAATGTAATTTTGTAACAGAACTGTGTTAGCACATACATAGTGTGTAGACATTCCTCTGTGGGAACTTGGTGATTCACTGTAACAAAGGTCCAGCCTGCATCACCTCCCTGTGAGTGTCAGTCTTAGTTGCTTGTCCATTGTGATTCCTTGTGAACCTTGGCAAGGGTTATCTGTTTCTCTACCCCAGCCATAGTGGGTATTATCACAGATAGACCCTCTCCAGGCTTTACAATATGAACATGTCTTCCTTTGCAGGGCATAGTTGTTTTGAGTCTGATGTGTCAGAGAGTGGATTAAGATAATGAATATGTAAGGGAGGGGAGGTTTGAAGTAATTAATTCTATCCATCAATATTTTCTGGGGAATAACATGTGGGTTCATATAACACTTAGATACAAATCTTCACAAACATATAGTCAGCTGAATTAGGAACCCTAAACATTGTTGCAGATGGGGTGAGGTGACTGTTAATCCTGATTAGAAAACCCTAGTGGTGTTTCCAGAAAACTGATTGGTCAATCTGCGGGCTATATAAACGGGTATAGTCCACAGATTGACTATAGCTGCTTACCTTCGCCGTCACCGACCATTATAGCCCGGAAAATGTTCACACTGCCTGCAAGTTAAATGCAGCATTTTTCAAAGCCACTCGCGTCTGCCTCCCAATCTAGTTGATGTTCCACGTTGACCGTGTTAACGTGGAGCGTGACTGACATAGCCCCGCCCCCTCCAGAAAGACAAACACTTTCATTTCATGTTTCACTGTAAATGAAGAATTGCTTTTTGCGCTCCTGCAAAACGTGATGCCCCATCTATATGCAGCGAGATAAAAAGAGATCCTGGCCCTACACACCTCTTTTCTCTTGTGCCTGCAGCGCTCACCAGCAACTTTCATCTGCATGCTGTGCAACCTTGTACACCGTAGTCCCTGCTCTCTCACACAAAGTAAAGAAACGTTTTCTGTTGGGCAACAATGCTGAAAATAATACGGACACACATCCAAAGTAAGTGTAACAGATGTTTAAATAATACAAATACATACCCATATATTAAATGTAAAACATGTTTATTCATGATACTTTTGTAACTAATTGGTCATTTAATTTCTGCAGCATGTATGAGTAATTTATACTTTTATCTGCTTTAATTAAACAATGAGGGTGTTCTAATAGCTTTATAGACCTGCAGCTCGGGCCGTACCGGGCGTTATGGTCCCTCATACCTCGTTAAACTCAGTCTTCAGGGCACATAACAGCCGGTAGGGCCCGAATTGCAGGTCTATAAACTATATTATGAAACAGTCACAAATATGTTCTGCAATTATTTATTTGAATGGCCTGATATTCCTGTCTTTGTAATAGTTTTCTGATATAAATTCAAGACTTTGCATGCTATAAATGGTTTTGCATTTTATGAATTTCTATGTTGCCTGGTCTTGATTTGCTCAGTACTGAAAGGTTGTTTGTTTTGATTTTGACAATACTTAACACACTTATCCTCCAGGTTGAGGTGTTATCCAAGATAAATATCTTTCTTTGTTTTCTGGTAGTACTATACTGTTGCATAATTTGTGTTTAATGTTCTGGATTTTTCCTCTGTGTCACCATTTATTTAGGTGAGAGATTAGCCTTTAGATCTTCAGCAACAGGGAGTAAACACTAATAATTGTCTTATTATTGTAATTGAAATTAGTGACATTATTATACTGTTTACACAATCACTGTGTCAGAACCTTTGCAATTAGGAGACCCAAGGAATGTTTACATAACACCTACTGATTAATGAGGTTCCAGAATGCGAGTGCCCCATTCCATGAAGACCTGTACGCCAGAGTCACCTTTAATTGGAGTATTACATTCATAGACATGTTCAGACAAGGGGAGTGTAAGAAACCCTTCAAGTAAAATGGTACCAGGGCCAGGGCCAGAGCTCCCCATATAACAAGGGTGTCAGAAATTCTGAGTTAATAACTGTCTCAGGGCCCGATTCTCATCTTGGCGCAGTGAGTGTGCTAAATAGCACGACTCACTGTGCCATTTCTTGACACTTACGCACCACTGCTATTCTCATGTGGGCCTGGGCGTCTTCAAAAAGCTCAACATTGCTTTCGCTGTAATCAGCCTGTTTCTAATGGAAACAGGTGGATTGCAGAATCTCAGCCGCATTTTCGTTAAATAACGAGGGAATCTTTATTTAACGAAAATGATGCCGAGAACACAGTTCCTATACACCAAAGTGAGCAACTTCAACATTGCAGGATGTTGAAGCTGCTTACTGTGGTGTAAATGAAAGTGTTCATATACACCCGTGGTGTGTATATGAACACTTTAATTTAAAGCAAGCAGCACTTGAAGCTGCTCGCTTTGGTGTAAATGAAAGTGTTCATATACACTTTGCAACGTTGAAGCTGCTCGCTTTGGTGTAAATGAAAGTGTTCATATACACCCGTGTGTTGTATAAGAACACTTTTATGTACACCAAAGCAAGCAGCTAAAATGTTGCAGCAACGTTGAAGCTGCTTGCTTTGGTGTACATGAAAGTGTCCATATTCAACACGAGTGTATGGACACTTCCATTTACACCAAACAAGGCTTCTTGTGGCACTCCTCCAGTTTAACGGCACCAAAAGGGTACCATAAATGTGCACTAGTTTAGCACACATATTAAACTGGAGGAGTGCCACAAGAATAGGCTTCCAAAAAGCCAGTTTACGAATGTGGTGGCTGCTAGGTTGGTTTACAACCCATCCTAGCAACCGCCACATGTATTCCGAAAGTGGAACATTCCTTCCGACTTCGGAAGAATGCGCCACCTTCAGAATTGGTCAGAATTACCAAAAAGGTTGTTTTTCGGTACTTAACACCTACAGGAGAATCGGGCCTTCAGTGTTAGAGCTCCTCAAACAAGGAAATACTGATGTCCTCCTAAATTAGGAGCAGTGGTCGAAGTGTACGAAAAGAAGTAGTGGAACTATGTTCCCTGTTGGCCGGCACCAGCTCTCCACAAACCCCATCACCACGCCCCCTCTCACACACAATACAAACCCCCCAAACCAACACACCTGCTATTTAAGGGAAGGTTCAGTGCAGTACATTGAATTCCAAGCTTCAGCTTCTTCCTACACTTTTATTTAAAAACAAAACCATTCCAGAACAGTTTCTTTTTAAAATAAAAGTATAGGAACAGTGAACCTTAAAAATAAAAAGTATAGGAGCACCGCTCCCGACCGCTCCCGCCCACTTCGACCTCTGATTAGGAGATTATAAGGACACCCTCAAACTAGAATTTGGTTTGTGTTAGTCCCACACAAACTAAGATGGTTTGAAAGTCAGCAACTCTCAGAGAAGTAGGACCTTACAATCTGAGTCTATGGGCCTCATTACAGGTCCGGCGGTAACCCTGCCAGTGCAATTCCAAGTCCGGCGGCCGGGAAGTCAGGCATCAGTAATTTTGTTAGTCCCCATTTCATATGTGAACGGGGACACAAGAGCACCTGCACCATTACTAACGGTGCTGGTGCTCCCGTTAAAACTCTGTGGGCCAGTGCCGTCCCACTCGGCAGGTCTGACCTGCCGGCTGGGAGGGCACCCGTCTGCAGAATAGTAGTGTGCCGGTCCAGAAACAACGGTGCTGGTAAGTTTACCAGCACCGTTGTTTCCGGACCGGCACCCTTGGAAAGAGGCCCTATCTGATTAGATAAATGCCAAAGCTATGCAGAATAAACTGGTGTTTGAAACCCTCAAAAAGTGTGTTTGTAGAAATTAATTCCAGCAACTCTGAATACAAACAGAGCGTTACATTTGGGTCATTATCTAGAAGTAGGAAAACTCATTTAGCAAGGACAATGTTAAACATGTTGTATAGTATGGGAAAAAATACACATAATTTAGAAACCCTTATTCCTATTTAATCTGATGCATATATTGTCTAGTTAAATCAAGGTCAAAAAGAAGAGTAAAGAAAACCTTGTTATAGAAGATAAACAGAGTTATGATGTCTAAAAAGGAATGCATCATTAAAATACAGCTAAACATCAGATAGATAGCCTTAATATATGATGTATAATAGAACATTTCCTATGAAATCGATTCTCACAATGGAGAATACATGTAATTGATGAATGCTGAGACCGGAATGAACAATGGTATTTGCCCTTCCAACAGAATTCTCTCCCAAAAAGTTTCCATGGTAAGGAAACACATGTTCAATGTCCATTTATGTAACTGTAAGTGTGTTCTGCAAGTTTATGCGCCGTGATACCTGTGGGCCTGGCGCGCTCTAAAAATAAATAAAATACAAATGCAAATACATTTTTAGCCCCCGTCTAGGGCCAATTTTTCCAAGACTGGGTAGTGAATTGAGCCTTAATTTCACATAAATGGTTCTGAGCCTCGATCAGGGGATTCGGCTAAATACCTCTGTATAATATCCATTTCCCAGGGAGGACCAGTAAAATCTCACTGGATGATATATTTCCCAAACAATACTTCATTTTTTGATCCAATGAAAATGCAATAGCATTCTTTGAGTGAGGACACATGTAGGTACTACTCTGTTTTCACTATGTTCATACGTGACCTGTACATTTCACTTTGATGAATTAAAATACAAAAGGGACTTAACTATGCCCTCTTTTTTAAAATAATGTACAAACCATAATGCAGAGAGCCTATAGAGGATTGTATTGTATTGAAATATAATTGAATATTTTTCCATTGTATATGTACTTCCCAATGAGTAAACCTAATGCATGCCATATGACTGCTATGACAAATTACTCAGGAAGCTAAAGCAAACGTTCCCACAGTTTTCCTTACAGAATAGATAGCCATGTGTGGTTTGCGTAGAGCTCTGAAGCGCATTGGTTCATTTATTGCATCCCCATGGTGACTCGTTGTTTTTGCCTTCTGGAATTATATAAATTGAAACCTATCTTATTTCCTTTACCACCTCTATATTGACATTATAGAAATTCCAGGTAAACCTACTACATATTTTATTGGAAGTGTAGTTGATGTTATGTGATCATTTGTATTTCTTGTAGAATATTCTTCAACCTTTTTTACATTTCTTTGTAATCCTCTTGGAGGTGTATCTAGAAGAATATTGGCCTTAGCATAGGTGAGCATACATGAGCCAATGCAATTCCAGATGTCCCAAGAAAGGTTTAGATATTATGGGTGTCTATTTGGGGATAGACATTTGGGGATTTAAAACTACACCCATGAAAATGTTTAAGCATATATATACATATTGCCCACATTTACTATGAGCCTCGTTATAAGTTTGCCAGTCCAGGAACTACAGTACCGGTAAGCTTGCCGTTACCGTAGTTCCCGGACCGGCAAACTACGAGTTGTGCTTGTGGGTGCCATTCTGCCCACCAGGTCGGACCTGGTATGCAGAGTGGCACATGCTACCACAGGATGTCCGATGCACCGTCACCCTTCATAACGGTATCATTCCTAACGGTGCCGGTGCATCCGGCTTCCCCATTCCCATTGAGAATATTCCCCAGCGCCCAGGAATGGGCAAATACCAGGTCCGGCAAGGCCGTAATGACCCAGTAATTGCCCATTTCTGGGTGCCGGGAAAAATAAAACACCAGCAGCAGCCATGCCTGTATTACAGGCACGGCTACCGCCAGCCTCATAGCGAGGCCATATGTCTTTTTTTGTGTGTATGTTATGATAAATGTTATTTAGTCATATATGCAGTGTACATTACGTCCAGATTGGTGGATTTACTAACTCAGAAATGGAAATGTAGTGGATTTTATTCTGTGCACAAAATGGGCCCTAGTCAAAACTGATTCACTACGAAAAAACTACCAACGTCCAAAACTCTAAAATGCAACATCAGCCGGCGAAGACAAGCCAGCACAATTGAATGATAACAACAATCAAACACAACAAACAATCAAAACCATTATTCGCATACACCCACACACTTTAGCCATCCATCCCTGCCAGCACCTCGCAAGTAGAAAAACTATTGTGCACCATGCACATGACTAACACCGTCAACTTCATAGTTTATGACACAGAACACCCAGCTCACAAGATCCACGTTTACTAAGTAAATACCTTCACGTTTATACTCTGGGGGCATCACTCCCGCCAACACACCCATCAAAACCAGTAAAGTCACACCCACACAATGACACACCCACCAAAACAGTCACACACCCACCGACATGCCATGTCAACAAGCCCAATACAAAGCAACACAGATAGAGTACCCACAGGACACAAACAATGCACACATACACACACAGTCCAAACACATACCAAGACACAAATATAGGTAATGCACCCAAATACATGTCCATATATGTGATCCCATCAAGACATTGAGGACCCACAAGCAGCTTACATTAAAAAATGATGTTTCCCTGATCACATGGTGGTCACAACACCTGAGCATACACTCAACCAAAACAGTACACATGGTTAACATTACAAAACTAAATGAAAAACACAACCCAGTCAGCGTAAAACGTCTACTCCTCCTCCTCTGATAATCAATAAATACCATCATATCAGTGGCCCCAATCACTGGAGAGGGTGTGGTTTCTTGCAGGATTTAAGCTGCAAAAGGAGCCAGGGGTAAGATGAACTTTGCCAAGGTGAGGTGGACTGATGGCAGCGTTATCTACAGCCACTGGACCACATGCTTCATATGCCAAGACATCGCACCATGCATGGACTGCGGCACACACACTGGCTCATGCTCATAGAGCAAATTAATGCCCTGGAAATCAAGCAATGCACCAGGAGGGAAATAAAAAAGCAGTGAAGTGGTTGGATGAGAAGCAAAGGGTAAAACTAAGATACACCCATGATACAGTCACACTAACCCTTGGAGGAGAACCACCAGGACCCAGGTTGAAACTGACTTCCAGGGAAGAGAAGACACATAGCATTGTCCCAGAGAAGGTGTGCACTGGTTTATGCGGCAAAACGACAGGCACTGACTTCCATGGTAAGTCATATCTGAGTGTCCAACACCCATGAAGCATTTGAAAAATGCATGCAAGTGTCTGAATGGGAACACAGCATATATGCACGCAGTTCATGACCCATACCCATTGCAAGTACAACACATTATGATATGGCATGAAGTACACACCACAGCGTACACACCATATACAGAACTGGAAGCATACACAAACAGAAGTCCTAACACCACACGATACACAACCCCACCACTGGCACATACAAAGGTGACTCCACATAAAACACATACAACACAGTCACATGCACATCTCAGTTACAACCAAAGGAAGCATACCACCACATGGGCAATCTCTTCATAGTCAATAATCAATATATTCAACACCACCACAACATGAGCACAAACAACAGTGAAACATCAAGGCACATGGACACAGTGGACAATGCAACCACATGATAAGCACCTTCACACACATGCATAGCCATGCAAAGAATCACCATTCCACCATTCCACCAAGGTTTTGTTGGAAGCAGGAGAAGCTATCAGGGATGGGGAAATGTGAGGGTGGAAAGCGTGGGTGGAAGAGTATGGTTTCAGGACCAGGACTTGCCATGAAGATGATGGTGTGGAGGGAGAAGGCCTTGAAAAGGGATTGAGAATGTGGGTGCAAAAAGCGACTATGAAGAATGGCAGGATGCATGGGTGCAGAGGAAAGAGAAGATTAGGCAAGTATGTATCCTAAAAGCAAATATTATTCAATGCAGAAATAACCACAGTCTCTTCATGCAAACGAGGAGCGGGTACTCAGGGGAGGGTCTGGTGAACTGCCCTGGCTTATTCGGGTGCACCTCCATGGAGGCTGGAGTGCCATTATCCACAGTGTGGGCGGGTTTGTAGCCTTCAGATTGGCGAAAGAGACGGACACTACTTGCAAGACAATGAGGGTGTGCCTGCAATGCAGAATTGGGTTCCCTTTATCTGGGATTGGCCACCGTATTTCAAGTGATAGAAAAGAGATCCAATTGATTCATTCTGTGAGGAATTGTTTGGTTCACCAGAATGTGTGATGAAGACAGTATGGTGACTTTGAAGGGAATATGCTGTTTTTGGAAGGGAAATGAGGTTGGCTAAGAGGAAGGTGCTACCATCTCTGGGGTTATCATTGGGTCTACATGTGTGGAGACTCCTGCATTTGGAGCAGATCCTCTGCAAGAAGCGGGGTTAGGCTATGCTAGATGATGGCCCTTGTTGATGGGGAGTTGGGCTTGCTCGGCACTAGAGGGATTGTGTGATGTTTTTACATGTGAGCCTAGATAGGAATGGCATCATCAGTGAATAGCAGAGGACTAGTGTCTAAAGGAGTGTCAGGGCTGTGCCAGGGCTGTGCCAACTTGACAACAGACAACCCTGTATGACTGAGCAGCTTCAGCTGCTAGGCTCTACAGAGGTAAGGCCATGCAACATACTTTCTGCTCTCTATTTGCGCCCAAGACAGCAGAGGGCTTTGTGTGCCAACCCTGCTTTCGAGATTGCCAATGCTTTTACTCACCCATCCATTGCGCCACTCCACATCCTTGTTCCTTCCTCCATCCCTTTGATTGGTTAGTTAAAGCCAGAAAGCTTGGAATAGCTGGTTTGCAACATTACACAGCCGCCTTTAGTTTTCCCAAGGCGAGTGATCAGCTATAGTTGCTACATGCTACAAAGGAAAGGCAATGCAAGTGCATGTCTGCTCTCTATGTACCCCTACGGCAGCTGAGGGCTTTGTGTGCATACCCTGCTTTGGGCCTTGCTGCTGCTTTAGCTCACCCCATAACTTGCTCCATTCCCCACCCTTTTCCCTCTATGTCACCCCTCTGGTTGGTTAGGTCAAGTCAGGAAGCACATAGTATCTGGTTCCCAATATCGCACAACTGTATTCAGCTTCCACACGATAAGTATTCAGCTACAGCTGCTACGTGCTACAAAGGTAAGGCCATGCAACCCCCTTCAAGCTCTATATATGCTGGGGGCTTGGTGTGCAGATCCTGACTGTGGTCTTGCCTACTGGTTTAGCTTGCTCCATTTCTCGCTCCACTCCCCGCCCTGATTCCTCCATCCATCCTTCTAAATTCAAGCCAGGAAGCACAGAGTAGCTAGTTCTCAATATCACACAGCCGTCTTTAGCTTCTACATGGTAACTTAGATGTTACAACTATTATGCTCTACAAAGGTAAGGCCATGCAACCCCACTTTCTGCTCTCTATTTGCCCATAGGGCAGCCAATGGCTTTGTTTGATGACCCTGCTTTTGGCCTTTCTGATGCTTTAGCTCGCCCCATCACTCGCTCCATTCCCAACCCTTGTCCCTTCCACCATCCCTCTGATAGGTTTGTTTAAACCAGGAAGCACAGAGTAGCTGGTTCCCAACGTCGCACAGCCGTCTTTAGCTTCCACACAGTGAGAAAGCAGCTGAAACTGCTAAGTGCAACTAAGATAATGCTATGCAACCCCCTTTCTGCTCTCTATGTGCCCCTAAGGTAGCTGGGGGCTTAGTGTGTAGACCCTTCTTGTGGTATTTCCTGCCACTTTAGCTTGTTCCATTTCTCGCTCCACTCCCTGCCCTTATTCCTCCATCCATCCCTCTGATTGTTTAGTTCAAGCCAGGAAGCACATAGTAACTGTTTATCAACTTCACACAGCCATATTTAGCTTCAACAATGCAAGTGAGCATCTAAAACTGCTATGTTCTACAAAGATAAGGCCATGAAACCCCCTTTCTGCTCTCTGCCCCTAAGGCAGCTGGGGTCTTTGTGTGCCGACTCTGCTCTTGGCTTTGCAGCCATTTTAGCTTGCCCCACTCTCTCCCCTCCCCGCCCTTATCCCTCTCATTGTACCTCTGATTGAATAGTTCAAACCAGGGAGCATGGAAAAGCTATTTTCCAACATCACACAGCCATCTTTATCTTCCAAAAGGTGAGTGAGAAGTTGCAGCTGCTATGTGCTACAACAGTAAGGACATGAAACCACCTGCCAGTGGTGTTGGTGCTGCTTTAACTCACCCCATCCACCGCTATACTCCCTGCCTTTGTCCCTCCCTCCATACCTCTGATTGGTAAGTTCAAGCCAGAAATCACAGAGTATCTGGATCCCAATATCACACAAAGGCTTTTAGCTTCTACACTGCGAATGAGCAGCTACAGCTGCTCTGCTCTCTATGTGCCCCTAAGGCAGCTGAGGGCTTTGTGGGCGACCCTGCTTTCGGCTTTGCTAATGATTTAGCTTGCCCCATCCCTGGCTCCACTCCCTACCCTTGTCTCTCCCTCCATCCCCTGATTAGTTAGTTCAAGCCAGGAAGCATGGCATAGTGAGCAGCTGCAGTTTCTACGTACTACAAAGGTTGGGCCATGCACTCCCCTTTCTGCTTTCTATGTGCCCCTAAGGCAGCCGAGTGCTTTGGGTGCAGAACCTGCGTGTGGCCTTGTTGCTGCTTTAGCTCACCCCATCCCTCACTCCACTCTCCACATTTGTCCCTCCATGCCATCCCTCTGATTAGTTAGTTCAAGCCAGGAAGCACAGAATAGCTAGTTCCCAATATCTCACAGCCGTCTTTAGCTTCCAAAAGGCGAGTGAGCAGCTACAACTGCTATGTGCTACAAAGGTACAGCCATGCCACCCTCTTTCTGCTCTCTGTGTGCCCCTGATCCAACTGGGGGGTTTGTGTGCAGATAATATTTGTGGCCTTGCTGCCACTTTAGCTCGCTCCACTCACTCCCTGCCTTTATTCCTCCCTCCATACCTCTGATTGGTTAGTTCAGGACAGGAAGCATGGAGGAGCTGTTGCCCGACATCACACAGCCGTATTTAGCTTCCAAAGTGTGAGTGAGCAGCTACAGCTTCTATGTGCTTCAAAGGTAAGGGCATGCAAACCCCTTTCTGCTCTGTGTATGCCCCTAAAACAGTTTCGGGCTTTGTGTGCAGACCCTGCTAGTGGTGTTGCCACCGCTTTATCTTGCTGCATCCCTTGCTCCACTCCCCACTTTTGTCCCTCACTCCATCGTTATGATTGGTTAGTTCAAGCCAGGAACTGTTTCCCAACATTGCACAGCTGTCTTTAGGTTCCACACAGTGAATGAGCAGCTATATCTGCTACGTGCTAAAAAGGTCAGTCCATGCAACCCCCTTTCTGCTCTCTATGTGTGCCTAAGGCAGCTGAAGTTTTTGTGTGCAGACCATGCATTATCTTGCCCCATTCCTCGCTCCACTCCCCACCCTTGTCCCTCCCTCCATCCCTCTCACTGGTCCCTGCAATCAGGTAGTCCTTCTTCAGGGGTCGAGCTAGGGCAGCCTCTGCCTGGGCAGCCACTCGCTAAGGCCTACAAGGCAAAGGGAAGTTCCCAAAGAAGCAACTCCAGTCCATGTTTTTCTGTGTTCGCCTGAGAATCCTGCTGCTGTCAACCAGCAAAGACAGATCAGGTAAGTGTTGTATGGGTGGGGTGTACATCCATTGCTATCCATATGTATTACAAAAGAGTTCAGGTTACAAAATCAAAAACTTAAAGTCTACTGACCAAAGAAACAATAACGTTATGGTAACAATATTGTTTAAAATAATATTATATTTAAATCAAATATCATGTTAACCTTAACTCACCCTTAAACATAAAAATATCACATATCACTTAAAAGTGAAGGATTTTTAAGTTGTTTTTGCTGATGTTATAGGAGGTGCTATTGGCACAATCATTGTTTTACTTTTAGTTATATCACGGGTTTTATTTTTATAACTGGAAGTATTTGAAGCGCTAAAATATCAGTTTTTTGGTTCAATAAAGGTAAATTGCACAATTTAACTAGTACAAGTATTAGCACTACTAGTATACTAGTAGTAGTTAGTGGTAGAAGTGTCCCAAAAAAAGTAGTGGAACTATGTTCTCTACAAGGGAGGGGGTAGGCAGAAGCATAGTGCAACATGTAACAAGGTGTTGCTGCCAGGACATTGCACTAGTCTGTGACTAGTAACTAAGGCTCCTATTACAACTTTACACTTGCACAGGGACATGACGGACAAATCCTCTATATAGAATGGTGAATATGGTTGTAATAATTAGAGGAATGGTAAACAGAAAAAAATAAAAGTAGTGGAACACTGCTCCCAAACGTTCCAGCTCACTTCTATCAGTGGTAGTAGTAATAGAGAATGTATTTGTGTTGTTTGGATTTGTGGTCTTTCAATTGTTGAAGAAGTAGTATGTTTATTAGGTGAGGTATGTTTTGTTTTTATAGTGTAAGAACACCTTCGATTATTAAAGCAGTGCTAGAACTAGAAATAGAAACTGAAAGTTGTATGTATATTTCTATGGAAAAAGTTTATACTATAGAAATTCATTTTAATTTATTTTGAATGATTTTTGTCGACTTTTGGCGTTTCAGATTGTGAATTGTATGCTTATTGTATGACCCATGACATGTGGTACAGTTAGCCACTGCGGGAACATTGGGAATATTTAAAAGTATAATCTATTTTCTGTTGTTTCTTTTAAATGTTTTAAAGGGCTTGTTTATACAGATGGTAATACTCTGGTGCAATAAATGTTGTTGTCCACGTATGAGAAGGGCATATTTAGGCAGTCTGGAGATACTGGGCCTCATACTGAGGTTGGCCATAACTCACACGTGCCACCATGGTGTTGCCTCAACCCGGAAACATTGAATCTGCTGCCTGACTTTCTGGTGCCACTTGGACATTACAAGTCCCAGCGGTGTGGGAAGTCAGGCAGCAGATTTGGTAACTCCCCATTCCTATGGAGTCCCGGGAGTGGGGAGACAGAAGCACTGTCACTGTTGCTAAAGGTGCCAGTGTTTCCATGATGACTGCCTACTGGGGCCAAAGTGCCTGGCAGGGTCAGACCTTACCGGCACCCTTTTTTCCAGACCGCCACTTGGAATGAGGCCCACTGACAAGTTGACAGACATATGGGGCCAATTTCTAAATGCATATGGTTGATTTAGTTTTTGAAATGCGCTTTCTGATATGTTCTCATCCATACAATGTTCTAACACTGTAGCCCTTGTATTGAAAATAAACTGTTCCTGCTGTTTTCATTACTGCACTTTGTAGGCATATGGTGCGTTGTGTTTTCTTTGCCTCTTTCTATGGTGGCTATGTGTTATATTTGACCTTTTTGCTATAACCTAAATGTTCAACTTCTCGCCAGCACTTAGGTTTAAGCCTGTTTTTTTTTTTTTTTTCAGCTTTAGTTGATCATACAGTTGTTTGTGTTTGATTCTTGAAAATAAAAAATGTAATTCCGGAATCTTCCCAAAAATGTACAAGTAAATAAATAAAAAATGTTGTTGTTTCTGTTCTAAATTGTTCTTTTAAAAATGCATTTTGACTACTTCTGTGGTCTTACAAATAGTTTATTTAGTTGTAATTTTGTCAGAGGAAATATTTATTCGAACATCCTTGTGGCTAGTTTTATTTGTGCCTTTGTGGGGTTTTTTGTATTCCAATTTGCAGAATGTTTGTGGTGTTCTATGTTTTTTTAACCACTTTCGTTTTATGCTTGTGTCTTCCTGCTGCATTTAAATAACAAAGGATGCATTGTCGATTAAAAGACTGATTTTTTCAAATGTATTTTTAGTTTTAACACTTTCTTTTTATGCTCTTGTCTTCCTGCTGCAATTAAATAACAAAGGATACATTGTTGATTAAAATACTGTATTTTTTTCTAATGTTTTTTTAGGTTTAACATACAATTATGTTTTTGTTTTTTTGTGAAAAATGTAAATTTGGTGAAAGTTTTTATTTGTTTTCATAATAATCTATACTTACAAGATTTATGATGATGGGTGTATTCTTTTTTTTGTAGTCTTCTCCTCTTCTCTTAATTTCAATGTTTCACCCATACAAAAGAAAGTATGTTGTTAAAATATAAAATGTTGTGTGTTTACTATCGATACTGTTTGTTAAAATTGTAAAGACGTGATGCTGCTTATATTTGTATTAATATTTTGTATATGGTGGAATGTATGGTATGCTAGTACCTACAGTCGAAGTACCATTGTGTATATTGTACTATTAACAGTATGCTAATGGTATTATGCTTATTCATGTTTAACTAGCATTACAAACATATCTGAATGTTGCATACACATTTTTTAAGTTAAGCAACATATGAAGCACATTGATACATCCATCTGTTTACTGGGCACACCTGAACATTATAATGGTAAGGAAATTAAATCCTACCACTTACATTTGTCTTCACATTTTCTATTTAGTCCTATGTATAGTAGGCTGTTGCATGTATGCATATTGAATTTTTTGTATATAGTGATATTAATTATATGCTAGTGCCTACATTTGTATTCATATTTTGTATATAGTGCTATTAACAGTACGCTAGTGGGTACATTGATATTATTTTCTATTTAGCAAGACAAACATAACTGAATACACTTGTATGTTATTATTGTAAGGACATTTGATGGTACTGCTTACATTCATATATTAGCATTTTGTATATAGCGCTATGTTTAGTGCACTACTGCCTACATTTATATTAAAATGTTCTACATAGGGTTTTAACAGTACGGTAGTGACTACATCCATATCATTTTTACATAGCATGCAACATCAGCATAGTGACTATTTTTGCTATTTACTATACACACCTGTACATATTTATTGTAAGGACATCACATGCTACTGTTTACATTTATATTAACATGTTCCTACTATTAAACTATTAAAGTTTGTTAATGCATACATGTGTATTGAACTATTTTAAACAGTTCTTCTAATAATACCCTTGTGTTTCCATTTCTCTTCATATGTTATATATAGGGCAATTAACATTTCTCTATTGGCTACACTTGTTTCGTTATTTATTCTTAATGCTAATGTTTCATGTATATAAAAGAAGTCATGTTAAACTATAAAATATACTTTTTACTGCATACACATTTACTTATGATTGTGAGTAAATGTGATTCTAGTGCTTACATTTGTATTAACATTATGTATGTACCATGACGTTCTAATTGTAAGGACATATATGTTACTGTTTACATTTGTATATACATGATAGTGCCTTCATGCATGCTGACATTTTGTATATAGTGCTATTAGAAGTACAATAGTGTGTACATTTTTATTTACATTTTGCATATCATGATGTTAACAGTACGATAGTTGCCACATTCATATTAATTTTCATCTTGCCTTACAAATATAATTACATTTTGTGTAAACAGATGTTGAAGCTTTCCAGCATATAAAACAGATTGACTAAAAGTATGCTACTGTTTTTAGTTGTATTTCCAGATTATATTGTCTATTATATTGCAATATAAAATGAGTAACTAAAAGAGTAGGTTTTATTATTTGCAATATTCACATTTAAACAAAAAAAGCATTCACTGTTAAAAATGGATTTTTTAAAAAATGATTTACTGACCTGAGTCCTTATAAGGCTGTAAAGTAGTGGTTGTTGTTGAGAATTTAAAATGGGCTGCAATTAAATTGTAAAACATTTTTCTTTGGGGTATAACATTTAAAAAATCCAAGTTTAACATTGTTTTTCAAAATGTATACATGTGTACAGGGCACTTACTTTCCATCGGCACTGGTCACTATCTCCAACTGAAGGTTTTAATTTTGTTAATTGGTGTGACTGAGTAAGTTGTGCTTTTGTGCATGGTTTAAAGCACGAACGACACATGTGTTTGTTGTAACATACTTTTGGCAGAGCTTTTCTGTATGTTTATTGGTTGTTGTACATTACTTGCATGTGGTGTTTATCAACCAAGAGCATTTTGTTTTGGGCAAACAATGACATGTTGCAGTTTTTTCAGAACAGAACAGCAGGTATTAGTGTATTAGCAAACATGTTGAGAAATGTATTATGTGTAATTTTACTATTAAGTTGAGGAAGTTTTATATGAAATGTTTTGTATACATCTGCAATGTAAGTGTATTTGGCATTACACTTGCATGCATATGTGTAGTGTCAAAGCGAAATTGCCGTAGTTACCCATGCTTAAGTATTTGGACACTTGCAGCTTATTTCCAATTGTATGAGTATAAGTATAGGTGCAGCGGTATTACAGTATACATTTGCCTAATGTTTGTGTATGAATTGATGCATATTGTAGGTTAAGCATACATGCAAGTATGTTTTTTTGTATGTAATGAAAATTAGTGTAGATTGCTTTTGGCATGCTTGTCTGCACATTTCTATGTACCTGTGTATTATTAGGCATTCCTTTTTTATACATATTGTTTACATGCGTGTAGGGAAAACATTTGTGATTGTTAAATACTTCTGTGTGTATTTGCTGGAGCATTACATGAACTGACTGCCAGCATTTCACCATTGGGTAAATTCAAGTTGGAATGGCTAACTTGTCGAGGTGGCAAATGGCAAGGAATTCTTGAGAAATATTTTGTTTATTGTGACAGTGCCGTCAACCTTCGGGATATTATTTTAATCCATACTGGTAGCAATGATTTTGGCTACAATTGGAACAGAAATGTGTTTTAACATTAAAGGTGATCTGCTATGCCATGCAGGATTTTTTCCAGAAATTTGTTTCTGGAAAAAATCCTAGTTTTTGTGTTCGGCAGCCTGTAAAGTGTAAATGCTGGGAAGTGTAAACCATCAAAAAATGTATCACGCCTGAACAACTGAAAAGAGATATATACATACAATTTCAGTTGAACATGGCCAACATTTTATTTCTTCCTAGAACATTAAGATTGAAAGTATTTTTCAGGTAGATGGAGTCCATTTGACAAATGTGGGGAATTGATTTGTTGAGGGAATATTTTTGGAGGCCTGTGTTAAGTTTTACAGTAATGTGCTGCTTTTTCTTTTACTATAGCATATATGTTTTTGTTAGTAGATTGTTATGTCTTTTCTTGCCTAAATTGTGTATTTCCTTTCTTAAGTGTATATTGTAATGCATATGCAGCATGGGTAAGTGCATATGCTTTATGTGGTTTTGGTGATGTTGGCTGCATATTGTTCATGGAATTAGGAATTATCCTGGCTTGATTGTATTTAATAATTGATAATAGGGTGAGTGTGTATGCTGGGTGTTGTTATAGCTGCTGTGCATATCAGTGGTGTGGGCACTGAGCTGTATGTTTGTAATGTATATGAAGTGTAGGTGTGTCTGTATGTTCTGTGTGTTGATCACAAGGTATACAGCATATTGTTGATTTAATTGTATTTTTTGCATGAGTATATGTTTGTAATGCGTCTGTAATGTGTACCCAGTGGGGGTGAGTGCATATGCTGGGTGGTGGCATGGTTGCTGGGTGTATGGTTGGAATGTATTTTTAACTTATTTAATTTTATTTTCGATGAAATACCTGGTTGTCATTGCACATACTTCATATATCAATACATTTTCAATGGTTAATATCTCAAAATATCAATACACCATTTACGGCTAAAATGGAGTCACCTGCATTTTTAACTTTGGCAATCTACAGCATCGGTTTAGTCTTCTAAGTACTTTTACTGCATTAGAGCCACAGTCAAGACATTTGAGTTGATAGAATCAGTGGCATGTCATTTCAAAGGTGCTGGCTCCCAGTTAGTTAAGGCATCTTTTGAGATGGTGATATTTGTTTCCTTCAATGATTGTATGCAACAGTCTAGTTGGCAATGAGATGATGACTTTGCTGGGTCAAGTCATGTTATGAGACCAGAGGGTGGATAACTTCCAGCAGTTTAATCAGTGCTTGAATCATTTGCTCTCATGATGTCAAGCCCACAATCGGATGTGAGGCAGGTTCATCTTCTCCAATGGGTCAAGCCAATGACTGGATTTCTCAAAACACAGCATACATTTTTTGTCGAGTGGCAAGAGGAGTACTGTGGTTTCAGTCTTGGGTCAAAGGTGTAGCGTCTAGTCTATCTAGCGCAAAGATGACTTGAGGTGGTAAAAGAGGATTCCAGCTGATTCTAGGATTGAGAGGAGTCCCAATCTAGGAGCTCTGTGACACAGTGATTCCATCTGTTCTGCACTCCCCCTTGAGGGAGTTAGCAGGCACATTATGGGGATCCTTAATCTCCAGTAAACAGCAGCATGATCCCTGTGGAGCCAGTCAACTCAATGGACTCCCAATACAGGACAATACATTCTTCTTTTTCTTCAAAGTGTCCAGAAAATACTTAAACAAGGAGTGGCATCTTCTCATTATTTAGGCAAAATATTGCAGGGGACTTTTCCAAAGAAAGAAACCCTGCTATAAGGGGTCCATTCCCGGATGGTGTAACAAATTCTCTTTGCCTTCTGACATCCTAAGGCAGGAAGTGGTGGAAGTCACAAACAGATACCAAAAAGATGGAATCCTTCTCTCAGCCCATATCTACCTCCTGACAATTTTATCACTGACCCTTCCCTTGTCTGATTGCTTTACAGGGGCTTCAGTGGCAGGTGATAGGCAAATGATCCCTGTGAATCACCCCAGGTACCCCGAGACCTCCTGCCGGAGACTCCTGTGCCCTGAAGCAAGATAGTGGCCCTTCTCTGGGGAGATCGAAGATACATCATCATGTCCATTGGTATCCAAGACCGAAGTTCACTTCCAGACCTGACATCAATACACATCAGTTACTTCATAGCTGTCCCTGACCACAGAGATGACACTACTGTTATTTCATACTGCTGTGTCTTTATAATTCTGTGTGTGTTGTAGTCATCATCCTGCAAACAGGCATGTCTTATTTTTAATGAGTTACATTCCTGTGACTGAGGCATCCAGAACAGGACTGGGCCTCAAGCCCAGGGATCGTATCTCTCCAGGACTGACATCTCTGCACTGGCTCCCAGTGGCTGCGAGAATTAAGTTCAAAACCCTCTGCATTGTCCACAAGGCCTTCTGGGGCCTGGGGCTGCAATACCTTCAACACTCTCTTCCTAAATATCTTCCTTCTCGCGCTCTTTGCTCATCTGCCTCCAACTCCCTCAGGGTCAGTCGCTTCTTGAAGCAACGAGCTGGAGGTAGATCTCTCTCTTTGGCAGGGCCCTCCCTCTGGAACAGCCTTCCTGCCTCCCTGAAACTTGAGGAGAACCATCCCCAGTTCCGGAAGCACCTCAAAACCTTCCTCTTTGTTTCTGCTTTCTCTCCTGCTCTCCCCTGCTGAATTCCTGGCAGAAACTTCACTGGTTACCTGGCCACCCTTTCTGATCTCAGGCCCATGTCCCACCAGTTGCACACCTGCACTGCCTCCCTGGCAACCCCTGCACCTGCGGACTGTTTTCTGTATCCCTACAGTCCCCCTACCAGCACTTATGTCTGCACTTACCTTGCACGTGCCACCAGCTTGCAGTTTTTATGTACCTTATTTATTCTATCCCTTGTACTGCATTTTCCCCTCTCCCTTCCCCCACACACTTTTCCCTTTCCCCCTTCCCATGCACTTGCACGATCTGAATGACACCTGGCCTAGTAAGTTTGTTGTCTGTCTTCCCTTTGTCCCCCATCCATTGCCTCATCACGCCTTGAAACACTTGTGTATAGGCGCGTTATAAATGCCATATTATATATCATATCATACAATTATTACAATTTAGGTCAGAGGTGCAGAAGAATAAACCATCTCATCTGCCTTCTGGAACTTTCTTTTGTAGCAGCAGTCAGGACTGTACATGTGATTTATAAATCTTCATTTTGTCACTACAGCGTTGGAGCTGAGGGTGCCTGGAGGCATATGTTTTAACTATAATTTTGGCATGGAGCATTTGTGAAAGTGAGGCCTGATAAGCAGTTCTTTGTTTCAGCAATAGAAATTCCCCCATCATTGTATATCAATACAACTACAAAAATGGTAGGAATTTTAC
Organism: Ambystoma mexicanum; assembly: GCF_040938575.1. Lineage (NCBI taxonomy): Eukaryota > Metazoa > Chordata > Amphibia > Caudata > Ambystomatidae > Ambystoma > Ambystoma mexicanum. The sequence continues at coordinate 484,679,331 of NC_090926.1, forward strand.
ATCCTCACAGATGACGATCCCTCTCACACTTCATGTCCCACTTGCCATGGCCTTCAGACCTTTCCCTTGTCCATGTCTGAACAATTAAGCAAATCGTATGTTCCCAGTTAGTCTGAAATACCAGGTTATGCCCAAGGCACATTTACCACTTCCTAATAACTAACCAGATCCATCCTCATCTGGTCTTAAGATATGGCACTGTCCCCATTACCCCATTGCGGAAAACACAATTTACAGCATATAAAGCATTTCAATCCCATATGAAGCACAATAATGTGTCCATGCCCTGTATTCCTTCTCTGTCTTTCACTGCAGCAATTATTTCCTCCATCAATGTCCTGCTGTAACATACCCACAATCACCATCACCCTGGTGGCAAAATTGTGTTGATGAGATAATAGGGAAAACATTTGGAGGACAATGCCACCATTTCATTACCAGAAATATTCGTAACATACATTATACACTACTTGTATTCATTAAGTTCCAGATATATGCATTCAATATAACATTGTGATGTATGACAAGCCCATCTCAGCTTGCTCACCCCACCCCAATAAACTACCACCATTCCTAGATACAAACACATCCACTTCCATCACCTTCTATTTGCACTCCAGCTTACACCTAACTTCACCAATGATGTTAATCTTGGGTCCCCCATCCACAATGACCCCCACCTCTTCCCCTTTCCCTCAATGACTCTCGACCAGATCTTCAAGTCCACAATGGTGCAGCCCAAACCACTATATTCACATTGGAACACCCCCCATCTACCAATACCAAAGGATGTGGCTTCTTCCCTTTCTTTGACTCGCTTCCAACACTCCCAACCAAGAAAATCACCCCCATACACCACTCGCCTGACTTCATTCCTCAATCTCATCCTCCTCACACTGTGAAATGTCTCGGATACTTCTTGATGAAAATGTCCCACAGCACCTAACATAATGCCCTTTCTTCTAACACTTCTGACACTTGACACTTAAAAAAGTACACTTCACTGAGTTTGCATAGTGAAAGGTGAACCCACATCCAAAACACATTTTATACTCTCTGCCTCCAGACCCCTTTTTCTCCATACCTCCTTCACAGACACCTCATTTCCCCTCAAGCATCTTACCCCTGGGGTCACTGCCCCCTTGTGGGTGTTTTCTTTCATCCCTGTTGTGTGCCTTGGTCACAGCACAATCCCCATTCTCACTCTTCCCTTCTTTCAACTCTAATTCACTGACACATTTTATCATATACTTGACCTTTCTTTGCAATATCAAGCACCTCATCCAAACTTGGATCACCTTTGCTCCAAATCTCTTCCCGAATCGTATGCTCCCTGGTAGGCAGAATAATCTTGTCTCTGATATATTCATTGTACGGTACAACGAAATCTGATTTGATGATTCCCGTATTCCTGTCACAATATTCTCCACAGATTCACCTTCACTTGTTCTCGCATCTCAAAATAATAGCGTTCCGGTATGAGGGTAGACTTCATTTCATAGTGTAGATCCAATTTTCTCAATATTGTCTCATACACATTGAGGGACTCTCCTGAAGCAGCAACCTCCTGGATCTCCCCGTGTCCTGACAAGTCTGGTACACTTTTCTGGACCTTCCTCCCATCATATCCCAGAGAGTGCATAAATAATGCACCCTTCCTATCTAAACTGTATGGCACCATGAATAGCCAGGGTGAAGTCCTCAAAATTCTCCTTCCATATATCCTACTTGATCACAGGCCTACCTGTTGACAACAGAAACTGTGGTGGCAAGTTGCTCATCTTAACAGGACAAAAAATAAATATGTCACTTGACTGAAGGAGACACAATCACCCTCCACGGATCAGTAGACATGGTGAGATAATTTTTCCTGCCCTCCACCAGAGAGTACAGATATTGGGGATCACCATGAGTTGGGCAGTATCTCAGCATCATTTCTGCCGAGCACTATTTGCATTAATGCTGCAATTTGTGGCATAAACAATGCCAGATCAAGTGTTGGCGTGCACACGCACACGGCCTTGGCAATAATGCAAATAGCGCCCGGTGGAAGCAGTGGCTGGGAATCTCGAAAATCCAGCACGCATAGCACTACCATCGGGTTACCACACTATTATAACGCACGCTGATAGCGCCGCTGGAAATGCATCTCCACCGGAACGGGAATAAAGCAGCGGCCATTTTGGAAATCACAATCCGCCAGAAATCGCAACCCCTGGAACCATCCACTACTGCAAATCCTGCAAATTGTCCCATGAGTGTACCAGGGGCAAGTCTGCCTTGGACAGGGTCAGAAAACCCAAGTTCTCTGACCAAGAACTATCTATACTCATGGAGGAAGTAATGGCCATCAAGATGAGCTGCATGGGCCACCACAGCGAAAGACCAGCACCCAGCAGCACACACTGATCTGGAGAGCAGTAAGCCAGAAAGTGACAGCAGTGGGCCGTTTGCCCAGGGACTGGGAAGACTGCTGGAAGCAGGTCAAAGACTTGCAAGTCTGCGTACGTGGGCTCCTGGCCCAGCACAGGAGTGAGACCATGGGGACTGGATGAGGGCCACCACCACCGTAGCTCACACCGTGGGAGGAACAGATGACCACCCTCATTGACATGGGTAAAATTGAGTGAGTTGGAGGAGCGGAGGCAGGCACTGGCATCCCAGAGGATACAGGTGAGAAACCTCCTTCCCGCTTTTGAAAATGCATTATTTTGTTTGGCCCACCCCTCCTGAGCCAGTGTGAATGTTTGTGGCTGTAATGCATCTGATGCACTGCAGCCACCCATTAGTGGTCCATTGTACCACCGTACCCTTGTGCCCCAGGTATCCAGAGTATCATGAAGTACCTCCAATGTATCAATGTTAGCCCCAATGGAAATATATCCATGGCCTGGCCACAGCAATGTGATGTGTGCGTGCATATCAAATCCCCCCCCTCATGTACAGCACCCTGGGAGCTGTGCATTCACATCTGACACTCTGAAGATGCCACACCAACATGTCCGAGCAGTGTCCCTCCATTGTAGCATGATCAAGCAACCCCAACATAATGAATAACAAACATGTAATGGGCAAGCATGATACAAAATGTGCCCTCATCCCCTGTAAAGCATGAAATGCATGGTACAAATGTAAGCCATATCCTCATACCAGACCCTATGCACCCTACAGGCACACAGCAATCATTGCCAGACCCTATGCACCCTACAGGCACTCAGCAATCATCGCAGAGCAACGTTGCCGAAGAGGAAGCAGGCCCATCCACATGCACGCCAAGATGCGCATCAACCAGCACCACAACCCCAAGAAGGGACTGGCCTGAGAAATCAAGGCGTAGGACACACCCCGGCTCACCCCACAGCAGCCCAGTCAGACTGAATCAACGTCCCTAAGCCACCAGGGTGTCACCACCACTAACGCCCAATGCCACCAGGGGTTTGCAGGATGTCGAGGTAGCCCCCAGTCGGACAAACACTGAGGATGGCCACACATCCACTGATGAAGAAAATGTTGCACCAGTGTTCTCTCCTAGCCAGAGTGGCAATCAGGAAATGGCCACACCCCAAGGGACCCCAGAGCAAGTGGCAGTAGAAATGCACACTCCCCATGTGCTTGCACACTGACGTCGTGTCCACACACCATTGCCCAATGTGGACACCCCCTCATATGGGTCACCTGTAGGCAGCCCTGCCACCCACGGCAGCCCCACCAGACAGGCCACCATGTCCAATGAGAGCACCCCTGCACCCTGTGTAGACCGGGCAGGTCGATGAACACCACACCTGACAGATGTGGGAGGCCAACAATCTCCTCTGCTGCCCGTCACCAGAGGGACTCAGACATGGGAAGCAACAATGTCCATCATAGATGGACAGTGCACGTTGGCATGAGGCCCTGCACATGATCCCACATACACTGTTTTGGGATGTTGGAGGGGGCAGGTGTGAATGTGTGTTGGGGTGTTGGAGGGGGAATGTGTGTTGGGCTGTTGGTGGGGGGTGGGGGAATGTGTGTTAGGGTGTTGAAGGGGGAGAGGGAAATGTGTGTTGGGGTTTTGGTTGAGGGGGGTTTATCCATGCAAAATAAATCCTGTTCATGCTGCATAGAGAACTTGGACATTCATGATTGTGTTCAAGTGCTCTTTATTTGACAAGTGATGTATGTGACATGTATCAATCTACCAGATCAGAAGATATTTTCAATCAACGCCTGTCTGGCCAACATCCCCTCCCTCACCCCATCCCTGTGTGCATTTACCTCAGCTACGGGCACATGCTCATCGTCACTCTAATCCCCAGGTGGTCGGCTATCAGCATCCAGGGGCAGTGGCACATGCCTGCGGCAGCAGATGTTGTGCAGCATGGCACAGGTGAGTGCAATTTTCCCCACTTTCTCTGGCCCATATAGCAGTGCCCCTTCCGTACGGTCTTGGCACCGGAAACGTGCCTTCAGCAATCAAAATGACATTTCCACACCAATGCGCGTACGCCTATGGGCAATGTTATATGCCAGCTCTGCTGGAGTTTGTGGATTACGCACAGCGGTCAGGAGCAATGTGTATTGCGGGTATCTGGAATCACTTGCAGGGGACAAAACATGTACATTAGTCCTAGGTAGGTTCAGTGTATGTGCAAGGGTTATACATTATTTAACTAGGCAGTATGGTCATGTATGTGTGCAACAGATACATGCTATTTCATTGCAGTGTTGGTATACATCCATCATCTTTACGGACATGCATGGGCTGACCTATACATGCATCCTGTGTAGATTAGTAAGGTGTTATGAGGCAGGTTAAATATGCATGCACTTGGTGTCAATTGTACATGCAGCAGTGGATCAATGACTATGTTTATGGTTATATGTGTCATGTGTGCCGTATGTGCTCTGCAAGGTGCACCATTTCCTCTGTGTCTCATTGCCACTGTGGTGCATCCCTTATTTGAGGATGAGGCTCCTGTCATATGTGCCTGTTTACATAATATATCAATAGCTGATGTGTTGTGGCTGTCTGTATGGCTGCTGTTGCATTTGCTACTTAGCAAATGAATCAACATTTGGTCAGGCATGTGAATGGCCATTCAGGGGTCACTATCTCAAAGATGTTCATGGTTGTGACTGCACCTGTTCATCTACAGTGGTTTCGTGGATATGCTGACAATTGGACTCACTTGGCATTCCTGTCTGGGGCCCAAGGTGAGATTGCTCTTGGTTGTCAGGGTGAGTAGCAGCACTGCAGCACAGACAAGATGCATTGTGGTTGTTGTGTTTTCATAGGTGATTATGCTTTCACAAGTGTGTGGTATTCAACTTCTATGTGTTCTGCTGTGGTGAACGTGTGCAGAGGTTCTTGTGTGACACACATGCATGGAAATGGTGCTGTGCTAGTGCAGGCTGTTGTCTCCTGGATGGCATGCAGGGATTCCTGTGTGTCTGCCACCCCCCCATCAGCTGGACATTGGCATGCATTTCAAGCAGGAATTCTACTCCCCCAATATACATGTGTGTTGGCCTCAGTGCCTTTCCAAGTAGGCTGCCAGGGTACTATGCGCAGTGCCATGGAGTTGTGGGTATATCATGAGTAGCGGGTGCAGCAGTGGATGAAAGTTAGGTCGGGGCTATAAGTCATATGCACATTGAGGGAGTGGAAACTCTTCCTGTTCCTGTAGGCTGCCGCATGGTCCCGGGGTGCTAGTGGTGCAACATGTGTGCAGTCTAGGTATGCAATCACATTTGGGACTTGGGCAATGTCATAGAACTGTGGCTTGACTTGGTTGACATGTGCCTGTGTGGCTGGCAATGCAATGTGCTCATTGACATGGAGCAGCAGTGCATCTAGCACCTGTCCCAGCACGGCACTGAAGGTGGACTGGGCCATACCATGCATCATGGAAGTGGTGTGCTGGAAGCTGCCAGCCCCGAAGTACTGTAGGATGGAAACAAGCTGCACAAGTGGTGGCACAGCGGTGCTGATGGCTTTATGGCTGCTTATGTCAGCCTGGATTGAGTCCAGCAGCTTGGTGATGGTTGCTCTGTCCAGCCTGTACTCAGACACCAACTGCATCAGTCAGGGTCCAGGGTGTTGGCCTGACCCTTAGGATGGCTGGCTGCCTTGGTGGTGCTGGTCTCCTCCTCCTGCTCCCCACCCCCTCCTGTCCTCCAAGGCCCCTGGGCTAGTTATCAGGCCTCTGCAGCTCCAGGCATAGCATGTACATGTCCACATTAAGGCTCCAGGCTCCTATTGGAAACATGGTGTTGGGGAGGGTGTGTGGGCCATGAGTGGGTCTTTTCAAGGCCTCTTGTGTGCATTGTTTCCACCTGGGCCCTTATTGCTGTCTCATGTGTTATTTTACCTCCAGCATTTGGCCGGGGGTATTTTCAGCAGTATCATCACCAGTTTTCCGGTGCTATGTGCACCAATGCTGTACTTGTGATAGCTCTCTAATTGCGCGTTTGGTTGCCAGTGCTATTACAGCCGGCCTTATTACAGCGGATTTAAGGGCTACCGCCCAACTCATGATGAGGCCCATTGTGTAGAGTGACTCTGTATAGCCATTGTATGGTTTCCTAGACACCATCCTGGAAGCAGTACAAGGTTTTTTCTCCTCTCAAGATACTCCAGAAATGTGTTTGACTGACCTAATAATGGAACCTCATGACTCGAGAAGCACTTGTCACAGTCTTGCTAGACCCCAAGATGGCTGCCGTAAAACAACTGATACGGAGCGTGTACATGCGCTCTCCCCATCTTCTGCTTCTGCCTGACTCAAAATGACTGTTGGCCATGCTTCATGATACTTTCTGTTGCCCAGCAGTGTCAGCACTCCTGCCTGGCACATCCCATGACTATCTTCCCCTCTATGTACCTCTGCAAGCCAGTTTACCACTTCATCATTCTGACTTGTCAGCGATTTGTCGGGTGGATCAGACCACCATGTTCACTGGGTTGAGTGGAAACTCTGCCAGCCAGGTTACAATCACAGAGTAGGGCCGGCCTACCCTCCAGCTACTCCCTCGCCATACAGGCTTGTCAGAGATCTGTTCGGTGGCTGCACCCAATTGGTTCACCCAACAAAGTTTGCTCTCTTACCTCTGACCTAGCTCTGAAATGATCGCTATAGAGGAAACAAGCCGTGTGGATGATGTTTCAGCAATACAGCTCACAGGCTTCTGTGTCTGCTGTAGGAATCCACTACAGCCTCCAGAGGGCCAATGCCTTTGTTGCCAGTATTGTAGCCACACAAGTTTAATAAGGACACCCTGAGACAGGGTTATATTGCACTTTTATTGCACAAGATGTGCAGCATATAAACGTACATGGTAGAAAGGACTCCCAGAGTGTCTCCTGTGTCTCCCGCAGTCTCCAGCTCCTTCCCCAACTGCCACTCTCTTTTCAGTATTCTAGAATTCCCTTTCAACAGAAATCTTAGCACAACATTATAGTTTTCTCCTGGTTCACAAATCTATCCATGGTAAGGCACCACTGTATCGATCCTCCTCTATCCACCTATACAAGCCATCTAATAATCTCCACTCTGCCACCTCGACTATCCGTGTGGAACCTCACCCTCCCTGTGCATCCTCTCACTTCCGTTCTTTCTCTCTTCTTGCTCAACCTGCATGGAGTTCTCTTCCCACAACATCTGAGAAACAGTCCCCACCAGTTTGCTAAAAGCCAAATTGAAAGCCTGCATCCTCACCTGCGAGTTTTACAGGCCCTACATAGTCTATTTGCAAATCTGACCATGGCATGGTTAAGCCTCTTTTCATCAGTGGAGCTCTATGCATTGGTGAAGCGGGTTTAAATTAGGCAGCCCCTAGTATATAACTCCACATCTTGGGACATATGTGGCCAGTAAGCATAATCTTTCAGTATCTCTAAACTCTTTTGTGAACCTCTGTCCTGCAGTTATTGCATCATGTGCATGGTGGAGCATTAGCCCTCTGAATGAAAGGGGTACCACCCATTGTATTTGTCTTGTTATGGATTCCCTGATCATGAGTCCATTGTGTAGTCTAATGTGTTTTTTTATTCTTTAGCAATACCCTCAACGCTTCATTTCCTGTACAATCATTCTCAGTTAAAGGATTTTGTTTGGGGTCCATTAAATGATTACAATAGATTCCCAAAATTGGATCATCTTTTTGTGCCTTAATCAGATCTTGATCTGGTGTATCATAACTCCATTGCACTACTGGTTGTTCTACCTCTTTTGGAGCCTTAGAGCGCCTAATTGCATCTATCTATATTTCACCAATTAAATATTCAATAGGTAGCAACTCCCCCATCACAGTCCGAATTTTGGCTAAGTGATCTGCTTTATCATTGCCCTCCTGATATTCCCCTGGAGTTTTTAAATGTCCATACATTTTCCTCCAATATATTGTTAGATAATTATCTGACACTAATTTGTCCATAGCCTGTATAATTTGTCCATGCTTGAGGGGCTTTTTATTATATGTAAGCATGCCTCTTGCTTTCCAGCCAGGCAAATATTCCAAAAAGCTATTTTGTGCATAATCAGAATCAGTAACCAGGACAATTTCACTGCATTTATTATCAACTGCAGTAGTATATGCATTATAAATGACTGCCAATTCCGCTACCTGACGACTCCTAGCTCCAATTCTCATACCTATACTAGGAATCCCTTCACATTTCAACCAGACATTTCCTATTCCTGATACCAACTGTTTATTACTGTCATTTTCAATGTGAAAAGCACAACCATCAACATATACAGTTGGTGAATTCTTGCATGTCTTTCCATCAAAAGCTTTGTGTGGTGATTGTTCAAACTCCTGCAAACTAGATTCCTCGTATACTTCATCTGATACACATTCAGCTGCACAGTCATGTAAATCTGCTAAACCTCGAGCAACTGGGCTCTTTTTATTTTGGCCATACCTCACTTCTACAGGAAAACCTTGCAATGCCAATGTCCATGAAGTAATTATGGACTGTGCTAGGTTGCCTGACCTAATCCTTTTACTCTGTAAAAACTGTAATGGTTAATGATTTGTCTCAATGATTACCTTTTCTCCTTGAACAATGGGGCGGAAATGCTGCAACGCCCACACAGTGGTCAAAAGGGCCTTTTCACATTCACTGAATTTAACCTCAACTTGAGAAAATGCCTTACTTGCATAAGCAATGGTTTTGTGGTTCAAATCATGTTTTTGAGATAACACTGCTGACATACATTGTTCAGTGAAACCTCTTTCTATAAAGAAATCCCTATTTTTTTTATAGGGTATGCTAAATAATGGTGCCTTTATGAGACATTCCTTTAATTTAGCAACTGCCTCAGATTTCTCCTTTTCCCATTTCCAGGACGTATTCAGCTTCAATAGTTTAGTTAATGGTTGAGTAATTTCAGCATCATTTTCAATACATTTCCTGTTATATCCTGTCATTCCTAATAAACTTTTTAAACTGTTCACATTTCTAGGATCTTTTAATTTCTGTATGGCCTCCACCTTTTTCTTTTGTGGATTTAGTCCATGTTCAGTTACTTCATGGCCTAGGAAATTCACCTTTTTCTTGCACCATTGTGCTTTCTGTAAAGATATTTTGGCACCCGCCTTTTGCAACTGGCCAAGAACAAGTCTAATTTCATCAAAATGGCTTTTTAAATTTTCATTTTTTTATCATGATATCATCCACATAAACTATAGTTCCTCTTTCCGCTGCATCAGACATAGCCTTTTTCAAAAATATGCCAAATTCGCTCCCACTATTGACGTATCCGAATGGTGTTCTAGCCCATGCGTATTGCATTGTATCAAATGAAAATGAGAATAAATTCTGAATATCCTCTGCCAGTGGCACACACCAATATCCAAATGTGAGATCTAAGGTAGTGAGCCATGCACCTGAGCAAGGCCTGATCAATGAATGGCAGTGGCCATCTGGACACTGGCACTCTGTTATTTAATTCTCTCAAGTCTGCACACAGACCTCATTGACCATTTGGCTTTAATACACCCAAAATAGGAGTGTTGGATGTACTATGAATGGGCCTGATAAATCCCCGAGACTCCAAGTTTTTAATTATCTCTGTCAATGACTCTAAACATGTCAGTGGTAACCGATATTGGCGCACAACAACTGGATTTCTACTACATCCCTCCAGTAATGTGGCAACATGTAAATTAGTTAGGCCGCAATCATATGAATCTTTAGCAAAAACATATTTAAATTCCATACATTTTTACCTCAATTCATTTTTATCCTCATCACTATAACATGCATCTGCTAACAAAATCTGCTCCTCTACCATTTTTGAAAATTCTGGGAAATCCTCCAGTGAAGGCATCTCTGTGCTTTATTCCAACTGTGTCGCTGTCTCTCTGTAAAGTTGCCACTTTTAAATATCTTGGCATATTGGCCTCCACTTAAATGTGCTGATTTTCTATCTCATTTTCATTTAAGTCAAACACTATAAAATTCTCTTGGTGACAGCGTGATGTCTCATTTGAATCATAAGGTTATACAGATTGAATTTTAAAGATCCCTTTGGGCTGATAATCCAGAAATTCTGGCAACACACCCTGTGCATCTACATATCAGGGATATTTCCAATTACCATGTTATTGAAATCTACTGTATAATGTCATTGTTGTATGGCCATTGCTAATGAACAATTCTCTTCTAAATGAATATTCTGACACCCTTTATTATTGAGCATAATTTTGACGAATCCTTCTCCAACATCTACCAATGGGGTGTATTCATAATCCAGGCCTTGCTGTTTTATGGATTCATTCAAGCACACAAATGCACCAGAATTTTTAATTTGCTGTCCATTCTTGCCTTTTAGCGTTATAGTAGCCTGCTTGGTGAATGCATTTCACCTGTAATTCAGTTGCATATAGGACCAGTTCTGTGCAATGATAAGCCTTTCTCTTGTCTTCAAATTCAGGTGCAGGTCCACGTAGCCGGGACCCTATTTTTTGATCAAGGAAATCTAAGAACATACATATTCTGTGCATGATAACATTGCCCATGTAAAAATCATTTTGTGTTCCACTCACTATCCACACATTTTGGTAAATGTTTTTTTGTCCAATATTAATCTTTAGCATGCATCTTCCTGCAATTGGGTTTTCAAAGTCTGGTTTGCCAAACCAGAGACATATTGATTTCTATTTATACATTTTGGGATCTCCTCCCTCTCCATTATTTTCTGCAGTAATTGCTCATTAATAAAGTTCCTTTCCTTTTCAGGCGCCAAGGTAGCTTTTATCACTTTAGAATGGTCATGTATACCAATGTGAACCCATGGCTGCTCATCTTCCATGTGTATTTCAGCAAGAGTGGTAATGTGTTTTTCTGTTTCTGTTTTAGGAATAGTATTCTGTTTGCATTTCTTTTCTTTTAAATAGAAAGGCAATGTGTGTTCATCTATTTCAGTTCGCCATTTCTTCCTGGGATCCAAATAAATCTGCACAGATTGTTTTTCTTTTTCATTTTGCATTTTATCCTGACACATCAAAATGACAATGATGCTAGGTACACAGCTATTCTGCAGGTATACCTCCACTGCATCATTCGTTTTGGAAACGGTGTGGCATTCATTTATACTGCTGTTTTGTGATTTTATTTTCTTATGTCTTGGTTTTTTGGTTAAAGACCACAGTTCTCCATTTACCCCATCTATGAGAGGGGACAATCTTTTCAGGAAATCTGTCCCCATCAAAAATGGAATTTTACAAATAGATGTGATCAATACTTCTTGTTTCATTCTATGTTTTCCTATCTTTATGTCAACCTCAGTGACACCCACAATAGGCACCTCCTCACCGTTAAAGTTATGCACTGGGCCTTCACTCTGCTTCACTGTGATCTGGTTCTGTGGAGATCTCCCTTCATTGATACTTTTTACCATCTGTTTGGACATAATTGTGGCCTGTGCGCCTGTGTCAATCATTGCAAACGTATTGCATTTCTCTTCCACAGTGATGGGAGCATAATACATGTCTTCAACTTCCTCTAATTCACACAAAAATTGTGAATTCTTACTGATTTCAGAACTCACCCTTCTCAGACCTTTTTCACTGTTGGCTAGGCACATTGGTAAATGAAAGGACATTTTTCCCTCCTTTTTGTCCATTTTCGTTAGAGGAATCTTACTCATCTCCCCATATTCAGGAGTCCTTTGAAGTGTGGCCACTGTTCGCCCTTCCATCCGTGAATCATCAGAGTTCACACTACAATTCTCCAACTGAATATGCATAGGCACATTACTTGGTAATTTTTCTTGTCATTTTCTAATTCTGTGCATTTGTGGATGTTTGACATGGAATCAATCTTTTTAACTTCACCAAAAATCTGTGGCTCGAAGAATTCTTCAGGTGATTGATCTGTACTCACTTTTTGAGTACTTATTATTTCTGCCTGTATTTGGTTAGTGTTTTGATTGTCTAGGGGAAGCGTTCTAACATCCCCACTTACTCACTGTTCAACTGCATTACCCATGCATGATTTGTCTTTTTTAAATCTGTCCCTTTGTTCTTTTGGAATGTCATGTTTTCTTTTTTCATTTGTGCAAATCTCCAACATTTGATTTAACTCAAGCTTAAATCACACAGCTTTTTTAGATATACTTGCAGTTCCTGTCATATGTTCATTGGCTGGTATTTTCCTTTTTAAATCATTAGGCATCTCAGAGTCATTATACAATATCAAATCTGTCTTTTTGGCATTTCAGGTATCATTAATTTTTAGTCACTTATCAGAAGTCACCTGATTATTATTATGGCCGTCTGCCCCCTCCTTTGCTGACTGTTTTTATGCCGTACAGAGCTTTCCTAGTTGTTCAGCCAATATTTTCACTTGGGCCTCGAGACACTGGAATCTTTCAATCTCTCTAAAATCTTCTCTCTGTGACCTAGGTTGTATTGACGTGGGGCATAATTCATATTCTGCCTCTTGTCCTGTCTCTCATTTTGTGAGTATTGTCCTCTATGCTGATTCCCATTCCCAGTAAACTGATCCACATATCGGGTTTTATCCTGATTACCATATATCATGGTGTTAGGATCAAATCTGCTTTTTTGTCCCCAATGTCTGGTAGTGACCATTATTTCTTTGATCCTGACTTTGTCTCTGATTATTGTTCATGTCTGACATATCAGACCGATATCCTGCTCAGGGTCTGTCTCCTAGGTACCTAGGGCTAATGTAGCTCTCCCTATTACTAGGATCATGTGATTGAAACATTGGTGCAGGGAGTGACAACCTCTGTTGATTACCCCTTTGCTCAGGTGTCAAATTATTTTTACCTGGACTTTGAGAAGACTCAAGGGACATTTTGGCTGACCTTATCTCCATCACTATTGCTGAGGATTCTTTAGATTTTGGTCTAGTGTCTTTCATTTTATCATTCTCTCTACCTTGACAATATAGCACCTCATATAGTTTTGTACTCTGGTGCACAATCAATTCAAGGGACTTGTCACGGTCAAATTCACTGACTAACTTTCTGTAGCCCATAGAAGTAGGCAGTTTTAAACTCATTGGAATTGGGGTCAAAAGATATTTCAAAGCGAGAAAAAGCTCTTTTTAAGTCTTGCAGAAATTGCTGAGGTGACGTATTAGGCCCAGCCGTAATTGTGTAAGCAATTTTCTTCGCCTCCTTAATAATTGGAATGGAGAAAAATGATGTCTAATCTCTTTTTCAAACTCTGCCCATGTCATGTTATGCTGTTCATTTAATCCCCTAATGATACTGGCTGTGCAGCGTCCAGGGATAAATTAAAGTACTGTCTATATTGTTCTTTAGGTATCTGGAGGTCTTTAAATATATCATGCACCGCTTCTAAGTGGTCCTCTATACAGCACTCCCCTCCTTTTTTAAATGGTTTGATCAGAGCCTTGATTGATTTCATTATTTAAATAGGGTTACTCGTTGCTATGCATGAAACTGCACTACTTTGTGATTCAACTCTTGTTTCAGGCGTATGGGATTGGTGGCGGCCCCCAATGGTTGTGTCAAATCCCTCAAGGGTGCTGCAACCAAGTTCAGTCACTGGCCCAGCCACTGGGGCACTAGCTCTCTGTGCAGGAATAGAATTCACCTCAGCTCCATTGAATGTGGTGCCCTGTTGTTTGTCCTGGGACTTGGAAATGCATATTTGCTGTTTGAAATACTTGCACTTTTTAAGGAGCCTATCTGCCTCATTACGCAAATAATTGTTTTCATCTCTCATCTTATTAAGTACCTCTTGCATATCGCTCATTTGCATTTGGCATTCATTGAATTCTTTGTCTCTCTTGTCTCTTTCTTGAAACATTTTAAACATTTCCTATTCAGCATTTTCAAGATCACTTTCTTTCTCAAAGTGTTCTTTTTGTAAAATCTGCATTTACAAAACAACTTCATCTTTATCTTGTCTTATATAATCTACCAACCCTTTCAAGTGTTTTAATTCTTGCTCACTATCCTCAAACTGTGTCTTTCTTTGGGACAATTGAATGTCGAGACTTTACATTTTGACTGCATGTCTTTTTGACATACCTCTAGCTCTGCTCTTAATTTGTCCTCTTGTTCACTAGCTCCATCTAGTTCAATATTTAACCTGCTAATTAGCGTGGCATAATTTTCTTGCATTGGCAGAGACCTATTTAAAATGAACCATGTCTTGGCACATAGCCGTATCAGACAATCTTTCTGTGCTTGTTTATCAGCAGCATTTAATAAACTCAAAAGACAGACCTGAATTATGCTACCGTCTGCAAAAATGCTGTCTAATGGTTCTTTCTGCACTTCACCTTATATACGGTCATGCCATTCTGTGGTATTATTTGATGACCATGTTCCATGTGCATTTAGTTTTGCCTCCAGATATTGCACTAGCTCTCTGGAATGTGGCCTCCAATTGAGACATTCACTTCTAGTCTCACACTGCTCTCATAAAATGGGTTCCCTTCAATGCATGTATGGTAGTGTGAGACACACTTGCCATGCCCAGTAGGCGCTCTACAGCCACTTTCCCGGCCAACGCACCATCAGGGTAATTCATAGAAATGCGCACGAAAGTGGCTCATGCGGCTGGTGCACAGCGTGCCCGTGCGAATGTCTGCGCCAGCAGCGTGCGCTAAAATCGATTTCCGCGCACAGCGTATTCATGGATTTTCGCTTCCAAAACCAGCCGTGGCGAAGCGTGGCGCAGCGACCCTGCAGCAGCGCCAGTTACGCCCCCAAGAACGCCCTCGGGCAAGGAAAAGCCTTCAAAATCCCCAAATAATCGCAAAGGGCTGCGCCAACCCTGGACCAGTTCACAGGGCTGGCAAACAGCAAACGCCAAGCGGGGAACGTGTATTTCAGTGGTTCGCGGGAAGTTCCACACGCGATTGTCCTGTGTACGTGTGCATCAGGGGTGCGTGGGAAGTAACACACGCAAAAGCAGCAGGGTACGTGTATTTCAGGGGTGCGCGGGAAGTATCACACGCGATTCCATCATGATACGTGTATTCCAGGGGTGCGCGGGAAGTATCACACGCAAAAACAGCAGGGTACGTGTATTTCAGGGGTGCACGGGAAGTATCACACGCGATCCCATCAGGGTACGTGTATTCCAGGGGTGCGCAGGAAGTATCACATGCAAAAACAGCAGGGTACGTGTATTCCAGGGGTGCACGGGAAGTATCACACACAATTCCATCAGGGTACGTGTATTACAGGGGTGCGCGGGGAGCACCATACGTGAATTGCACGTGTGGGTCCTCCCAGGTGTTCCCTCTACACCCTCCACGGCCCCTGCAGGTGGCCCACACCACAGGGGCCTACCCTGCACATGTCCTGCAGGCACCCCATCCACCATGGCCATGCCCCCCAGCCAACCCACATGTCACCTTGCACTACTGCCTACAAACGCATGTCCCCCTGCACCCCCAGCCACCAGGGGCAGCCTCCACCAGGCCCCCACCCATGTCTCCCATCATCCCCACCCCCCAGCAGTGCAGGGGCAGCCTCCACCAGGCCCCCACTCATGTCCAACTCATGTCTTCCTGCACCTCCACCCCCCAGCCACCAGGGGCAGCCTCCACCAGGCCCCCACTCATGTCCCCTATCACCCCCACCCCCCAGCCACCAGGGGTAGCCTCCACCAGGCCCCCACTCATGTCCCCTATCACTGCCACCCCCCAGCAGTGCAGGGGCAGCCTCCACCATGCCCCCACTCATGTCTCCCATCACCCCCACCCCCCAGCAGTGCAGGGGCAGCCTCCACCATGCCCCCACTCATGTCTACCACCACCGCCACCCCCCAGCAGTGCAGGGGCAGCCTCTACCAGGCCCCCAACCATGTCTACCACCACCGCCACCCCCCAGCAGTGCAGGGGCAGCCTCCACCAGGCCCCCACTCATGTCTCCCATCACCCCCCAGCAGTGCAGGGGCAGCCTCCACCAGGCCCCCACTCATGTCTCCCATCACCCCCACCCCCCAGCAGTGCAGGGGCAGCCTCCACTACGTCCCCACCCATGTCTACCACCACCGCCACCCCCCAGCAGTGCAGGGGCAGCCTCCACCAGGCCCCCACTCATGTCTCCCTGCACCTCCACCCCCCAGCCACCAGGGACAGCCTCCACCAGGCCCCCACCCATGTCTCCCATCACCCCCACCCCCCAGCAGTTCAGGGGCAGTCTCCACCAGGCCCCCACTCATGTCTCCCTGCACCCCCACACCCCAGCAACCAGGGGCAGCCTCCACCAGGCTGCCACTCATGTCTACCACCACCCCCACCCCCCAGCAGTGCAGGGGCAGCCTCCATCAGGCCCCCACCCATGTCTACCACCACTGCCATCCCCCATCAGTGCAGGGGCAGCCTCTACCAGGCCCCCACTCATGTCTCCCATCACCCCCACCCCCCAGCCACCAGGGGCAACCTCCACCAGGCCCCCACTCATGTCCCCTATCACCCCCACCCCCCAGCAGTGCAGGGGCAGCCTCCACCAGGCCCCCACCCATGTCCAACTCATGTCTCCCTGCACCTCCACCCCCCAGCCACCAGGGGCAGCCTCCACCAGGCCCCAACTCATGTCTCCCATCACCCCCACCCCCCAGCCACCAGGGGCAGCCTCCACCAGGCCCCCACTCATGTCCCCTATCACTGCCACCCCCAGCAGTGCAGGGGCAGCCTCCACCAGGCCCCCACCCATGTCTCCCATCACCGCCACCCCCCAGCAGTGCAGGGGCAGCCTCCACCAGGCCCCCACCCATGTCTACCACCACCGCCACCCCCCAGCAGTGCAGGGGCAGCCTCCACCAGGCCCCCACTCATGTCTCCCATCACCCCCACCCCCAGCAGTGCAGGGGCAGCCTCCACCAGGCCCCCACTCATGTCTCCCATCACCCCCACCCCCCAGCAGTGCAGGGGCAGCCTCCACCAGGCCCCCACCCATGTCTACCACCACCGCCACCCCCCAGCAGTGCAGGGGCAGCCTCCACCAGGCCCCCACTCATGTCCAACTCATGTCTCCCTGCACCTCCACCCCCCAGCCACCAGGGGCGGCCTCCACCAGGCCCCCACCCATGTCTCCCATCACCCCCACCCTCAAGCAGTGCAGGGGCAGCCTCCACCAGGCCCCCACTCATGTCTCCCATCACCCCCACCCCCCAGCCACCAGGGGCAGCCTCCACCAGGCCCCCACTCATGTCCCCTATCACCGCCACCCCCCAGCAGTGCAGGGGCAGCCTCCACAAGGCCCCCACCCATGTCCAACTCATGTCTCCCTGCACCTCCACCCCCCAGCCACCAGGGGCAGCCTCCACCAGGCCCCCAATCATGTCTCCCATCACCCCCACCCCCCAGCCACCAGGGGCAGCCTCCAGCAGGCCCCCACTCATGTCCCCTATTACCCCCATCCCCCAGCAGTACAGGGGCAGCCTCCACCAGGCCCCCACCCATGTCTACCACCACCGCCACCCCCCAGCAGTGCAGGGGCAGCCTCCACCAGGCCCCCACTCATGTCCAACTCATGTCTCCCTGCACTTCCACCCCCCCAGCCACCAGGGGCGGCCTCCACCAGACCCCCACCCATGTCTCCCATCACCCCCACCCCCAGGCAGTGCAGGGGCAGCCTCCACAAGGCCCCCACTCATGTCTCCCATCACCCCCACCCCCCAGCCACCAGGGGCAGCCTCCACCAGGCCCCCACTCATGTCCCCTATCACCGCCACCCCCCAGCAGTGCAGGGGCAGCCTCCAAAAGGCCCCCACCCATGTCCAACTCATGTCTTCCTGCACCTCCACCCCCCAGCCACCAGGGGCAGCCTCCACCAGGCCCCCAATCATGTCTCCCATCACCCCCAACCCCCAGCCACCAGGGGCAGCCTCCAGCAGGCCCCCACTCATGTCCCCTATTAGCCCCATCCCCCAGCAGTGCAGGGGCAGCCTCCACCAGGCCCCAACCCATGTCTACCACCACCGCCACCCCCCAGCAGTGCAGGGGCAGACTCCATCAGGCCCCCACTCATGTCTCCCATCACCCCCATCCCCTGAGAGTGCAGGGGCAGCCTGCACCAGGCCCCGGCTCATGTATCCCATCACCCCCACCCCCCAGCAGTGCAGGGGCAGCCTCCACTACGTCCCCACCCATGTCTACCACCACCGCCACCCCCCAGCAGTGCAGGGGCAGCCTCCACCAGGCCCCCACTCATGTCTCCCTGCACCTCCACCCCCCAGCCACCAGGGGCAGCCACCACCAGGCCCCCACCCATGTCTCCCATCACCCCCACCCCCCAGCAGTGCAGGGGCAGTCTCCACCAGGCCCCCACTCATGTCTCCCTGCACCCCCACACCCCAGCAACCAGGGGCAGCCTCCACCAGGCCGCCACTCATGTCTACCACCACCCCCACCCCCCAGCAGTGCAGGGGCAGCCTCCACCAGGCCCCCACCCATGTCTACCACCACTGCCATCCCCCATCAGTGCAGGGGCAGCCTCTACCAGGCCCCCACTCATGTCTCCCATCACCCCCACCCCCCAGCCACCAGGGGCAGCCTCCACCAGGCCCCCACTCATGTCCCCTATCACCCCCACCCCCCAGCAGTGCAGGGGCAGCCTCCACCAGGCCCCCACCCATGTCCAACTCATGTCTCCCTGCACCTCCACCCCCCAGCCACCAGGGGCAGCCTCCACCAGGCCCCAACTCATGTCTCCCATCACCCCCACCCCCCAGCCACCAGGAGCAGCCTCCACCAGGCCCCCACTCATGTCCCCTATCACTGCCACCCCCCAGCAGTGCAGGGGCAGCCTCAACCAGGCCCCCACCCATGTCCAACTCATGTCTCCCTGCACTTCCACCCCCCAGCCACCAGGGGCAGCCTCCACCAGGCCCCCACTCATGTCTCCCATCAACCCCACCCCACAGCCACCAGGGGAAGCCTCCACCAGGCCCCCAATCATGTCCCCTATTACCCCCACCCCCCAGCAGTGCAGGGGCAGCCTCCACCAGGCCCCCACCCATGTCTCCCATCACCGCCACCCCCCAGCAGTGCAGGGGCAGCCTCCACCAGGCCCCCACCCATGTCTACCACCACCGCCACCCCCCAGCAGTGCAGGGGCAGCCTCCACCAGGCCCCCACTCATGTCTCCCATCACCCCCACCCCCAGCAGTGCAGGGGCAGCCTCCACCAGGCCCCCACTCATGTCTCCCATCACCCCCACCCCCCAGCAGTGCAGGGGCAGCCTCCACCAGGCCTCCACCCATGTCTACCACCACCGCCACCCCCCAGCAGTGCAGGGGCAGCCTCCAACAGGCCCCCACTCATGTCCAACTCATGTCTCCCTGCACCTCCACCCCCCAGCCACCAGGGGCGGCCTCCACCAGGCCCCCACCCATGTCTCCCATCACCCCCACCCTCAAGCAGTGCAGGGGCAGCCTCCACCAGGCCCCCACTCATGTCTCCCATCACCCCCACCCCCCCAGCCACCAGGGGAGAGCCTCCACCAGGCCCCCACTCATGTCCCCTATCACCGCCACCCCCCAGCAGTGCAGGGGCAGCCTCCACAAGGCCCCCACCCATGTCCAACTCATGTCTCCCTGCACCTCCACCCCCCAGCCACCAGGGGCAGCCTCCACCAGGCCCCCACTCCTGTCTCCCATCAACCCCACCCCACAGCCACCAGGGGAAGCCTCCACCAGGCCCCCACTCATGTCCCCTATTACCCCCACCCCCCAGCAGTGCAGGGGCAGCCTCCACCAGGCCCCTACCCATATCTCCCATCACCGCCACCCCCCAGCAGTGCAGGGGCAGCCTCCACCAGGCCCCCACCCATGTCTACCACCACCGCCACCCCCCAGCAGTGCAGGGGCAGCCTCCACCAGGCCCCCACTCATGTCTCCCATCACCCCCACCCCCAGCAGTGCAGGGGCAGCCTCCACCAGGCCCCCACTCATGTCTCCCATCACCCCCACCCCCCAGCAGTGCAGGGGCAGCCTCCACCAGGCCCCCACTCATGTCTCCCATCACCCCCACCCCCCCAGCCACCAGGGGAGAGCCTCCACCAGGCCCCCACTCATGTCCCCTATCACCGCCACCCCCCAGCAGTGCAGGGGCAGCCTCCACAAGGCCCCCACCCATGTCCAACTCATGTCTCCCTGCACCTCCACCCCCCAGCCACAAGGGACAGCCTCCACCAGGCCCCCAATCATGTCTCCCATCACCCCCACCCCCCAGCCACCAGGGGCAGCCTCCAGCAGGCCCCCACTCATGTCCCCTATTACCCCCATCCCCCAGCAGTACAGGGGCAGCCTCCACCAGGCCCCCACCCATGTCTACCACCACCGCCACCCCCCAGCAGTGCAGGGGCAGCCTCCACCAGGCCCCCACTCATGTCCAACTCATGTCTCCCTGCACTTCCACCCCCCAGCCTCCAGGGGCGGCCTCCACCAGGCCCCCACCCATGTCTCCCATCACCCCCACCCCCAAGCAGTGCAGGGGCAGCCTCCACCAGGCCCCCACTCATGTCTCCCATCACCCCCACCCCCCAGCCACCAGGGGCAGCCTCCACCAGGCCCTCACTCATGTCCCCTATCACCGCCACCCCCCAGCAGTGCAGGGGCAGCCTCCAAAAGGCCCCCACCCATGTCCAACTCATGTCTCCCTGCACCTCCACCCCCCAGCCACCAGGGGCAGCCTCCACCAGGCCCCCAATCATGTCTCCCATCACCCCCACCCCCCAGCCACCAGGGGCAGCCTCCAGCAGGCCCCCACTCATGTCCCCTATTACCCCCATCCCCCAGCAGTGCAGGGGCAGCCTCCACCAGGCCCCCACCCATGTCTACCACCACCGCCACCCCCCAGCAGTGCAGGGGCAGACTCCATCAGGCCCCCACTCATGTCTCCCATCACCCCCACCCCCTGACAGTGCAGGGGCAGCCTGCACCAGGCCCCCGCTCATGTCTCCCATCACCCCCACCCCCCAGCAGTCCAGGGGCAGCCTCCACCAGGCCCCCACCCATGTCTACCACCACTGCCACCCCCCAGCAGTGCAGGGGCAGCCTCCACCAGGCCCACACTCATGTTCAACTCATGTCTCCCTGCACCTCCACCCCCCAGCCACCAGGGGCAGCCTCCAAGAGGCCCCCACCCATTTCTCCCATCACCCCCACCCCCCAGCAGTGCAGGGGCAGCCTCCACCAGGCCCCCACTCATGTCTACCACCACCGCCACCCCCCAGCAGTGCAGGGGCAGACTCCATCAGGCCCCCACTCATGTCTCCCATCACCCCCACCCCCTGACAGTGCAGGGGCAGCCTGCACCAGGCCCCCGCTCATGTCTCCCATCACCCCCACCCCCCAGCAGTCCAGGGGCAGCCTCCGCCAGGCCCCCATCCATGTCTACCACCACTGCCACCCCCCAGCAGTGCAGGGGCAGCCTCCACCAGGCCCACACTCATGTTCAACTCATGTCTCCCTGCACCTCCACCCCCCAGCCACCAGGGGCAGCCTCCACCAGGCCCCCACTCATGTCTCCCATCACCCCCACCCCCCAGCCACCAGGGGCAGCCTCCACCAGGCCCCCACTCATGTCCCCTATTACCCCCACCCCCCAGCAGTACAGGGCAGCCTCCACCAGGCCCCCACTCATTTCCAACTCATGTCTCCCTGCACCCCCACCCCCCAGCCACCAGGGGCAGCCTCCACCAGGCCCCCACCCATGTCCAACTCATGTCTCCCTGCACCTCCACCCCCCAGCCACCAGGGGCAGCCTCCACCAGGCCCCCACTCATGTCCCCTATCACCCCCACCCCCCAGCCACCAAGGGCAGCCTCCACCAGGCCCCCACTCATGTCTCCCATCACCCCCACCCTCCAGCCACCAGGGGCAGCCTCCACCAGGCCCCCACTCATGTCCCCTATCACTGCCACCCCCCAGCAGTGCAGGGGAAGCCTCCACCAGGCCCCCACTCATGTCTCCCATTACCCCCACCCCCCAGCAGTGCAGGGCAGTCTCCACCAGTTCCCCACTCATGTCTCCCATCACCCTCACCCCCCAGCAGTGCAGGAGCAGCCCCCACCAGGCCCCCACCCATGTCTACCACCACCGCCACCCCCAGCAGTGCAGGTGCAGCCTCCACCAGGCCCCCACTCACGTCTCCCAGCCAACATGCCACCACAATGTAGATCCCTGGCCCTTATGGTCAGCCTCTAAATGGCAAACACCCACCCGAGTATTGCATCCACCCACTTAGAAATTGCAAAAACATGACAGAAGCCCAATTGCAAGTTTTGAAATGAACACATGTCCCTCACATACACCCAATGGGTGTCAGTGAATGTCAAAACCCATATCATGATATGCATGAAACCAATGACATGATACTACACATTGAACTTTGAAGAAAAAATATGTATTAAAAGCAACATAAATTGAATCAAAAATAAACAAACAATAATAGAAATTTAACACAAAAAAAACAGCAGGCCGTGAAAAAATGCTAAACCACAAATCATAATGCAAAGGAAAGGTGTCCAAAGTCACAAATAAAAATCGAAAACCATTGCTCCATGGCGAAATCATAATAAAAATTGAAAATCCAAAAGTCAACTATGTACAGATAACTATCCAGGGTCCATGATCCCAACCGAAGAAATGAAACCTATCTAATAACTCTACCTAAAAAAAATAACTATATACAAAAATGTGGCCCATTGTCCAAAAGGTCCAAAAATAAAGCCAAACTAAAGGAAACCTAACACTAACTATATAACTATTTACAAGGGCAGCGGGTTAGTCCGATGGCTCACTTCGGGATGTTCCGGGCCAGGGCACCATCGAACTCCTGCTCAATGTCCCGGAGGCGCTCCTCCTAAATGGCCCCGAGGGTCCGCAGGGCTGTCCACATGTTCCCCCCAAACTCCCTGCGGATTGCCTCGAGGCACTCGGCACGCCTCAGGGCCCTCTGCATGGAGTTATCCGCCCTGACCATCATGAGCCGTGCCTCTTCCGCCCGCTGCCGCTCCGCATCTATGGCGTGGCCCAACCGCTGCCACATGGAAGACACTTCCCGTCCTGGGTCCTCCTGCCCTCTGGCCGATGCCTGCCCCTCCTATGTGGAAGGCCCCGAGCCATCATGGCTCCCACCACGTTGCTGCTGCGCCTCTGCCCGTGCACTGCCTCCTGCTGCCTGCACATCCTCCGCTGGCTGGGGTGCAGTCGTTGATGTGGACACCCCTGCTGGACGTCCGACTCCCGACTGTGGCAGGGAAGCCTCCTCCACCAGCCTGGCCGCACCGTCAGAGGCAGCTCCACAGGGCACCCAGGAGACTGATGGGTGGGAAGATGGCACGGAGGACGACTGGCGCATAGGGGGTTCAGTTGTGGAGGGGGTCTGAGCAAGCCCATCAAATGGAGGAATCTGGCCTGGGTGACCTGTCCCAGTAGGCCGAAGTGGTCAACAAGCCATTCGAGATGACGTGCAGTCTCCTCATGAAAAGACTGCAGGTCACCTCGCATGGCCCGTTGACGCAACACCACACCAGTCAGGACAGGCTCAACCCGGACCCGGATAGCCACGTCTGGAGGCAGAGGAAGGCCAGTTGTCGTGAGCTCATCCCTTGCCTGAAAACGGGTCGGGACGTAGGCATCCCTGCTGGTGCAAGATGATGCAGTGACAGGATCAGGGACAGGATTGCACACAGGCACCTCTGCGGCGACCTGTGCTGCCTCCTGTCCCTGGTCTTGCACTGCACCACTAGCACCAGTGGAATCCCCACCTCCAGACCCCGTCTGTTGCTTGCACGGCCTCCTCCTCCACCAAACCCCCCACCAACCTGTATGACTTCGTGCCATCTTCCCCCGTTGGGCCCTGTGGGGTCCCAGCTGCCCCTTCTGCTGCCGAGGAGTCCAACTCCGACCTCTGCCTCTTGGACCTCCCCCCGGCAGCTGCGGCCTGGGACGCGGCACCGGACTCCTCACTCCCCGACGAGATCACAACCTGGGAGGGGAGCCGGGCCTTGCGTCTCCGGCTGGCGGTGCGAATCCCGCCGCTGTGCTCCACAGCACCTTCTCCGCCCTCTTCATCAGTTGACGCTGCAGACAGGGAGAAATTAAACACAGGCATCAGGGCACTGTACAATGGAAACATACACACATGACAGTTGCACATGAGTGGCATTGGCAAACCTCAGACATGGCATCACAATTGGCAACACACATGTCATTTCAACTTGCACACATGAGCCATACCACAGCCACATCCCAACTGCCAGCACCATCCATACACATACAACAGCATGAGCAGGCAAAGGTGAGCCAGACATCACATGCAACACAGGGAGTGCACTACACATGCACGCACACCACGACACTTGCATGCATGTGTACACCTCAGCCAACTGTTGCAGTGTTCCGATGGGCATCCATGTCACATCAGCCAATCAGGCTTCCACATCCCGCTGTCACATGCATCCATGCTGCATCACTGTTGCACCCTTGTCAAATACACACACATGCACATGTACACAGTGCTGATACATGCTGCTGAAAACAACATACATGCGTAACATCACGAACATGCCCACTTACATACACATTCATCCAAACATGTGTGCCCACACAACTGTATTTGGCATGCAAGCCTACACACACTAGCACCATCCATATCTCACACATGACAGCCCTTGCATGTGTTAGCCTTACAGCCCTGTACACCCCCACCCATACTCGGCCCCATACAAACAGATGTGCAACCGGCACACTACTGGCACATCACCACACACACAGCTCACAATCATGATGCATGTACACTTACCGCTCGACTCCAGACGGGTCTGCCTCTCAAGGACCTGGACGTGGAGCGCTGGGGATATGCGTTCCAGGACCCTCATCTGATCTTCCGACAAGTGGCCCCGGCGCCCCTTAGCATCCGCTGCCTTCAAGAGGCGCCGGGCCTTGTTCAGGGTCCTGGACCTCAAGTCCTCCCAGCACTTCTTGGCATGTTGGAAGTCGCGGACTGCCACCCCCTGCGCGTTGATGGCAGTCACAATGTCTGTCTAGATCCGAGTCCGTCCTTCCTTGTCAGCGCACACACTTCCGTAGAGGGCATCATACTGCCCGAAGACTTGCTCCACCAGGACACCAACTTCCCTGGCACTGAAGCTGGTGCCCCTCTGCCCCTCTGGCTGGGGGTTGTCAGTGGTGCCAGATGTTGCAGTGCCCGACATGACAACCCCAGAGGCAGGAGTGGGTGGGCAACTGGGTCCTGGGGCTGGGCTGTGGAGCGATGGAATCCCAGTTGGGAGTCTTCGGTTCCAGCAGGGGTGGTCACAGCAACAGCACCCCTGGCTGATGTGCAGGCAGCAAATGGCAGGGCACGTGGGCAGCAGGCAGTCAGGCAGCAGCAGATGGCAGGTGGGAGCGTGCTCAGGGCTCTGGGGGGCAGTAATTCGGCCTTCTAGGCTGGATCGTGGTCTTCCGTGTGCTTACGCGTGGCCAGCTTGATACGGAGTGATTTGGCACGTGAAAATCCTGCACGTCTGCCTGTGAATCGAGGAAAGGCCCTTAGCGCGTATGCACGTCAGCACGCATATGCGATTTCATTGGACCAAAGGCCCTTAGCGCGTAAGCGCGTCTGTGACGTGACGGCGCGGGTGTTTCCTTCATTACACGTGATGACAGAGCACATGTGGATTTCCACCAATCGCGTGTGGAACTTCCTGCGCACCCCAGAAATACACGTACCCAGGCCAATCACGTGTACGCTCATTTCCCTCTGATTACACGCGATGACACTCGGACGTGCAGTTTTACCACGTGTGCTCGCATATGCGATTTCATTGGCCCAAAGGCCACCATGCGCAGCTGTGACATCACACGCATGGCCGTAGAGAATGGCGCGTGTAAAAATGAATAGATACATGTCCGAGTGTCAAAGCGTGTAATTGATGGAAATGTCCTCATCGCGTATGCACGTCTGTGACGTGGGTATAACAGGTACGTGTAGAACGCCATTTCCTTGTACGTGCTTTTCGTGGAGAGCGAGTGGGTGAATTCTGTACTTCTTGTCGGTTCACACGCGATTTACTTCACAGCGTTTCCAGTTCGTACTCCCTGTTACCTCTGACAGCTTTTTCTCTTTTCCTCTTTTTCCTGGGCCTGTTTCCTCAAACAGCGTTCCCTTCTACTGTTGTCCTGTCTCCTCAGACAGCGTACAATTCTTCTTTTGACGGGGGTGTTGCCAACGCGCACACGCGCATATTTTTCACGCTTTTGTTCCTGGCAGACGGTGAGTCGTGCACGTATTTAACATCTGTGCTTGCCCCGTGTGTCGCGTATCCCGTCAGATGTCATTCTAGGCTGCGTGTGACACGCATACGTTCATTCTTGTGTTTCTGGGTGCCACAGCGTAGTGCAGGTTTATTTTTCCACGCACGTGGTCTAGGCGGGGTTGCGTGCACCTTACTTTGCTTTTTTGGGGTGCCTGTGCGTTGCGTGACCCGTCATCTTTCCCCAGGGGTGACATACAGCTTTGCTAGAGCACTAGGGTACGATTCCCATCTGGTACCCAACCCCTTTGACCCCCAATTGCCCAGGACAATAGTTCACATCGACTCCCATACGCACAATAACATCATTGCCATGGCTGGGAGGCGACCAAGCCGTAAGGGTGGCAAAGGTGGCCGAACCCCAAGTGGTGGCCGTGGTGGATCCAGTAGGGGACGTGGCCGTGACTTGCAGGGTGCCCCTAGCTCCCCATGTGTGGAGGAGCAGTCAGGGACACCCATGCCCCCCCCCTGGTTGAGGTTACCGTGGCTGACACCATCCATGCTCAGCCCTTGTTGGACCAGCCCACTGTGAAACCAGACCTGGCACAGGGTGACTCCATGGCTGACTTCCAGGTCAGCAGGTCTAGGCCACGTGCGCCGGTGAACGTTGGTGTCATCATGCCACGTGGATCAGGGACAGCTAGGTCATCTGCTGCCCCGCGTAGGCAGGCTGGGGAGGCTGCAGGGGCAGCTGCGGCTCCATCCACCCCAACTCTCACACACCCATCCAGGACAGTGCCGGTCCAAGTCCATCATGCTGACATTCCCCCTGACACCATCACACTTGAGCTAATGCCTGCACCAACTCCCATGCTGAGTGTGCAATCCCAAGCTCCTGCCCCTAGTGTCCAGAGCGGCTTAGGACACTCAGGATCCCCACCACCTTCCAAGCGGAAGAGGAAGAGTGCTCGTCCAGTAGAGGCTGATGCCCCAGACACGGCTACACAGTCTGGCTCGTCAAGGAAGCCCAGCTTCAATGAGGCCGAACTGAATGCACTTGTAGAGTATGTGTCCGCACATGACCGTGAAATGGTCCAGGATCCAAGACCACAACTGTTCAATGTCAGGCACACTGGCAGACCATTGCGGACATCATAAGTCCCCTTGGAATCGTGAGGCGCACTGCTAATGAATGCTACAAGCGCTGGAATGACCTGAAGCGCAGGGCAAAGAATAACCTGGCCTCAAGTCATGCCGCAACTCTAGTGACTGGAGGTGGGTCTCCAGCAGACGACATAGAACTCACTCCACATGAGCAGGTTGCTGGGACCTACATCACGGAGGAACAGATCCAAGGCGTGGGAGAACTGGCAGATTACGAGGCATTGTCCGGTGAGTGCACATGCATGTGTGTGTCATCCATGTGCATGGTGTGTGTGGGAGGGCTTCTGTTTGGGTGCCAGGGGAGGGTGTGTGTGCCTGAGTGGTTTGGCTCACCCATGTGCCTCTTCCTATACATTCTTGGCACCAGCATTTGGGTATAGCAGCATCCCTTCGGCCAACATTAGACATCCAGCCCAACACCACGCCAGTTGCCCTTGGAGTGTCATCTTGCCACAACACTGTTGCTTATTTACCTCTGTTTATTCAGGCAGATTGTTTGCATACCACCACTTTTACTCAGGATTTCTCAGTCCTATTGTCACATGTCTGACATGGCTATGGTACAGTTGACTGGCTCAGTTTCGTGGACATGATTAGTTTAGACATGTCCCTGTGCTGTAGGACCATTTTTGACTGGCAGCTGCAGGTTAAACATTTGAACCATTACAATGAAAATAATCAATTATATGAGCAAACTGGACTGAATGAACAATTGGTGACCTTCTCTCCATTTTCACTTCATGGCTAGGGTACATGCCATTTGTGTGATGGCATGTGTATTTGACCTGCAATCACTGGCCAATGTGTGATGCCACTGCTAGGCAGCATGCAGCAAATGTGTTCATCTTCCATCTTGGTATCATCAATGTGTGCCATCTGCCTCCCCATCACACGCAGTGACGGTACATGCATAGGAGTGTTTTAGTCATGTGGGACATGTGTCTATCAAGTACTGTTTCTGTAGCCTCTCAGCCCTAATTATGTGCCTTAGTGGTAATGCCTGTTTCCATTTGTTTTCTTTTATGTCTTTGCAGGGGAAGATGCACTTGATACTGCTGGGGTTGTGGAGATGGTGCAGACCCAGGAGGGGTCTGAGGGCCGACCGACCACCAGTGAGGGACGTGGTGTGGTGGTGGGTGAGAACCCACAACTACTGCAGGTCGTGCTCTCAAGGGGTTTCTCTGGCTGCACCTCCCCCGAGCTGTATTCAGGTGTCGATTCGGATGATGAGATCTACGTGCCGTCGCAGGTGAGTGTTCCTGGGAGGGATTCTGTTCTGTCCGACCCACCTGCACCAGGGTTAGAACCCTCAATGGGGATGTCAGTGTTGGCAGGTACGCCTTTGGTGGTTACGGATGCAGGGTCACACTCCGCGACATCTGATCCTGTTCCTGGGCCAGCAGATCAGAGGGGGAATGCAGTCCTGCAGTCTCAGGCAGTGCCGGCACAGCAAGGCGCAGTTCGCCTTGCCCCAGACAGGTGTGGTGCCCGCTGACGTGGTGGCCATATGCCACCTGGCAATACCGCATGGGAGCAATCCATTTACGGTATGGCAACCCAACAGGCAGCATCATCAGAGATGATGGGTCAGGCCATGGATATGGTGGCCACTTCCATTGCCCCCCCAGAAAGGCTGATGGAGAGACTACAGCAGGCAACCGACTCCATCTGCCAGTCACACAGGGAGGACATGCTGGCGTCCGACAGGGACAGGCGGGCGGCACTGGCGACTCTGCAGGAAGCCATCTCCATAGAGTCCCAGGGCCACAAGGGAAGCCCTGAGGCTGGAACTCCTTCACCTCAGGACGACTCTTGTTGAGCTTGAGGCTTCAACAAACCGAAGGACAGAACAGCAGCTTGAGCGTCTGACCCGTACGCTTTCAGCTGAGATGCAGGCAACTAGGGCGGAGGTCCGGGCATCCCGTGAGTTGTTGCATGGGGACCTCTGCACACTTATCCTCAAGAATGAGACCTACCACACCCGCATGCTTGCAGCCATGGAGGAACAGACTAGGGCTTTGCGTGGGCTGCCTCCCATAGTGCCACCACCTCCTGATGCAGCTGCAGAGGGTGAGGATAGCGACAGCAGTGATACTCCCACAATAGGGTAGCCGTGTAGGCCATGAGCCCATGGAGGTGTTTTTTTTTTTTCGCAAGATCCACACAGGTGGGTTTTGGTGTGCACCCTGTCCTCGGACCTCCTGGGTGGCCTCCCCACCCACCTGGGCCCATTAATGGGCATTTTTTATTTATTTTTTGTATTTTTTTTTTTTTTTGGGACAGTGTGTTGCCTTGGGTGGCTCCCGTGGGCATACGCTGCATTGTGGCTGGGCACATGCAGGCTTGCCATGGATTTGGTTCAGATGCTTGGGTTTTTGTCACACATACCCCTCCTTCTTCCCGTTTCCATAGCTTGCAAAGGGTGCGCCCAAGTGACATTGACGTACATGGTGACATTGGACCCCCATGAGCTGTGTGGGCAGTCTGTAGTCAATACTGTGTATACATTCATAGTGCATATTGTTGTTGTATTGTACACTGCATGGTGTATTGATATGTGCCTCTGCATCCATCTCATCCTCCATATTTGCAGGTCCATTCCTCATGTCTTCACAATGCGGTCCTCCTTGGAACTGGAGTCCATGTTGTAAGCAGTGCACCTACACTCTTGCGTGGCGCTAACACTGTATACTTGGAAGTGTTCGGAGGGCTGTCATCATCAGGTGGTGAGGCTAGCTAATTTTGAATTCTGTAATGTCATCTTTAAGGTAGGTTGGAGGTTGTGTAGGTGATTGGTATTCTTGGTAAGTATTTGGTAATGTGGGTTGTAGGTCCTGCATTACTGTGAGCATTTCATGTGTGGACATGTTTCCATTGGGGACACTGTAGCTGGTGACACTTGGGGCATGTTGTGGGGATTCATTTCTTTGCTCTCACATTGCATGACATGCCATGGTGTGTTGTGTGGCCGTGCCGGGGAAGGGGTGGGTGACATGGCACTGTTTTCATGTAGGATTTTGCCAGTGGGTATTCATTTCTGCAGCATGGAAGTGTCTTTTGATGACACTGCATTGGTGGTGTTTGTGTAGGTAGGGATGCACACATTGTGACACTTCCACATGAACAATCTCAGGCTGCTATGGTTCTGACAATTGACAATCCCTTTGTTCGTCTTAATTGTCAGGTCGAGTCATCATTGCTTATCAGATGGTATGTGCCAGGCCTGTGTGCACTCGACTGGGGTGTGATTTCTATGTGAAGTAATTAGCCACCAGCTGCGTACAGGCTGCCTCACCCCGTGCCCTCTCCCCTCCAATGCGCAGCGGCCGTGCATGTGGTTGGGGGTGTGGGGGCACTACCATGTCCACAGCCAGGCCACGGCGTGTTGCAACATTGTGCAGGACACATGCTGCCACTATGATCCTGCACACTACTGGGGGCGCATATAACAGCTGCCCGCCAGAACGGTCAAGGGAGCAAAAGCGTGACTTGAGCACTCCGAATATGCGCTCCACTATGCCCCGGGTTGCAATATGGGCTGTGTTGTATCTTACCTATGGAGGCGTGATGGGGTTTCGAATTGGCGTCATCATGTGGGTGCTCAGAGGGTAGGCACTGTCCCCTGGTGAGGAGGTGATGGGTATCATTAGTGGGGTAGTGACATAACTCTGCATCTGACATGCATGCATGTGCAGTGGCATTCATACTCACCAAGCAGCCATGTAGCGCCATGCCGCCCAGATTCTAGGTCCTGTCTTAGGGTAGACATTCGGTAAATGAAGCTGTCGTGGGTGGACCCTGGATAGTTGGCATATACTGAGGTTATGATTCCCTTAGCATTACATACTACCTGCACGTTGATGGAATGCCAGTGCTTGCGGTTCCTATAGATGTGCTCAGATGCCCTGGGGGGACGTAGTGCCACATGGGTGCAGTCAATGGCACCTAGCACTTTTGGGAATTGTGCCACACCGTAGAAATCGAGGGTGGCAGCCTGCCTTTCTGCAGGTGTCCTGGGCAGGTATATATGCCTACGGACTGATGGGCGTGCAGTGATGATGTTCAAGACCTGGTGTAGGCAGCGTGACTGCGTGGCCTGTGACACCCCACCCACTATGGCACTTGTCCGCTGAAATGATCCTGTGGTCAAGAAGTGCAGTACATTGAGGACCTTCTCCAGGGGGCTGAGTGCTTGGGAGCACAGGGTGGGTGATGTGAGGTCATCCTCCCGCTCACTGACCAGGTCCAGTATTATGTGTGGGGGAAACCTGTACCTCCCATACACCTGGTCATCAGGCATCCCAAAAAGTCTGGTTCTGGGGTGAACATTTGGGCCCTCACTATCCTCCTCCTCCTCCTTTGGTAACCCACGGCCACTGCTGCAAGGAATGGTATATTCATCCTGGCGTATGAGCTTGTTTGTTGTTTGCGTGCACTTTTATGCTGTGCGGGTCGACGTACGCCTGCTTCAGTCTGGTGTACGTGTCTCAGGATTGGACCATTTATTTTTCAGCACGTCGTAGGCGAACATGTGAATCTTCCCGCCCACCCCAAGAATACACGTAGTACGCTCTCCCAGGCCCATTCACGGGTAAATATTCCCGCCCACCCCTGGAATACATGTACCCCACTCTCACAGGCCCAGTCGCATGTGGAAGTTCACGCGCACCCCGTAGTACACGTACCCAGGCAAATCGCGTGTGGGACTTCCCGGGCACCACAAAGTACACGTACCCAGGCCAATTGCGTGTGGAAGTTCACGCACACCCCGAAGTACACGTACCCAGGCCAATCGCGTGTGGGACTTCCAGAGCACCCCGTAGTACACGTACCCAGGACAATCGCGTGTGGGACTTCCCGCGCACCCCGAAGTACACGTACCTAAGCCAATCGCGTGTGGAACTTCCCGTGCACCCGAAGGACACATACCCAGGCAAATCGCACGGCTGGGGGGTGGGGGTGCAGGGGGACATGTGTGGGAGCCTGGTGGAGGCCGCACCTGGTGGCTGGGGGGTGGGGGTGCAGGGGGACATGTGTGGGAGCCTGGTGGAGGCTGCCCCTGCACTGCTGGGGGGGTGGGGGTGATGGGAGTCATGAGTGGGGGCCTGGTGGAGGCTGCCCCTGCACTGCTGGGGGGTGGGGGTGGTGGTAGACATGGATGGGGGCCTGGTGGAGGCTGCCCCTGCACTGCTGGGGGTGGGGGGTGGTAGACATGAGTGGGGGCCTGGTGGAGGCTGCCCCTGCACTGCTGGGGGGTGGGGGTGGTGGTAGACATGGGTGGGGGCCTGGTGGAGGCTGCCCCTGCATTGCTGG
Source organism: Ambystoma mexicanum (assembly GCF_040938575.1). Classification (NCBI taxonomy): domain Eukaryota; kingdom Metazoa; phylum Chordata; class Amphibia; order Caudata; family Ambystomatidae; genus Ambystoma; species Ambystoma mexicanum. The sequence continues at coordinate 484,712,525 of NC_090926.1, forward strand.
GGGTGGGGGTGCTAGGGGACATGAGTGGGGGGGCGGATGGAGGCTGCCCCTGGTGACTGGGGGGTGGGGGTGCAGGGGGACATGTGTAGGAGCCTGGTGGAGGCTGCCCCTGGTGGCTGGGGGGTGGGGGTGGTGGTAGACATGGGTGGGGCCTGGTGGAGGCTCCCCTCCACTACTGGGGGTGGCAGGTGGGGGTGGTGGTAGACATGAGTGGGGGCCTGGTGGAGGCTGCCCCTGGTGGCTGGTGGGTGGGGGTGGTGGTAGACATGGGTGGGGGCCGGGTGGAGGCTGCCTCTGCACTGCTGGGGGGTGGGGGTGGTGGTAGACATGAGTCGGGGCCTGGTGGAGGCTGCCCCTGTACTGCTGGGGGGTGGGGGTGGTGGTAGACATGAGTGGGGGCCTGGTGTAGGCTGCCCCTGGTGGCTGGGGAGGTGGGGGTGGTGGTAGACATGGGTGGGGGCCTGGTGGAGGCTGCCCCTGCACTGATGGGGGTGGGGGTGGTGGTAGACCTGAGTGGGGGCCTGGTGGAGGCTGCCCCTGCACTGCTGGGGGGTGGGGGTGGTGGTAGACATGGGTGGGGGCCTGGTGGAGGCTGCCCCTGCACTGCTGGGGGGTGGGGGTGGTGGTAGACATGATTGGGGGCCTGGTGGAGGCTGCCCCTGGTGGCTGGGGGGTGGGGGTGGTGGTAGACATGGGTGGGGGCCTGGTGGAGGCTGCCCCTGCATTGATGGGGGTGGGGGTGGTGGTAGACATGAGTGGGGGCCTGGTGGAGGCTACCCCTGGTGGCTGGGGGGTGGGGGTGGTGGTAGACATGGGTGGGGGCCTGGTGGAGGCTGCCCCTGCACTGCTGGGGGGTGGGGGTGGTGGTAGACATGATTGGGGGCCTGGTGGAGGCTGCCACTGCACTGCTGGGGGGTGGGGGTGGTGGTAGACATGAGTGGGGGCCTGGTGGAGGCAGCCTCTGGTGGCTGGGGGGTGGGGGTGGTGGTAGACATGGTTGGGGGCCTGGTGGAGGCTGCCCCTGCACTGATGGGGGGTGGGGGTGGTGGTAGACATGAGTGGGGGTTTGGTGGAGGCTGCCCCTGCATTGCTGGGGGGTGGGGGTGGGGTGGTGGTAGACATGAGTGGGGGCCTGGTGGAGGCTGCCCCTGGTGGCTGGGGGTAGGGGTGGTGGTAGACATGGGTTGGGGAAAGTGGTGGAGGCTGCCCCTGCACTGCTGGGGGGTGGGGGTGGTGGTAGACGTGGGTGGGGGCCTGGTGGAGGCTGCCCCTGCACTGCTGGGGGTGGGTGGGGGTGATGGAAGACATGAGTGGGGGCCTGGTGGAGGCTGCCCCTGCACTACTGGGGGGTGGAGGTGATGGGGACAAGAGTGGGGGCCTGGTGGAGGCTGCCCCTGGTGGCTGGGGGGTGGGGGTGCAGGGGGACATGTGTGGGAGCCTGGTGGAGGCTGCCCCTGGTGGCTGGGGGGTGGGGGTGGTGGTAGACATGGGTGGGGGCCTGGTGGAGACTGCCCCTGCACTGCTGGGGGCTGGGGGTGGTGGTAGACATGAGTGGGGGCCTGGTGGAGGCTGCCCCTGGTGGCGGGGGGGTGGGGGTGGTGGTAGACATGGGTGGTGGCCTGGTGGAGGCTGCCCCTGCACTGTTGGTGGGTGGGGGTGATGGGAGACATGAGTGGGGGCCTGGTGGAGGCTGCCCCTGCACTGCTGGGGGGTGGGTGTGATAGGGGACATGAGTGAGGGCCTGGTGGAGGCTGCCCCTGCACTGCTGGGGGGTGTGGGTGAAAGGGGACATGAGTGGGGGTCTGGTGGAGGCTGCCCCTGGTGGCTGGGGGGTGGGGGTGCAGGGGAACATGTGTGGGAGCCTGGTGGAGGCTGCCCCTGGTGGCTGGGGGGTGGGGGTGGTGGTAGACATGGGTGGGGGCCTGGTGGAGTCTGCCCCTGGTGGCTGGGGGGTGGGGGTGGTGGTAGACAAGGGTGGGGGCCTGGTGGAGGCTGCCGCTGCACTGCTGGGGGATGGGGGTGGTGGTAGACATGAGTGGGGGCCTGGTGGAGGCTGCCCTGGTGGCTGGGGGGTGGTGGTGGTGGTAGACATGGGTGGGGGCCTGGTGGAGGCTGCCTCTGCACTGCTGGGGGGTGGGGGGGTGGTAGACATGAATGGGGGCCTGGTGGAGGCTGCCCCTGTACTGCTGGGGGGTGGGGGTGGTATAGACATGAGTGGGAGCCTGGTGTAGGCTGCCCCTGGTGGCTGGGGGGTGGGGGTGGTGGTAGACATGGATGGGGGCCTGGTGGAGGCTGCCCCTGCACTGATGGGGGTGGGGGTGGTGGTAGACATGAGTGGGGGCCTGGTGGAGGCTGCCCCTGCACTGGTGGGGGGTGGGGGTGATAGGGGACATGAGTGGGGGCCTGGCGGAGGCTGCCCCTGGTGGCTGAGGGGTGGGGGTGGTGGTAGACATGGGTGGGGGCCTGGTGGAGGCTGCCCCTGCACTGATGGGGGGTGGGGGTGGTGGTAGACATGAGTGGGGGCCTGGTGGAGGCTGCCCCTGGTGGCAGGGGGGTGGGGGTGGTGGCAGACATGGGTGGGGGCCTGGTGGAGGCTGCCCCTGCACTGATGGGGGTGGGGGTGGTGGTAGACATGAGTCGGGGCCTGGTGGAGGCTGCCCCTGGTGGCTGGGGTTGGGGGTGGTGGTAGACATGGGTTGGGGGTGGTGGTAGACATGAGTGGGGGCCTGGTGGAGGCTGCCACTGCACAGCTGGGGGGTGGGGGTGGTGGTAGACATGAGTGGGGGCCTGGTGGAGGCTGCCTCTGGTGGCTGGGGGGTGCGGGTGGTGGTAGACATGGGTGGGGGCCTGGTGGAGGCTTCCCCTGCACTGATGGGGGTGGGGGTTAGGGTAGACATGAGTGGGGGCATGGTGGAGGCTGCCCCTGCACTGCTGGGGGGTGGGGGTGGGGTGGTGGTAGACATGAGTGGGGGCCTGGTGGAGGCTGCCCCTGCACTGCTGGGGGGTGGGGGTGATAGGGGACATGAGTGGGGGTCTGGTGGAGGCTGCCCCTGGTGGCTGGGGGTGGGGGTGGTGGTAGACATGGGTTGGGGCCTGGTGGAGGCTGCCCCAGCACTGCTGGGGGGTGGGGGTGGTGGTAGACATGGGTGGGGGCCTGGTGGAGGATGCCCCTGCACTGCTGGGGGTGGGGGTGATGGGAGACATGAGTGGGGGCCTGGTGGAGGCTGCCCCTGCACTGCTGGGGGGTGGGGGTGGAGGTAGACATGGGTGGGGGCCTGGTGGAGGATGCCCCTGCACTGCTTGGGGGTGGGGGTGATGGGAGGCATGAGTGGGGGCCTGGTGGAGGCTGCTCCTGCACTGCTGGGGGGTGGGGGTGGGGTGATGGGGGACATGAGTGGGTGCCTGGTGGAGGCTGCCCCTGGTTGCTGGGGGGTGGGGGTGCAGGGGGACATATGTGGGAGACTGGTGGAGGCTGCCCCTGGTGGCTGGGGGTGGGGGTGGCGGTAGACATGGGTGGAGGCCTGGTGGAGGCTGCCCCTGCACTGCTGGGGGGTGGGGGTGGTGGTAGACATGAGTGGGGGCCTGGTGGAGGCTGCCCCTGGTGGCTGGGGAGTGGGGGTGGTGGTAGACATGGGTGGAGGCCTGGTGGAGGCTGCCACTGCACTGCTGGGGGGTGGGGGTGATGGGAGCCATGAGTGGGGGCCTGGTGCAGGCTGCCACTGCACTGTTGGGGGGTGGGTGTGATAGGGGACATGAGTGGGGGCCTGGTGGAGGCTGCCCCTGCACTGCTGGGGGTGGGGGTGATAGCAGACATGAGTGGGGGCCTGGTGGAGGCTGCCCCTGGTGGCTGGGGGGTGGGGGTGTAGGGGGACATGTGTGGGGGCCTGGTGGAGGCTGCCCCTGGTGGCTGGGGGGTGGGGGTGCAGGGGGACATGTGTGGGAGCCTGGTGGAGGCTGCCCCTGCACTGCTGGGGGGTGGGGGTGGTGGTAGACGTGGGTGGGGGCCTGGTGGAGGCTGCCCCTGCACTGCTGGGGGGTGGGGGTGATGGGAGACATGAGTGGGGGCCTGGTGGAGGCTGCCCCTGCACTGCTGGGGTGGGGGTGATGGGGACAAGAGTGGGGGCCTGGTGGAGGCTGCCCCTGCTGGCTGGGGGGTGGGGGTGCAGGGGGACATGTGTGGGAGCCTGGTGGAGGCTGCCCCTGGTGGCTGGGGGGTGGGGGTGGTGGTAGACATGGGTGGGGCCTGGTGGAGGCTGCCCCTGCACTGCTGGGGGCTGGGGGTGGTGGTAGACATGAGTGGGGGCCTGGTGGAGGCTGCCCCTGGTGGCTGGGGGGTGGGGGTGGTGGTAGACATGGGTGGTGGCCTGGTGGAGGCTGCCCCTGCACTGCTGGTGGGTGGGGGTGATGGGAGACATGAGTGGGGGCCTGGTGGAGGCTGCCCCTGCACTGCTGGGGGGTGGGTGTGATAGGGGACATGAGTGAGGGCCTGGTGGAGGCTGCCCCTGCACTGCTGGGGGGTGTGGGTGATAGGGGACATGAGTGGGGGCCTGGTGGATGCTGCCCCTGGTGGCTGGGGGGTGGTGGTGCAGGGGGACATGTGTGGGAGCCTGGTGGAGGCTTCCCCTGGTGGCTGGGGGGTGGGGGCGGTGGTAGACATGGGTGGGGGCCTGGTGGAGGCTGCCCCTGGTGGCTGGGGGGTGGGGGTGGTGGTAGACATGAGTGGGGGCCTGGTGGAGGCTGCCTCCGGTGGCTGGGGGGTGGGGGTGCAGGGTACATGTGTGGGAGCCTGGTGGAGGCTGCCCCTGGTGGCTGGGGGGTGCGGGTGCTGGGGGACATGTGTGCGAGCCTGGTGGAGGCTGCCCCTGCACTGCTGGGGGGTGGGGGTGGTGGAAGACATGAGTGGGGGCCTGGTGGAGGCTGCCCCTGCACTTCTGGGGGGTGGGGGTGGTGGTAGACATGAGTGGGGGCCTGGTGGAGGCTGCCCCTGCACTGCTGGGGGGTGGGGGTGGTGGTAGACATGAGTGGGGGCCTGGTGGAGGCTGCCCCTGCACTGCTGGGGGGTGGGGGTGATAGGGGACATGAGTGGGGGCCTGGTGGAGGCTGACCCTGGTGGCTGGGGGGTGGGGTGCAGGGGGACATGTGTGGGTGCCTGGTGGAGGCTGCCCCTGGTGGCTGGGGGGTGGGGGTGGTGGTAGACATGGGTGGGGGCCTGGTGGAGGCTGCCCCTGCACTGCTGGGGGTGGGGGTGGTGGTAGACATGGATGGGGCCTGGTGGAGGCTGCCCCTGCACTGCTGGGGGGTTGGGGTGATGGGAGACATGAGTGGGGGCCTGGTGAAGGCTGCCCCTGCACTGCTGGGGGGTGGGGGTGCAGGAGGACATGTGTGGGAGCCTGGTGGAGGCTGCCCCTGGTGGCCGGGGGGGTGGGGGTGCAGGGGGACATGTGTGGGAGCCTGGTGGAGGCTGCCCCTGCACTGCTGGGGGGTGGGGTGATGGGAGACATGAGTGGGGGCCTGGTGGAGGCTGCCCCTGCACTGCTGGGGGTGGGGGTGGTGGTAGACATGGATGGGGGCCTGGTGGAGGCTGCCCCTGCACTGCTGGGGGGTTGGGGTGATGGGAGACATGAGTGGGGGCCTGGTGAAGGCTGCCCCTGCACTGCTGGGGGGTGGGGGTGCAGGGGGACATGTGTGGGAGCCTGGTGGAGGCTGCCCCTGGTGGCTGGGGGGTGGGGGTGCAGGGGGACATGTGTGGGAGCCTGGTGGAGGCTGCCCCTGCACTGCTGGGGGGTGGGGGTGGTGGTAGACATGAGTGGGGGGCTGGTGGAGGCTGCCCCTGCACTGCTGGGGGGTGGGGGTGATGGGAGACATGAGTGGGGGCCTGGTGGAGGCTGCCCCTGCACTGCTGGGGGGTGGGGGTGGTGGTAGACATGGGTGGGGGCCTGGTCGAGGCTGTCCCTGGTGGCTGGGGGGTGGGGGTGGTGGTAGACATGGGTGGTGGCCTGGTGGAGGCTGCCCCTGCACTGCTGGGGGGTGGGGGTGATGGGAGACATGAGTGGGGGCCTGGCGGAGGCTGCCCCTGCACTGCTGGGGGGTGGGGGTGGTGGTAGACATGAGTGGGGGCCTGGTGGAGGCTGCCACTGCACAGCTGGGGGGTGGGGGTGGTGGTAGACATGAGTGGGGGCCTGGTGGAGGCTGCCTCTGGTGGCTGGGGGATGCGGGTGGTGGTAGACATGGGTGGGGGCCTGGTGGAGGCTTCCCCTGCACTGATGGGGGTGGGGGTTAGGGTAGACATGAGTGGGGGCATGGTGGAGGCTACCCCTGCACTGCTGGGGGGTGGGGGTGGGGTGGTGGTAGACATGAGTGGGGGCCTGGTGGAGGCTGCCCCTGCACTGCTGGGGGGTGGGGGTGATAGGGGACATGAGTGGGGGTCTGGTGGAGGCTGCCCCTGGTGGCTGGGGGTGGGGGTGGTGGTAGACATGGGTTGGGGCCTGGTGGAGGCTGCCCCAGCACTGCTGGGGGGTGGGGGTGGTGGTAGACATGGGTGGGGGCCTGGTGGAGGATGCCCCTGCACTGCTGGGGGGTGGGGGTGATGGGAGACATGAGTGGGGGCCTGGTGGAGGCTGCCCCTGCACTGCTGGGGGGTGGGGGTGGAGGTAGACATGGGTGGGGCCTGGTGGAGGATGCCCCTGCACTGCTTGGGGGTGGGGGTGATGGGAGACATGAGTGGGGGCCTGGTGGAGGCTGCCCCTGCACTGCTGGGGGGTGGGGGTGGAGGTAGACATGGGTGGGGCCTGGTGGAGGATGCCCCTGCACTGCTTGGGGGTGGGGGTGATGGGAGACATGAGTGGGGGCCTGGTGAAGGCTGCCCCTGCACTGCTGGGGGGTGGGGGTGCAGGGGGACATGTGTGGGAGCCTGGTGGAGGCTGCCCCTGGTGGCTGGGGGGTGGGGGTGCAGGGGGACATGTGTGGGAGCCTGGTGGAGGCTGCCCCTGCACTGCTGGGGGGTGGGGGTGGTGGTAGACATGAGTGGGGGGCTGGTGGAGGCTGCCCCTGCACTGCTGGGGGGTGGGGGTGATGGGAGACATGAGTGGGGGCCTGGTGGAGGCTGCCCCTGCACTGCTGGGGGGTGGGGGTGGTGGTAGACATGGGTGGGGGCCTGGTCGAGGCTGTCCCTGGTGGCTGGGGGGTGGGGGTGGTGGTAGACATGGGTGGTGGCCTGGTGGAGGCTGCCCCTGCACTGCTGGGGGGTGGGGGTGATGGGAGACATGAGTGGGGGCCTGGCGGAGGCTGCCCCTGCACTGCTGGGGGGTGGGGGTGGTGGTAGACATGAGTGGGGGCCTGGTGGAGGCTGCCACTGCACAGCTGGGGGGTGGGGGTGGTGGTAGACATGAGTGGGGGCCTGGTGGAGGCTGCCTCTGGTGGCTGGGGGATGCGGGTGGTGGTAGACATGGGTGGGGGCCTGGTGGAGGCTTCCCCTGCACTGATGGGGGTGGGGGTTAGGGTAGACATGAGTGGGGGCATGGTGGAGGCTGCCCCTGCACTGCTGGGGGGTGGGGGTGGGGTGGTGGTAGACATGAGTGGGGGCCTGGTGGAGGCTGCCCCTGCACTGCTGGGGGGTGGGGGTGATAGGGGACATGAGTGGGGGTCTGGTGGAGGCTGCCCCTGGTGGCTGGGGGTGGGGGTGGTGGTAGACATGGGTTGGGGCCTGGTGGAGGCTGCCCCAGCACTGCTGGGGGGTGGGGGTGGTGGTAGACATGGGTGGGGGCCTGGTGGAGGATGCCCCTGCACTGCTGGGGGGTGGGGGTGATGGGAGACATGAGTGGGGGCCTGGTGGAGGCTGCCCCTGCACTGCTGGGGGGTGGGGGTGGAGGTAGACATGGGTGGGGCCTGGTGGAGGATGCCCCTGCACTGCTTGGGGGTGGGGGTGATGGGAGACATGAGTGGGGGCCTGGTGGAGGCTGCCCCTGCACTGCTGGGGGGTGGGGGTGGGGTGATGGGGGACATGAGTGGGTGCCTGGTGGAGGCTGCCCCTGGTTGCTGGGGGGTGGGGGTGCAGGGGGACATATGTGGGAGCCTGGTGGAGGCTGCCCCTGGTGGCTGGGGGTGGGGGTGGCGGTAGACATGGGTGGAGGCCTGGTGGAGGCTGCCCCTGCACTGCTGGGGGGTGGGGGTGGTGGTAGACATGAGTGGGGGCCTGGTGGAGGCTGCCCCTGGTGGCTGGGGAGTGGGGGTGGTGGTAGACATGGGTGGAGGCCTGGTGGAGGCTGCCACTGCACTGCTGGGGGGTGGGGGTGATGGGAGCCATGAGTGGGGGCCTGGTGCAGGCTGCCACTGCACTGTTGGGGGGTGGGTGTGATAGGGGACATGAGTGGGGGCCTGGTGGAGGCTGCCCCTGCACTGCTGGGGGTGGGGGTGATAGCAGACATGAGTGGGGGCCTGGTGGAGGCTGGCCCTGGTGGCTGGGGGGTGGGGGTGGTGGTAGACATGGGTGGTGGCCTGGTGGAGGCTGCCCCTGCACTGCTGGGGGGTGGGGGTGATGGGAGACATGAGTGGGGGCCTGGTGGAGGCTGCCCCTGCACTGCTGGGGGATGGGGTTGGTGGTTGACATGGGTGGGGGCCTGGTGGAGGCTGCCCCTGCACTGCTGGGGGGTGGGGTGATGGGAGACATGAGTGGGGGCCTGGTGGAGGCTGCCCCTGCACTGCTGGGGGGTGGGGGTGGTGGTAGACATGGGTGGGGGCCTGGTCGAGGCTGTCCCTGGTGGCTGGGGGGTGGGGGTGGTGGTAGACATGGGTGGTGGCCTGGTGGAGGCTGCCCCTGCACTGCTGGGGGGTGGGGGTGATGGGAGACATGAGTGGGGGCCTGGCGGAGGCTGCCCCTGCACTGCTGGGGGGTGGGGGTGGTGGTAGACATGGATGGGGGCCTGGTGGAGGCTGCCCCTGCACTGCTGGGGGGTTGGGGTGATGGGAGACATGAGTGGGGGCCTGGTGAAGGCTGCCCCTGCACTGCTGGGGGGTGGGGGTGCAGGGGGACATGTGTGGGAGCCTGGTGGAGGCTGCCCCTGGTGGCTGGGGGGTGGGGGTGCAGGGGGACATGTGTGGGAGCCTGGTGGAGGCTGCCCCTGCACTGCTGGGGGGTGGGGGTGGTGGTAGACATGAGTGGGGGGCTGGTGGAGGCTGCCCCTGCACTGCTGGGGGGTGGGGGTGATGGGAGACATGAGTGGGGGCCTGGTGGAGGCTGCCCCTGCACTGCTGGGGGGTGGGGGTGGTGGTAGACATGGGTGGGGGCCTGGTCGAGGCTGTCCCTGGTGGCTGGGGGGTGGGGGTGGTGGTAGACATGGGTGGTGGCCTGGTGGAGGCTGCCCCTGCACTGCTGGGGGGTGGGGGTGATGGGAGACATGAGTGGGGGCCTGGCGGAGGCTGCCCCTGCACTGCTGGGGGGTGGGGGTGGTGGTAGACATGAGTGGGGGCCTGGTGGAGGCTGCCACTGCACAGCTGGGGGGTGGGGGTGGTGGTAGACATGAGTGGGGGCCTGGTGGAGGCTGCCTCTGGTGGCTGGGGGATGCGGGTGGTGGTAGACATGGGTGGGGGCCTGGTGGAGGCTTCCCCTGCACTGATGGGGGTGGGGGTTAGGGTAGACATGAGTGGGGGCATGGTGGAGGCTGCCCCTGCACTGCTGGGGGGTGGGGGTGGGGTGGTGGTAGACATGAGTGGGGGCCTGGTGGAGGCTGCCCCTGCACTGCTGGGGGGTGGGGGTGATAGGGGACATGAGTGGGGGTCTGGTGGAGGCTGCCCCTGGTGGCTGGGGGTGGGGGTGGTGGTAGACATGGGTTGGGGCCTGGTGGAGGCTGCCCCAGCACTGCTGGGGGGTGGGGGTGGTGGTAGACATGGGTGGGGGCCTGGTGGAGGATGCCCCTGCACTGCTGGGGGGTGGGGGTGATGGGAGACATGAGTGGGGGCCTGGTGGAGGCTGCCCCTGCACTGCTGGGGGGTGGGGGTGGAGGTAGACATGGGTGGGGCCTGGTGGAGGATGCCCCTGCACTGCTTGGGGGTGGGGGTGATGGGAGACATGAGTGGGGGCCTGGTGGAGGCTGCCCCTGCACTGCTGGGGGGTGGGGGTGGGGTGATGTGGGACATGAGTGGGTGCCTGGTGGAGGCTGCCCCTGGTTGCTGGGGGGTGGGGGTGCAGGGGGACATATGTGGGAGCCTGGTGGAGGCTGCCCCTGGTGGCTGGGGGTGGGGGTGGCGGTAGACATGGGTGGAGGCCTGGTGGAGGCTGCCCCTGCACTGCTGGGGGGTGGGGGTGGTGGTAGACATGAGTGGGGGCCTGGTGGAGGCTGCCCCTGGTGGCTGGGGAGTGGGGGTGGTGGTAGACATGGGTGGAGGCCTGGTGGAGGCTGCCACTGCACTGCTGGGGGGTGGGGGTGATGGGAGCCATGAGTGGGGGCCTGGTGCAGGCTGCCACTGCACTGTTGGGGGGTGGGTGTGATAGGGGACATGAGTGGGGGCCTGGTGGAGGCTGCCCCTGCACTGCTGGGGGTGGGGGTGATAGCAGACATGAGTGGGGGCCTGGTGGAGGCTGGCCCTGGTGGCTGGGGGGTGGGGGTGGTGGTAGACATGGGTGGTGGCCTGGTGGAGGCTGCCCCTGCACTGCTGGGGGGTGGGGGTGATGGGAGACATGAGTGGGGGCCTGGTGGAGGCTGCCCCTGCACTGCTGGGGGATGGGGTTGGTGGTTGACATGGGTGGGGGCCTGGTGGAGGCTGCCCCTGCACTGCTGGGGGGTGGGGTGATGGGAGACATGAGTGGGGGCCTGGTGGAGGCTGCCCCTGCACTGCTGGTGGTGGGGGTGGTGGTAGACATGGATGGGGGCCTGGTGGAGGCTGCCCCTGCACTGCTGGGTGGTTGGGGTGATGGGAGACATGAGTGGGGGCCTGGTGAAGGCTGCCCCTGCACTGCTGGGGGGTGGGGGTGCAGGGGGACATGTGTGGGAGCCTGGTGGAGGCTGCCCCTGGTGGCTGGGGGGTGGGGGTGCAGGGGGACATGTGTGGGAGCCTGGTGGAGGCTGCCCCTGCACTGCTGGGGGGTGGAGGTTTTGGTAGACATGAGTGGGGGGCTGGTGGAGGCTGCCCCTGCACTGCTGGGGGGTGGGGGTGATGGGAGACATGAGTGGGGGCCTGGTGGAGGCTGCCCCTGCACTGCTGGGGGGTGGGGGTGGTGGTAGACATGGGTGGGGGCCTGGTCGAGGCTGTCCCTGGTGGCTGGGGGGTGGGGGTGGTGGTAGACATGGGTGGTGGCCTGGTGGAGGCTGCCCCTGCACTGCTGGGGGGTGGGGGTGATGGGAGACATGAGTGGGGGCCTGGCGGAGGCTGCCCCTGCACTGCTGGGGGGTGGGGGTGGTGGTAGACATGGGTGGGGGCCTGGTCGAGGCTGTCCCTGGTGGCTGGGGGTGGTGGTAGACATGAATGGGGGCCTGGTGGAGGCTGCCTCTGGTGGCTGGGGGGTGGGGACTCAGGGGGACATGTGGTGGAGCCTGGTGGAGGCTGCCCCTGCACTGCTGGGGGATGGGGGTGGTGGAAGACATGAGTGGGGGCCTGGTGGAGGCTGCCCCTGCACTGCTGGGGGGTGGGGGTGGTGGTAGACATGAGTGGGGGCCTGGTGGAGGCTGCCCCTGCACTGCTGGGGGGTGGGGGTGATAGGGGACATGAGTGGGGGCCTGGTGGAGGCTGACCCTGGTGGCTGGGGGGTGGGGTTGCGGGGTGACATGTGTGGGAGCCTGGTGGAGGCTGCCCCTGGTGTCTGGGGGGTGGGGGTGGTGGTAGACATGAGTGGGGGCCTGGTGGAGGCGGCCCCTGGTGGCTGGGGGGTGGGGGTGCAGGGGGACATGTGTGGGAGCCTGGTGGAGACTGCCCCTGAACTGCTGGGGGGTGGGGGTGGTGGTAGACATGAGTGGGGGCCTGGTGGAGGCTGCCCCTGCACTGCTGGGGGGTGGGGGTGAAGGGAGACATGAGTGGAGGCCTGGTGGAGGCTGCCCCTGCACTGCTGGGGGGTGGGGGTGGTGGTAGACATGGGTGGGGGCCTGGTCGAGGCTGTCCCTGGTGGCTGGGGGGTGGGGGTGGTGGTAGACATGGGTGGTGGCCTGGTGGAGGCTGCCCCTGCACTGCTGGGGGGTGGGGGTGATGGGAGACATGAGTGGGGGCCTGGTGGAGGCTGCCCCTGCACTGCTGGGGGGTGGGGGTGGTGGTAGACATGGGTGGGGGCCTGGTCGAGGCTGTCCCTGGTGGCTGGGGGGTGGGGGTGGTGGTAAACATGAGTGGGGGCCTGGTGGAGGCTGCCTCTGGTGGCTGGGGGGTGGGGGCTCAGGGGGACATGTGTGGGAGCCTGGTGGAGGCTGCCCCTGGTGGCTGGGGGTTGGGGGTGCAGGGGGACATGTGTTGGAGCCTGGTGGAGGCTGACCCTGCACTGCTGGGGGGTGGGGTGGTGGTAGACATGAGTGGGGGCCTGGTGGAGGCTGCCCCTGCACTGCTGGGGGGTGGGGGTGATGGGAGACATGAGTGGGGGCCTGGTGGAGGCTGCCCCTGCACTGCTGGGGGGTGGGGGTGGTGGTAGACATGGGTGGGGGCCTGGTCGAGGCTGTCCCTGGTGGCTGGGGGGTGGGGGTGGTGGTAGACATGGGTGGTGGCCTGGTGGAGGCTGCCCCTGCACTGCTGGGGGGTGGGGGTGATGGGAGACATGAGTGGGGGCCTGGTGGAGGCTGCCCCTGCACTGCTGGGGGGTGGGGGTGGTGGTAGACATGTGTGGGGGCCTGGTCGAGGCTGTCCCTGGTGGCTGGGGGGTGGGGGTGGTGGTAGACATGAGTGGGGGCCTGGTGGAGGCTGCCTCTGGTGGCTGGGGGGTGCGGGCTCAGGGGGACATGTGTGGGAGCCTGGTGGAGGCTGCCCCTGGTGGCTGGGGGGTTCGGGTGCAGGGGGACATGTGTGGGAGCCTGGTGGAGGCTGCCCCTGCACTGCTGGGGGGTGGGGGTGGTGGAAGACATGAGTGGGGGCCTGGTGGAGGCTGCCCCTGCACTGCTGGGGGGTGGGGGTGGTGGTAGACATGGGTGGGGGCCTGGTGGAGGCTGCCCCTGCACTGCTGGGTGATGGGGTGGTGGTAGACATTAGTGGGGGCCGGGTGGAGGCTGCCCCTGCACTGCTGGGGGGTGGGGTGATAGGGGACATGAGTGGGGGCCTGGTGGAGGCTGACCCTGGTGGCTGGGGGGTGGGGTGCAGGGGGACATGTGTGGGAGCCTGGTGGAGCCTGCCCCTGGTGGCTGGGGGGTGGGGGTGGTGGTAGACATGGGTGGGGGCCTGGTGGAGGCTGCCCCTGGTGGCTGGGGGGTGGGGGTGCAGGGGGACATGTGTGGGAGCCTGGTGGAGGCTGCCCCTGCACTGCTGGGGGGTGGGGGTGGTGGTAGACATGAGTGGGGGCCTGGTGGAGGCTGCCCCTGCACTGCTGGGGGGTGGGGGTGATGGGAGACATGAGTGGGGGCCTGGTGGAGGCTGCCCCTGCACTGCTGGGGGGTGGGGGTGGTGGTAGACATGGGTGGGGGGCTGGTGGAGGCTGCCCCTGGTGGCTGGGGGGTGGGGGTGGTGGTAGACATGGGTGGTGGCCTGGTGGAGGCGGCCCCTGCACTGCTGGGGGGTGGGGGTGATGGGAGACATGAGTGGGGGCCTGGTGGAGGCTGCCCCTGCACTGCTGGGCGGTGGGGGTGGTGGTAGACATGGGTGGGGGCCTGGTCGAGGCTGTCCCTGGTGGCTGGGGGGTGGGGGTGGTGGTAGACATGAGTGGGGGCCTGGTGGAGGCTGCCTCTGGTGGCTGGGGGGTGGGGGTGCAGGGGGACATGTGTCGGAGCCTGGTGGAGGCTGCCCCTGCACTGCTGGGGGGTGGGGTGGTGGTAGACATGGGTGGGGGCCTGGTCGAGGCTGTCCCTGGTGGCTGGGGGGTGGGGGTGGTGGTAGACATGGGCGGTGGCCTGGTGGAGGCTGCCCCTGGACTGCTGGGGGGTGGGGGTGATGGGAGACATGAGTGGGGGCCTGGTGGAGGCTGCCCCTGCACTGCTGGGGGGTGGGGGTGGTGGTAGACATGGGTGGGGGCCTGGTCGAGGCTGTCCCTGGTGGCTGGGGGGTGGGGGTGGTGGTAGACATGAGTGGGGGCCTTGGTGGAGGCTGCCTCTGGTGGCTGGGGTGTGGGGGTGCAGGGGGACATGTGTGGGAGCCTGGTGGAGGCTGCCCCTGCACTGCTGGGGGGTGGGGGTGGTGGTAGGCATGAGTGGGGGCCTGGTCGAGGCTGTCCCTGGTGGCTGGGGGGTGGGGGTGGTGGTAGACATGAGTGGGGGCCTGGTGGAGGCTGCCTTTGGTGGCTGGGGGGTGGGGGTGCAGGGGGACATGTGTGGGAGCCTGGTGGAGGCTGCCCCTGGTGGCTGGGGGGTGCGGGTGCAGGGGGACATGTGTGGGAGCCTGGTGGAGGCTGCCCCTGCACTGATGGGGGGTGGGGGTAGTTGAAGACATGAGTGGGGGCCTGGTGGAGGCTGCCCCTGCACTGCTGGGGGGTGGGGGTGGTGGTAGACATGAGTGGGGGCCTGGTGGAGGCTGCCCCTGCACTGCTGGGGGGTGGGGGTGGTGGTAGACATGAGTGGGGGAATGGTGGAGGCTGCCCCTGCACTGCTGGGGGGTGGGGGTGATAGGGGACATGAGTGGGGGCCTGGTGGAGGCTGACCCTGGTGGCTGGTGGGTGGGGTGCAGGGGGACATGTGTGGGAGCCTGGTGGAGGCTGCCCCTGGTGGCTGGGGGGTGGGGGTGGTGGTAGACATGGGTGGGGGCCTGGTGGAGGCTGCCCCTGCACTGCTGGAGGGAGGGGATGATGGGATACATGAGTGGGGGCCTGGTGGAGGCTGCCCCTGCACTGCTGGGGGGTGGTGGTTGACATGGGTGGGGGCCTGGTGGAGGCTGCCCCTGCACTGCTGAGGGGTGGGGGTGATGGGAGACATGAGTGGGGGCCTGGTGGAGGCTGCCCCTGCACTGCTGGGGGGTGGGGGTGGTGGTAGACATGGATGGGGGCCTGGTGGAGGCTGCCCCTGCACTGCTGGGGGCTGGGGGTGATGGGAGACATGAGTGGGGGCCTGGTGGAGGCTGCCCCTGCACTGCTGGGGGGTGGGGGTGCAGGGGGACATGTGTGGGAGCCTGGTGGAGGCTGCCCCTGGTGGCTGGGGGGTGGGGGTGCAAGGGGACACGTGTGGGAGCCTGGTGGAGGCTGCCCCTGCACTGCTGGGGGTAAGGGTGGTGGTAGACATGAGTGGGGGTCTGGTGGAGGCTGCCCCTGCACTGCTGGTGGGTGGGGGTGATGGGAGACATGAGTGGGGGCCTGGTGGAGGCTGCCCCTGCACTGCTGGGGGGGTAGGTGGTGGTAGACATGGGTGGGGGCCTGGTCGAGGCTGTCCCTGGTGGCTGGGGGTGGGGGTGGTGGTAGACATGGGTGGTGGCCTGGTGGAGGCTGCCCCTGCACTGCTGGTGGGTGGGGGTGGTGGTAGACATGAGTGGGGGCCTGGTGGAGGCTGCCCCTGGTGGCTGGGGGGTGGGGGTGCAGGGGGACATGTGTGGGAGCCTGCTGGAGGCTGCCCCTGGTGGCTGGGGTGTGGGGGTGCAGGGGGACATGTGTGGGAGCCTGGTGGAGGCTGCTCCTGCACTGCTGGGGGGTGGGGGTGGTGGTAGACATGAGTGGGGGCCTGGTGGAGGCTGCCCCTGCACTGCTGGGGGGTGGGGGTGCTGGTAGACATGAGTGGGAGCCTGGTGGAGGCTGCTCCTGCACTGCTGGGGGGTGGGGGTGGTGGTAGACATGAGTGGGGGCCTGGTGGAGGCTGCCCCTGCACTGCTGGGGGGTGGGGGTGGTGGTAGACATGAGTGGGGGCCTGTTGGAGGCTGCCCCTGCACTGCTGGGGGCTGGGGGTGATGGGAGACATGAGTGGGGGCCTGGTGGAGGCTGCCCCTGCACTTCTGGGGGGTGGGGGTGCAGGGGGACATGTGTGGGAGCCTGGTGGAGGCTGCCCCTGGTGGCTGGGGGGTGGGGGTGCAAGGGGACACGTGTGGGAGCCTGGTGGAGGCTGCCCCTGCACTGCTGGGGGGTAAGGGTGGTGGTAGGCATGAGTGGGGCCTGGTGGAGGCTGCCCCTGCACTGCTGGGGGGTGGGGGTGATGGAAGACATGAGTGGGGGCCTGGTGGAGGCTGCCCCTGCACCGCTGGGGGGCGGGGGTGGTGGTAGACATGGGTGGGGGCCTGGTCGCGGCTGTCCCTGGTGGCTGGGGGGTGGGGGTGGTGGTAGACATGGGTGGTGGCCTGGTGGAGGCTGCTCCTGCACTGCTGGTGGGTGGGGGTGGTGGTAGACATGAGTGGGGGCCTGGTGGAGGCTGCCCCTGGTGGCTGGGGGGTGGGGGTGCAGGGGGACATGTGTGGGAGCCTGGTGGAGGCTGCCCCTGGTGGCTGGGGTGTGGGGGTGCAGGGGGACATGCGTGGGAGCTTGGTGGAGGCTGCTCCTGCACTGCTGGGGGGTGGGGGTGGTGGTAGACATGAGTGGGGGCCTGGTGGAGGCTGCCCCTGCACTGCTGGGGGGTGGGGGTGGTGGTAGACATGAGTGGGGGCCTGGTGGAGGCTGCCCCTGCACTGCTGGGGGGTGGGGGTGATGGGAGACATGGGTGGTGGCCTGGTGGAGGCTGTCCCTGGTGGCTCGGGGGTGGGGGTGGTGGTAGACATGAGTGGGGGCCTGGTGGAGGCTGCCCCTGGTGGCTGGGGGTGCAGGGGGACATGTGTGGGAGCCTGGTGGAGGCTGCCCCTGGTGTCTGGGGCGTGGGGGTGCAGGGGGACATGTGTGGGAGCCTGGTGGAGGCTGCCCCTGCACTGCTGGGGGGTGGGGGTGGTGGTAGACATGAGTGGGGGCCTGGTGGAGGCTGCCCCTGCACTGCTGGGGGGTGGGGGTGATGGGAGACATGAGTGGGGGCCTGGTGGAGGCTGCCCCTGCACTGCTGGGGGGTGGGGGTGGTGGTAGACATGGGTGGGGGGCTGGTGGAGGCTGCCCCTGGTGGCTGGGGGGTGGGGGTGGTGGTAGACATGGGTGGTGGCCTGGTGGAGGCGGCCCCTGCACTGCTGGGGGGTGGGGGTGATGGGAGACATGAGTGGGGGCCTGGTGGAGGCTGCCCCTGCACTGCTGGGCGGTGGGGGTGGTGGTAGACATGGGTGGGGGCCTGGTCGAGGCTGTCCCTGGTGGCTGGGGGGTGGGGGTGGTGGTAGACATGAGTGGGGGCCTGGTGGAGGCTGCCTCTGGTGGCTGGGGGGTGGGGGTGCAGGGGGACATGTGTCGGAGCCTGGTGGAGGCTGCCCCTGCACTGCTGGGGGGTGGGGTGGTGGTAGACATGGGTGGGGGCCTGGTCGAGGCTGTCCCTGGTGGCTGGGGGGTGGGGGTGGTGGTAGACATGGGCGGTGGCCTGGTGGAGGCTGCCCCTGGACTGCTGGGGGGTGGGGGTGATGGGAGACATGAGTGGGGGCCTGGTGGAGGCTGCCCCTGCACTGCTGGGGGGTGGGGGTGGTGGTAGACATGGGTGGGGGCCTGGTCGAGGCTGTCCCTGGTGGCTGGGGGGTGGGGGTGGTGGTAGACATGAGTGGGGGCCTTGGTGGAGGCTGCCTCTGGTGGCTGGGGTGTGGGGGTGCAGGGGGACATGTGTGGGAGCCTGGTGGAGGCTGCCCCTGCACTGCTGGGGGGTGGGGGTGGTGGTAGGCATGAGTGGGGGCCTGGTCGAGGCTGTCCCTGGTGGCTGGGGGGTGGGGGTGGTGGTAGACATGAGTGGGGGCCTGGTGGAGGCTGCCTTTGGTGGCTGGGGGGTGGGGGTGCAGGGGGACATGTGTGGGAGCCTGGTGGAGGCTGCCCCTGGTGGCTGGGGGGTGCGGGTGCAGGGGGACATGTGTGGGAGCCTGGTGGAGGCTGCCCCTGCACTGATGGGGGGTGGGGGTAGTTGAAGACATGAGTGGGGGCCTGGTGGAGGCTGCCCCTGCACTGCTGGGGGGTGGGGGTGGTGGTAGACATGAGTGGGGGCCTGGTGGAGGCTGCCCCTGCACTGCTGGGGGGTGGGGGTGGTGGTAGACATGAGTGGGGGAATGGTGGAGGCTGCCCCTGCACTGCTGGGGGGTGGGGGTGATAGGGGACATGAGTGGGGGCCTGGTGGAGGCTGACCCTGGTGGCTGGTGGGTGGGGTGCAGGGGGACATGTGTGGGAGCCTGGTGGAGGCTGCCCCTGGTGGCTGGGGGGTGGGGGTGGTGGTAGACATGGGTGGGGGCCTGGTGGAGGCTGCCCCTGCACTGCTGGAGGGAGGGGATGATGGGATACATGAGTGGGGGCCTGGTGGAGGCTGCCCCTGCACTGCTGGGGGGTGGTGGTTGACATGGGTGGGGGCCTGGTGGAGGCTGCCCCTGCACTGCTGGGGGGTGGGGGTGATGGGAGACATGAGTGGGGGCCTGGTGGAGGCTGCCCCTGCACTGCTGGGGGGTGGGGGTGGTGGTAGACATGGATGGGGGCCTGGTGGAGGCTGCCCCTGCACTGCTGGGGGCTGGGGGTGATGGGAGACATGAGTGGGGGCCTGGTGGAGGCTGCCCCTGCACTGCTGGGGGGTGGGGGTGCAGGGGGACATGTGTGGGAGCCTGGTGGAGGCTGCCCCTGGTGGCTGGGGGGTGGGGGTGCAAGGGGACACGTGTGGGAGCCTGGTGGAGGCTGCCCCTGCACTGCTGGGGGTAAGGGTGGTGGTAGACATGAGTGGGGGTCTGGTGGAGGCTGCCCCTGCACTGCTGGGGGGTGGGGGTGATGGGAGACATGAGTGGGGGCCTGGTGGAGGCTGCCCCTGCACTGCTGGGGGGGTAGGTGGTGGTAGACATGGGTGGGGGCCTGGTCGAGGCTGTCCCTGGTGGCTGGGGGGTGGGGGTGGTGGTAGACATGGGTGGTGGCCTGGTGGAGGCTGCCCCTGCACTGCTGGTGGGTGGGGGTGGTGGTAGACATGAGTGGGGGCCTGGTGGAGGCTGCCCCTGGTGGCTGGGGGGTGGGGGTGCAGGGGGACATGTGTGGGAGCCTGCTGGAGGCTGCCCCTGGTGGCTGGGGTGTGGGGGTGCAGGGGGACATGTGTGGGAGCCTGGTGGAGGCTGCTCCTGCACTGCTGGGGGGTGGGGGTGGTGGTAGACATGAGTGGGGGCCTGGTGGAGGCTGCCCCTGCACTGCTGGGGGGTGGGGGTGGTGGTAGACATGAGTGGGAGCCTGGTGGAGGCTGCTCCTGCACTGCTGGGGGGTGGGGGTGGTGGTAGACATGAGTGGGGGCCTGTTGGAGGCTGCCCCTGCACTGCTGGGGGGTGGGGGTGGTGGTAGACATGAGTGGGGGCCTGTTGGAGGCTGCCCCTGCACTGCTGGGGGCTGGGGGTGATGGGAGACATGAGTGGGGGCCTGGTGGAGGCTGCCCCTGCACTTCTGGGGGGTGGGGGTGCAGGGGGACATGTGTGGGAGCCTGGTGGAGGCTGCCCCTGGTGGCTGGGGGGTGGGGGTGCAAGGGGACACGTGTGGGAGCCTGGTGGAGGCTGCCCCTGCACTGCTGGGGGGTAAGGGTGGTGGTAGGCATGAGTGGGGCCTGGTGGAGGCTGCCCCTGCACTGCTGGGGGGTGGGGGTGATGGAAGACATGAGTGGGGGCCTGGTGGAGGCTGCCCCTGCACCGCTGGGGGGCGGGGGTGGTGGTAGACATGGGTGGGGGCCTGGTCGCGGCTGTCCCTGGTGGCTGGGGGGTGGGGGTGGTGGTAGACATGGGTGGTGGCCTGGTGGAGGCTGCTCCTGCACTGCTGGTGGGTGGGGGTGGTGGTAGACATGAGTGGGGGCCTGGTGGAGGCTGCCCCTGGTGGCTGGGGGGTGGGGGTGCAGGGGGACATGTGTGGGAGCCTGGTGGAGGCTGCCCCTGGTGGCTGGGGTGTGGGGGTGCAGGGGGACATGCGTGGGAGCTTGGTGGAGGCTGCTCCTGCACTGCTGGGGGGTGGGGGTGGTGGTAGACATGAGTGGGGGCCTGGTGGAGGCTGCCCCTGCACTGCTGGGGGGTGGGGGTGGTGGTAGACATGAGTGGGGGCCTGGTGGAGGCTGCCCCTGCACTGCTGGGGGGTGGGGGTGATGGGAGACATGGGTGGTGGCCTGGTGGAGGCTGTCCCTGGTGGCTCGGGGGTGGGGGTGGTGGTAGACATGAGTGGGGGCCTGGTGGAGGCTGCCCCTGGTGGCTGGGGGTGCAGGGGGACATGTGTGGGAGCCTGGTGGAGGCTGCCCCTGGTGTCTGGGGCGTGGGGGTGCAGGGGGACATGTGTGGGAGCCTGGTGGAGGCTGCCCCTGCACTGCTGGGGGGTGGGGGTGGTGGTAGACATGAGTGGGGGCCTGGTGGAGGCTGCCCCTGCACTGCTGGGGGGTTGGGGTGGTGGTAGACATGAGTGGGGGCCTGGTGGAGGCTGTCCCTGCACTGCTGGGGGGTGGGGGTGATGGGAGACATGAGTGGGGGCCTGGTGGAGGCTGCCTCTGCACTGCTGGGGGATGGGGGTGTTGGGAGACATGAGTGGGGGCCTGGTGGAGGCTGCCCCTGGTGGCTGGGGGGTGGGGGTGCAGGGGGACATGTGTGGGCGTCTGGTGGAGGCTGCCCCTGGTGGCTTGGGGGGTGGGGGTTGTGGTAGACATGGGTGGGTGCCTGGTGGAGGCTGCCCGTGCACTGCTGGGGGCTGGGGGTGATGGGAGACATGAGTGGGGGCCTGGTGGAGGCTGCCCCTGCACTGCTGGGGGGTGGGGGTGCAGGGGGACATGTGTGGGAGCCTGGTGGAGGCTGCCCCTGGTGGCTGGGGGGTGGGGGTGCAAGGGGACACGTGTGGGAGCCTAGTGGAGGCTGCCCCTGCACTGCTGGGGGGTAAGGGTGGTGGTAGGCATGAGTGGGGCCTGGTGGAGGCTGCCCCTGCACTGCTGGGGGGTGGGGGTGATGGGAGACATGAGTGGGGGCCTGGTGGAGGCTGCCCCTGCACTGCTGGGGGGTGGGGGTGGTGGTAGACATGGGTGGGGGCCTGGTCGCGGCTGTCCCTGGTGGCTGGGGGGTGGGGGTGGTGGTAGACATGGGTGGTGGCCTGGTGGAGGCTGCTCCTGCACTGCTGGTGGGTGGGGGTGGTGGTAGACATGAGTGGGGGCCTGGTGGAGGCTGCCCCTGGTGGCTGGGGGGTGGGGGTGCAGGGAGACATGTGTGGGAGCCTGGTGGAGGCTGCCCCTGGTGGCTGGGGTGTGGGGGTGCAGGGGGACATGTGTGGGAGCTTGGTGGAGGCTGCTCCTGCACTGCTGGGGGGTGGGGGTGGTGGTAGACATGAGTGGGGGCCTGGTGGAGGCTGCCCCTGCACTGCTGGGGGGTGGGGGTGGTGGTAGACATGAGTGGGGGCCTGGTGGAGGCTGCCCCTGCACTGCTGGGGGGTGGGGGTGATGGGAGACATGGGTGGTGGCCTGGTGGAGGCTGTCCCTGGTGGCTCGGGGGTGGGGGTGGTGGTAGACATGAGTGGGGGCCTGGTGGAGGCTGCCCCTGGTGGCTGGGGGTGCAGGGGGACATGTGTGGGAGCCTGGTGGAGGCTGCCCCTGGTGTCTGGGGCGTGGGGGTGCAGGGGGACATGTGTGGGAGCCTGGTGGAGGCTGCCCCTGCACTGCTGGGGGGTGGGGGTGGTGGTAGACATGAGTGGGGGCCTGGTGGAGGCTGCCCCTGCACTGCTGGGGGGTTGGGGTGGTGGTAGACATGAGTGGGGGCCTGGTGGAGGCTGTCCCTGCACTGCTGGGGGGTGGGGGTGATGGGAGACATGAGTGGGGGCCTGGTGGAGGCTGCCTCTGCACTGCTGGGGGGTGGGGGTGTTGGGAGACATGAGTGGGGGCCTGGTGGAGGCTGCCCCTGGTGGCTGGGGGGTGGGGGTGCAGGGGGACATGTGTGGGAGTCTGGTGGAGGCTGCCCCTGGTGGCTTGGGGGGTGGGGGTGGTGGTAGACATGGGTGGGTGCCTGGTGGAGGCTGCCCCTGCACAGCTGGGGGGTGGGGGTGATGGGAGACATGAGTGGGGGCCTGGTGGAGGCTGCCCCTGCACTGCTGGGGGGTGGGGGTGGTGGGAGACATGAGTGGGGGCCTGGTGGAGGCTGCCCCTGCTCTGCTGGGTGGTGGGGGTGATAAGGGACATGAGTGGGGGCCTGGTGGAGGCCGCCCCTGGTGGCTGGGGGTTGGGGGTGATGGGAGACATGTGTTGGTGATCAGTAGTGCAAGGTGACATGTGGGTTGGCTGGTGGGCATGGCCATGGTGGATGGGTTGCCTGTGGGACATGAGCAGGGGTGCAGGGTAGTACCCTGTGGTGTGGGCTGCCTGCAGGGGCCGTGGAGGGTGTAGAGGGAACACCTGGGAGGACCCATATGGCCAAATCACGTGTAGCATTTCCCGGCACCACCGAAATACACGTACCCTGCTGAAATCGCGTGTGAATCTTCCCGCGCACCTCGGAATACACGTACCCAGGCCAATCGCGTGTGGAACTTCCCGGGCTCCCGAAGTACACGTACCCAGGCCAATCGCGTGTGGAACTTCCTGCGCATCCCCACCTACCCAGGCCAATCGCGTGTTGAACTTCCCGCGCCCCCCCCGTAGTACACGTACCCAGGCCAATCCCGTGTGGAACTTCCCGCGCACCCCGAAGTGCACGTTCCCAGGCCAATCGCGTGTATAACTTCCCGCGCACCTCCACTTACCCAGGTCAATCGCGTGTATAACTTCCCGCGCACCCCGAAGTACACGCACCCAGGCCAATCGCGTGTGGGACTTCCCGCGCACCCCTACCTACCCAGGCCAATCGCGTGTGGAACTTCCCGCGCACCCCGTAGTACACGTACTCAGGCTAATCGCGTGTGGAACTTCCAGCGCATCCCGAAGTACATGTACCCAGGCCAATCACGTGTGGAACTTCCCGCGCACCCAGGAACACGCGCACTCGCTATTTTTCACACAGCGGGTGTCCGTGTTTGTCGGTGCCCCTTTGCACCTCATTTGTCCTAGAGGGCCACTGTATGGCCCATTCATCATGGCTGTATACGGGTGCTTTTTGTTAGCGCACATTTTGGCGCACATTTTTTTAATTCGCAGGGGCGCTACCGCCTGCTTTCTTGTGGCCTACTTGTTTGGCCCTGTGCGCGTCTTTGACCATGTGCTGGTTTGCCCTATTCGATTCTATGAATACGGGTTGTAGGCGAGCGTGTTTGCGTTCCGCGCACTTGCCTCCTGTACTTCCCCCGTTACGCCCATATTTTCACACGTTGTTCCCCATTCCGAGTGTTACGCCCCGTGTTCCGCCTACTTTTGTGATGTGCGCCGCGCTATGTGCGATTTCGCAGTGGCCGTGGCACACACTGTTGGATGACCTGTGCGCCGGCGTGCGCGGTGCACATTTCTAGCGCACATCCAATGTTTTTCTCGCGCACGGACTTCCATGAATCGCTGGTTTCCCTGCGATTTTCGCACTTGCACTGCGAATTTCGCACTTTTCCTGCGATTAGCACGTTTTGGCACCTCTGCGCGGGAATTTTCGGCGCACATTATTTCCATGAATCGACCCCCATATCTGTAGGATATTTTGTCTTATTGGGGTATATTTGGGGTTTGGCGGTATTTTCTTACCATCAAAATATGAGCAGTAGTTTGGTGGAAAGTTAGCCTTGCATTTAGATTGGGTTTGGTCTCATATTATTTTAGTGACATACCTTGTTATCTTATATTGGGGAATCTAGTGATATATTGTTTTTTGGTATTTAGTGGTGAGCATAGTTTTCTTCCTAATATTATAACCCCATCATGAAACAAAACCTTTATTTCTATTAGAGTACCTCCCAGTGGTCTATAGAGAGCCTTGGGCCTATGCACATGATAGAAACACAACAATTTTATTCAGAGTGCCCCCTGTAGGTTGTGGCCGGGATCACTGGCTTATTTACTTCCAGTAATTTATGTCATAAAGTATTACTGGTTCATGGATGTCCAATAATCTATATATCATCTCAGATTACACCCCATCATCATGCAATGCAGACACACACACACACACTAAACTGCTTTATCACTGAATATTATTAGCTTCTTTTGGATTGTTGTTTCATCTGCAGTGGTAAATTTACAAATGCACTATTGAACAAAATCAAACCCCCCGTATATTTAAATAAATTCACAGATGCAATAATGACACTAAAACATTTGTGTTCATAAATACTTATTATTTGGAACCTTATTCACATATTAACACATCGTACCATGGATACATTTCATTATCATCTGAAATACAAAAAGAGAGAGAAACAAGAACAAACAAGCCTTTTAAAACATGGTAAATTTTTCCCCATTCTGAACATGGCAAACAAATACATGCAGTGACTTCCCCGCCTTTCTACGCTGTTCTAAAGCTCAGCCATTCATGCAGCATTTAACAGTATCCTCACTTGTACTTATCTCCTTACCAAAAGTGTTTCTTTGAAGTCCCCCACGCCACCATGTTTCACTTGCCTCACAAAGACAGGCCCAGATAGCACCATAGGCTCCTGTAATCTTGTGTGTCTGGGAAGCATGATGAGAAACTCTCAAGCCAGCGCTCTGTGACACCTTGGACTTCTGTCTTTACAGCCCAGTCTCCCCAAGATAAATCCCCTTCGCAGTTTTTGCCATTAGCAAAACTCAGATCATTTCCATTTTGACGTGTAATCTTCAGACACTTTCCTCCAATCAGGCTAAAAGCATGTTTTCAGCACCACCCTTCACTTTTATAACAATGGGATTCTTGCTCACTGAGCAACTATTTCAATTTTATTTCCTGCCACCTCTTCCCCTCTGCTTTCTGCAAACTAACACAGCAAGAGAGAGAAAAATAAATGCCAGTGTGCATTTGAAAACAAATTATAGCAGTGCTACCAGAATATGTATGTTCACCTCATTTTGCACATGAGTCTACATTATAATGTTAGAGAAGTTAGAATTAGTGTTTAGTAAATGTTAATTAAGTTAGCCAGTTATGTATATTCTAATGTAGTTTTCATGCATAAGGTATACAAAACAAAAATGGTGCACTTCATTGTTTGGCCTGGCAGAACTAAGCTTCTATATATGTATCTCATCATCTGCAGCTTCAAGCAGGGCCTGGCTGTGTTATAAATTCTGTACCTTGCCTGCCACCAACAACATATTCACATGTTATAGTGGCAACACAAAAAAATATATTTGTGTGCCATATTACTGCTGGCAACAACAAAAAAATGCCACTGCCTTTGAAACAAAACACTATAACATTCCATCATATTTAGTACAATGCTATATATACCCTTAAAGTACCCAGCACTTGATCATGGACCAAAATGGGCCATGTTTGCAATGGTTATATTTCAATTTCCAGACTGTGTGCATTTGTCGGTACATACCAAATGAACACGTTCTCAATTTTTTTTTAATCTAGGAGTGCATTAATTTTATGCACTACTTTTTGTACTTTGCACCTACCTTCAACACATGTTTTAAAATAAAAGTGAAATCCATATTAGCAATCATATTATTCAGCACCATAACTTCAACATGTACCTGCATGCGATTCCCTGCCAGCACTTTGTCAGACGTTTGCCATGACTACTCTACAAACAGTGCAGTGGAAAAGCAGGAACTCCAAGTGAAGGCACACAGCTCCCCAAAACACATATAAGAATGGAGGTTAAAAGAAGTAGTAGGTAATCATCAGTAGCAAGAGAGAATCCAATGGACACGTTTCTGCCAGTGAAGCCATTGGCTGTTGGTCCCCAGTTATTGTGAAATGCTCCAGAGGGAAATCTTTTATATCATTTTAATTGTAAATGTCTTACTCGGTTGAATCCCGGACAATGCATTTTGTAAAATGAGTCAATGATCTGAAATTTCTTTTGAAAAAGGCTTCATTAAAATAATTGCTAAATGTATTGCCACTCCATTATTTAAGTAAACAATGAGACCTGAGATTGGGCGATGCTTCAGTTACTGTAAAACTCTTTGTTGAGTTGAAGGAAGGAGGGATGACCACGCCATGTGCTTGTCGTGAGGATATTAGATATCTGATTAGGTCTGGTTGTGCCTCCTCTATGGCAGCACCCCAAGCTAACAGTTCAACCATTAGCAGAACATACTATACTTTAGCCTTGAGCTGGTTCAAGACCAGAATAAAGTGAAGCCAAGTTTACTATAAACCAAAGATTTATGTATGACCATTCAACCTCAGTTAGTGACAAGGAGAAATTTGCTCTGTGCAAGGGATTGGCTGAAGCTATTTTAGATCCATCACCAAAGCCATCCCTTTGAAATGCCTTCACCTTTCAATCAAACCGCCACATAAAAATGAATTCCTAGAGAGCTAGAATTAAACTTGCTGAGAATCCTTTTGAAATAAGGGTGACATTGTAGCATTATGTAAGCAAATACTCACTAGGGATTGTGTGGTTGTAACCTTCTGAAATAGCTTTGCAGTGTGTGATCTGCATTGGGTCCAGGCACCCAACAGTCTAGGCCTTGGCCATGCCCACCACAACATAACAGAGCCATGCAGGCGAACAATTTTAAAGAGCTTGCTGTGTCAGGCCATTCTAACTTCCTACTCTGCTGCGCCACAGAAACACCAGCACTTTCCAACCTGCAGGTGAGGCTGTCCCTGCCAAACAGCCTTCATGCCATATTTCATAATTTTATTCAAACTGACGGACGGAAAACAGGAATGGCCTGATAAGCACACCTAAGCTTGGATGAGAATGCGGGTGAGTTTATTAACTTGGAGGTCAGGACCGGATGGAGCATTTGGAGGGCCAGGTCTAGATGGAGGCATTTAGAAGCTGCCGGGTCTTGTCGTTTGAGTGGTGACATATGGGGATATTGTGAAATTTAACAACAGACTAGTGCCTCTCTAAGGCTGGCATGGCTGGAGAGTGTCAGGGGGTATGGCTGACCCTACTCAAATTGATTGCACTCGTTTGCCTCTAGGCCTGAAGCCTCTTCCTGGTGGTGGGCAATTAGATTTCAGAATAGTGAGATTTCTTTTTTTTTTTATTTTAATCAATTTTATTGAAATATACAATAGAGTAATAATGTCATTGTTTTATTAACAAACTGCAGTAAACCATAGGTTAAATTATTAAAAAATGATAATAAGGAAAGATACATTCTGAAGAACACGTGAAAGAATACATTATATGCTTATTTTGCTTATGAATTACTTGAACAATGTAGCATTATGACTTATCAAAACAGAAAAATGTATAACCATACATAAGGACAACTTATTGAAAGATTTCTGCATAACAATATTTTAAGTCGGAGAAGACAAACAGGAGACAAACAAAGAACAAACAAGAGATAGAGGGGAGAGAAGGGAATCATGTGGAGCTAAGTAAAGATGATGAGGCACTTTTGCATATAACAATAATTTCAGTAGTTACTTACAGAAATCAGAAATGCTAGGAGCATCCAAGAAGTGTAGGAGGTATGAGGAGGTCACATTCCATGTGTGGTTACAATAAAGTGATCCAGACAGCGGATGAAAAAAAAGACCATATAGAATTATACTTAGGTATAGTGTTTAGATTGTTTGCAATACACAGTTCCATTCTTAGTTTGAGACATATGTTATTCCACCAGCTTCTGATACAAAAGGAATGAGAGTCTTTCCAATTGGCAGTTATGTTCTTCAAAGCCAGACTGATAAAGAGATTGTAGAGTTTGGTTGCTCCAGAAGGGAAACAGGTGATTATTGCTAGGCTTCCCAGAACAATATTAGTGAAGGAAAGTGGAATATCAGTGAAAATAATAGAATTCAGGTAGTGCCATACATGTTGCCAGAACTTGAAAGTATAGGGACACTTAAAAAGCATATGCTCATATGAGGCAGAGGCAGCTCCACATGTCTGACAATTATCATTGCTACTTACCTTAATTGAAGATTATTTAGCAGATGTAATGAATGCTCTATTTATAAAGAAGAAGAAGTGCTGAGAGATATTCGCTGATGTAGAGATATGTTTAATTCTGGAGAAAAGGCTAGATCATATGTCATCGTCTAAAATGTGACCAAACTCATTTTCCCATTTATAGCGGATCATACATAACTTTAAGGATGCGATAAGAATGTTATAGAATTGTGAAGTCTTAATATCTGACAGCATTGTAAGCTGTAATAGTCTAAGGGTATCAGGAGTTAATATGTAATTGGAAGAACTATGAAGTGCACCAAGGCAAGAGTTGACTAATTTATTGTAGAAATTAAATTCTGTATTGGGGATGAAAATTGAAGTTAGAATTGTTGAAATGATAAAATAGAGGATCTATCTATGAATTTTTGTATAAATCTAAAACTCCTTTTCAACCAGGATTTTCTGTTTAGGGTTTTGTTATTAATTAGGATCTTACTGTTATGCCATATTAAAGGGGAGAGGCATTTTTTCAGGAAATTGTGTACGGGGAAATAGAAATATTTGGAGGGCAGATATTGTGGCTCTGATTGGGTCTGATATGGTCGATGAAGAATGGTTAAATACATAAATAAGGTCAGTTATTTCTACAGGAAACACCAATGTGGGAATATCTGATAATTTAGACAAGCAAACCAACATCTAGATTGTTTCAAGAGAAAAGCAGTGTGGTATACCTTAAAATCAAGAAACCTAACCCCACCCTTGTCATAGGGCGCCTTCAATTTGATCAAAGCAATTCTTTTGCTTTTGCCTTCCCCCCAAAGGAAGTTTAGTAGGATTGAGTAAATAGATTTAAAAAAGGAAGGAGATGTCGGAACACATAGGTGTTGTAGATAATATAAAATTATTGTTGAAAGCATCAACTCAATCGTATCAATTCGTCCCCACCATGAAAGATACAGTGGGAACCATCTAGAAGTTAAATCCTTTAATCAATGTAATACACATTGTGTATTGAGTTTTATGGTATCCTGTATAGTAGGGGCAAAATGTACACCTAGATACTTGATAGAGGAGCTGCACCATTTGAAACCAAACGAGTCAATGTCATGTTTAAAACAAAAGGGATTGAAGGGAATGATTTCTGATTTGTCTTTGTTAAGTTTGTAGCCTGATACAGAGCTAAATTGAGATAATACGTTAAGTAAATGTGGGATGTGTGTTTTAGCGTTCTTAATGAGAATGAGGATATCATCTGTATAAGCATCTATTTTTATGTGAGATGAACCACCTGATATACCTGAGATATTTTTGTTAGATCTGAATAGTTCCAATAACGGTTCTAATGAGAGAATGCATTAGATGGGTGAGAAGGGGAAGCCCTGTCTGGTTCCTCTGCTAAGGGAAAAGAATGGGGAGGTTAGACCATTAATACATATTGAAGATTTAGGAGAGGAGTAAAGTAACCTGACAAGGGAGATAAACTTATCACCACAACCAAGCCAATGAAGAGACATGAAGTCCCAATTGACCCTGTCAAAGGCCTTTTCTGCATCTAGTGCTATGACAGAGGAACCCTTATTATCTTTTTTTTATTTTTGGCCAATAGGTGGATAGCATTTAAAAGTAGTCTGGCATTTGAAGAAATGTTGTGCCCTTTTACATAGCCGTCTTGATCAGGTTTTATTAGGGAAGGAAGAGAGGACTCGAACCTATTGGCTAACATTATTGCAAAGATTTTGCTTTCAACATTGATAAGAGAGATGAGCCAATAATTAACCGGGAAAGAAGGATCCTTGTCGGTTTGGGGAAGAGTATGAGTAAGGCTAATGAAAAGGAACCTTGAGGAGGCTTTTTGGAGTTTGGGGATGATTGATTGAGACACACTATCAAAGAATTCAGTGGAAAGGCCATCTGTGCCAGGAGCTTTGCCTTTACCTAACCCTTTAATTGTTTTAGAGATTTCTGGAAGAGTAATATCATTATCTAAGTGAGATAGATCCAATAGAGGGTAAGAGGATCTATTAATGTTTTCAAAAAAGGATGCAAGGTTGTTATGAGGAATTGAGTTTTCAGGAGTGTATAGGTTTGTATAAAAAAATGTAAGCAATTTAGTATATCATTAGGATGATGATATACAGTGCCATATGGGTCTTTGATATGGGAAATAAAACATTTTTCTTTTTTTTGTTTTCAAGTAAGAGGCAAGTGCTTTTCCTGCTTTATTGGATGTTTGATAGATTTTCGTTTTATATTTAAGAATGGTCCACGAAGCAAGATCAGTAATCTCCTTATTAATTAGGAAGCGTATGGCCAATACCTGACGAAGATTGGTATGGTTGGAGTTGCTGTAAAACTGTTGTTCAGCTGAGGTGAGCTATGGATAAAGGTCATCCAGATGCTTTTTGCATAGGGCTTTCTTTTTTCCTGAATAAGCCATAATGTGACCTCTTAGAGCCACCATAAAAACATCCCAATTATTCACAACTGATGTATCATGATCTTGATTATTAGCATAGAACTGTTGAACAAAAGATTAAATGGATAGGATAAAATGAGGCTCTTGTAAGAGAAAATTATTAAGTTTCCAACGAGATGACGTTTTATGAACGTCTGAAAGGCTGAAGGGGGTACCTACTGGGGCGTTGTCGGATATAATAATATTTTTTATTTTAGAATCAATAATGGAACCTGTGAGGGTTTTAGAAGAGGAAATGTATTCTACGTGGGAAAGGGTGTTATGTGGGGAGGAGTGGACAATATAGTCAAGTTGGGTAGGATGAGATACTCTCCATGTATCAATGAGGCCGGTTTCAGATAAACAACCCAAAAAGTATTTGTGTGATTTGTTGTTTTTGAACTGGCAACCAGATTTTCTATCAAGAAAAGTATCAAGGACCTGATTCATATGCCCACATGTAATTAAATTGGTAAAATTACTTTGAAGTATCAATTGTTTTATGGAAGCCCAAAAATTGGGATCAGGGTTAGTGGGAGCGTAAATGTTCAAAATTGTAACCTGTGTAGAACGAATCTGTAGTTTGACCCAAACCCATCTTCCAATAGTATCAGCACCTTGATCAAGAACTTTGAAGGGTCATTTTTTGCTATTTAAAATAGCTACACCATTTTTCTTAGCGACAGCGGGACTAGAAATGATTTCCTTCACCCAGCGGGATTTCAGTTTCAATGCTTCCTTGTTGGAAAGATGTGTTTCCTGTATACAGGCAACGGAAGGATTGAATTTGTTAAGATGAGAGATGACCTTACATCTTTTGATGGGGTTATTACAACCTTTGATGTTCCATGTGACAGATTTAAAGATAATTTTAACAATTAAAAAATGATGATAACATAACCTGAGACTAAAATGAAGGACTTTAGTGCCAGAAAATAACATATTGAATCATAAATATTCATAAGGAGACACACGAGGGTGACACAACGGGTTAAGGGAGGGGAGGTAGGGGGTCCAATCATGAAATTGCAAGGTAGGGTGTAAGATAATAAAACAGCAATTAGCATCAGACTGGATAAGCGAGACAACAGGTGAGTGAAATAGCAGGGATGGGTGATGCTCGCTGAGTCATCAAAAAGAAGAAAAAAAAGACTCAGGATGAAAGATGGACGTAGTAATGACACGTGTCCCAGAAGTTATGGCAAGATGATAATTATGGCATTATATATATAATAGGAAAGCTTATGCGAGAGGGAATACAATTATGTAATGGGCAAAGTAGAGGTAATGGTTGGAGATGATATGTCCATGCCTTCGGATTTAATGGAATGTATGAAAGCTCTAAGTCAGCATGTAGGTCAAACATGAATGAACAAGGGTGGTATAGACCATACCAGACATCAAGTTGCTTTAGGGCAGGACGGAAGGATAGAAATATGTTCCTGCATTGGGCTGTGCTTTTAGCAACATCTTGTAATATGTGTATATTATTGCCATTCCAAATGAGGGATTTTCATTCCTTGGCAGCAGACAAGATGAGCTGAAGTTGGGAGTATTCCAGAAGATAAAAGATCAGTCTTTTGGACGAAGCTTTTGGAGATGTTGAGACGGGCGATATTCCAATTCTATGAGCACGTTGTATGTTGATTATTAAATCAGGAGGTAAGTGAGTCAGGGTAGAGAGAAATTTTTGTAAAAAAACAATGGTGTTGTTACCAGACCTGAGATGCGAAGATGGTTGCGTCGGCTGCGATTTTCTAAATCTTCATTATGCCTTTGGAGGTCTTTGATTGACTTCTCGAGTAATGCAACTTTGGGAGAAACTTCCTCTACAAGACCAACTCTTCGCTCCACTTCATCCATTCTATTTTCAAAGACATTCCATCTGTCAACTAGTTGTTGTAATTTTTGATTTGTGGTTTCAATGAAGTGTTTAAGTGACCTGATTTCAGATAAGATGGCATCAATGGCAGGATCAGATATACCCAGCAGTGGTGGTGAGTTACTCTTGCTCTCTTAAGGTTAGAAGCTGCGATATTAGGTTCTTTAGTAGTTGTCATATTTTTCTTATTGCCAGTCATATTATCTGCTGATATATATAATAATATATATATTTGGAATATTTGACTAGAAGTGTATATATTGAAGAGCTCAAAGGTGCTTATATTATCCTTAGCACATGCCAAAGATCAGTAATTCAGTGGACTGAAGGACGACTAGTTGAAGTGTCTACCTGTATTCATAACTGCAGCTCTGTAGGCGTAGACTACCTCAGTTTACAATTAGTACATCCATATAATGCATGAAGAGTTATTCCTGTTAAAGGAAGAAAAATGCGAACACTAAAGAATAATAAGGGTTAAACCAAGGAGTGTTTCATGAAGAGCCATTAGCCATGTGGCATTAGAAATGCATTCAGCATGAGCAAATAAACAATTGAGTAAGGAAAAGTGTGGTTATTCTCCTTTCTTTCCTCCCTTTCATATCAATCTCCGAGTGCGTACCTCCAAGTAATGGCAAGAGGTCTATGAATAAATGTCTATTGTGCAAGGCATTCAAATGTCTTTCGGAGAATCTTCAAGTATGGTAAAAAAACAGAAAGGGTAACAGACTATCTGTTTATATGCTGTCTTTAATAATAAATGCAAAATGCACTTTGGAAAAATACCATGTATCCTTTTACATTTTTAATATCTTCTTCGTGATATATTATTGTAGTTATATATCCATGTCCAGCTGTTCTCCAAACATTGTACACGAAAGAAAAAAAAAAGAGCCAGCAGATGCTGAATTAAAAGAATGTGTTCCTGTACCTTTAAATTCTTTTAAGTTCTTAAGTACACTTAATCACTTCCTTTCTTTCTTTTTTTTTCCTTTCCTTCCTTCCTTGTTGGTTGAAAGGCGGCAGAGTTGGTGAGAGAGAGCCGCCCAGGCCACAGCCGGCACGTTGCAGTGGGCACGTCGCCGTAGTTCTCCTCAGGGAGGGCGGGCACCCCCGTCAGCTGTCTCTGTAGGCAGACCACCCAAGCACATGGAGCTCAGAAGGAGGGGCAGCGCGGCATCAGGAAAGCAGTCGGAGCAAGGAGCAGCCAACCCAGACGGAGCGGAAATGTAAGTTAAGTGAAATAATATTATATAATTTAAGATAATGCCATATATATATTTGTATGGGAGAGAGTGGCAGCACTACACGTCCATCCGCAGTGGTGTCAGGCCGCGCCCAATGGTGAGATTTCTGAAGAGAGGAAAAGGTCTGACAACTGCAGGGATGGTAATAGGAGTGAGTGACAGACCTTCGGAGTTCGGTTTGTCACATGACTTAAAGGTATGGCCTCAGCTTACACCTGCACAATAGGTTTCTTCTATCATAGTGGTAGCTCACTCATAGATACATGTATAACCAAGGAATTTTGTTGATACTAAATCCTGGTCAATGATTTAATTTTCAGGCCTTTCTCATGCAGCATTTTGCTCCTGGGTAAACAGACAGTGTGCACCTCTCCAGGTGGAGCTTTTTTTTGCTTGTTTAACACATCAATTCCACAAAACGAGTACTTCTGTGTCCATTGATCTATAGATGTTCCATACTCTAGCTGCAGTCTGCTTTAGAGATTTTAGTTACCCTGTTTCAAATACTGCATTATGTATGTTTTACATATAAGCCCCACGTCGAATCTGGGAAATGACATTCTTCAAATATTTGATTGTGGACAAATCACTCCTCTCTCTGTTCTTCAGTTCTTATATCTGGCTGAAATGCGAGCACCTGGAAACACGGGTGTAAGGGCCCATCTGATGGTTGTATGCAATCACTCCTGTGATATCACTTTGTGGCGGGGTGAATGCCATCACTTTCCGTGGGCCATTAGAGGTCACGGATTGTGTGATGTCACTTCCGCTACCCCAGGCATTTTGGGAAATAAATGATGTCCCTGCCACACTGTCAGGTAAACACATTACGATTAGTATTCAGAACTAGAGAGGGTTTTTGAAATCTCTGAAAGAAGCACTGCAAGAAAAGAAAAATAGGACCAAATCTATTTGAAGAGAACATTTGAAATTTTTATGAGGAGGGCAAGTAACAACTGGATGGAAATTGTACATGGACAAAGCCAAAATGGGTGCTACATTGGATATCAATTCAATGAGTTGTCTTAACATTAGGAAACATGAAAGGCAAGGTTAGGGGCATCCAATGTGAATTACAAATTGGACGGAAGTTGAAATCTATGAATTGTGTGTCATTTTACAACTATACAACATCACGTGGACAACTTAAAAAAGTAACTCGCACATATTTTGCAATAGATGAGTTGAATTGGGAAACATGCATGTGTATAACAGAATAGCAAACTTGAGGCGGATATCAAAACAACATGGCTTTCCTAATGTGTACATATATAACTGGCACTTTGATATCACAAATATGCACACACAACATATATACTTTAGTGCGTTTTCACCTGGCAGTTTGGTCGAAATGCTTCCACTTAATTCCCAGCAATCACTTCCATAAGAGCGCATTACATTTCTACGAAAGTAATGTTTACATGTCCTCAAAACTAATTATGTCTGTACTTCATGTATTCTGCGCTTGCTTAGTCGACGTTTTTTAACCATCTACTGCATTCTGTTTCTTTTTTCATTTCCGAATTTGGTTTCTTGGGAAAAGAAAACATGTTTTAAATGGTTGATTAAAATGAAAGAACCAGCTTGTTTACATTCTCTGCGTGTTTGTGAATGTTTTCTAAGTCTATGGATGTTGCATTTGTCACGTGTTCGGGATTTCGATGTAACATTTTGTTTAGGATCGCAATGCCTTGCATGGCTCTCCATCACTCGACAGATGGATTGGCACGCATTATTCAGCCACTTACTGTAATTTCCAGGCCAGATATTAATTAATAGGAGGCTACCAAACCATGCAGACAAAACGCGAGGCACACAGCTGCTTCCTTAATCTGAGAGAGACAATGTCCATTCAAGTATCAAACTAGGTATGGCACTCGCAACAGTGCCGCGAACCGTGCTCCCATTGGAACGCATGCTGGCTTCCTTGATCCGTTAATGGCATGGATGCTTATAAAAGTCCGTTAAAATACTGTACTCATATAAAATGCATAAAATGTCAATATTGGACTTGATTTCGTGCTATTTGCTTCGCTAGCCCCATAGATTGCATTTGTCATGTTTCCCTTTGGAAGAAAAAAACCTCCTCTTCGCCAGCATTTTGAAGGAAACACGGGTAATTGTCTACGTAAAGTGTTAAATAAAAGAGCAGCAGTATATCTACACATTATGTGCTATAGAGGTCGCCAATGTAGCTGAATACTTCACTGCAAGCGTTAGTAAGGGCAATGTACCCCTCTGCCTTTGTAATCCATTATTAATGAAGACACACTTTATACTGGAATTATTCTTAATTCAAGACACTCAGAATTTTGAGCAGCTAATGAACCAAGAGCCCAGGAAAACATGACTGGTGTTGCATGTTAACCACTCCCGGCAGCATGGTAGCTCCCATGATGTTGTAATGGGTCACGTGGCAGTAGTCACGTGACCAACATAATAAAAGAAGCAAGCCGCTTCCGGCTCGCCAGTCACTCCCATTCTGGCTCCAGCGTCGTTCTTGTTGCACCATGCTGGTGCTGAGCTACTGGTGCTGGGCCCACGGACGGGGCCCAGCTTGAGGACGGTGCCCCTGCCGGGCAACGCTGTCCGGACGGTGCCCCTGCCGGGCAACGCCGTCCTTATGGGTCCCCCAACCATGTGAGGCGGGTTGGGGATGCGACCCCGGCCTGGGTGCCCCCAGAGCCGGGGCCGCGGTAAGCCGGTTGCCACCCGGCCACGTGTGCGGAGCTCCGGTGGACCGGAGCAGGTGAGATGAACCCCCACCCCTGCGTAAGCGGCACGAGCGCCGCGCCTGTGTGTGTCCGTCAGGTGTTTCCCCGACATGAGCATGGGGCTGCCCGGTGATCCGGAGCAGCCCCCAACAACTGGTTCATGGTTGCCCAATTTGAATAAATTAGAAAGCAGAGACACATATTAAGGCTTTCTAGTCATCAGTTCATCAATTAGTCCACACCTCCTGCCACATGTTTTAAAGAATGTTGATAATTTTGAATGGAGATTTTTAATACAGTGGACAAATGCGCAATAAGGACAGGATGAGCCCCAGCTGGTTCCAGGGGCTTGAGGCATGTCTCAAACCTGTCTTACAGCATTTGAGCCCTGGTTTAACCTGTGCACTGGGGCAAAAGTTCGCGTTTTGGCTTGTCGACTTGGCATAGGGCAAGTGGGCCCTGAATGGGGTGTGAGTCGGGTGATATGCAGGCTAGAAACTAGTGCTGTGTAAGGCGATGTATGTTAAGAACCTTGGACCATGCTCTAATAGTGACATCCCTGGGCTGAGCCTCTGCTTTATTTATAATCATCTATGGACCAGGGTCAGGTTTAGCGGACTAGGAGCAGTGGCCATGCTTAGAGGCCTTGTTTCTGGTCTTGGACTACGTTTGCAGTGTGGACACATGGACTGAGCTGTTGGTAAAGTGGGTGGCTTGGTCATGGCCTTCCACCAGGCCCCTGGAAAGTGCCAAATGGGGGATGCCGCAGACCATACGCAGTGTGCAGATTGGGTGTCTTGGAGGTGCCTGTGGCATGGCAGATGAGTGTGGCCCAGGCAATGTGTTACATGTGTATGTTCAAAGTCCAAGCAAAGTGAGAATCTTTGAGGCCAGACTGGGAAAGATTTCAACTGGGCATGGCTTTTGATATGCACAATGAATACAGTGGGTGAATTGGAGTTGCCAAGTGCATAGCCTCAGGCCTTAAACTGTACAAAGTGCCAGAAAGTATGCACGATCACCATCTACATTTCAGACATTTGGCACAGGTCTAATAAAATCTTAGTTAACATTTTCAGGGATCTTCTTATGGTTGCTTTGCCCAGGTTTCATTCTCCTAAAAACATGTCAGTATTTGGTACCCTCGTTCTCTCCTTATGAGTGTTATCTGCATTTGGGAGGGTCACCATAGCTTTCTACCTCAAGGAACACGTATTTCCTTTGGCATGGTGTATTTAAGAGGGAACTAGAGGAGCACTGGGGATCATGGACTTAACATCTTCAGGAGTCACATTATAGGCATGGTGGCTCCCCCTAGTCCGCAAATACTCTAGGTCCCATTTTATGGACTATACTTTGGGATTTCATTGCATTCCTCCTGATCTCCAGATTGGCACACCCCATTGTTTTTCTTCAGCTGATATTGAATGCATGTTTGAGAAGCCTCCCATAGATTGTTTTTTGCTTCCCGGTGTTACAACAAACACATATGAGGATGGAGACTTTAATATCAGTGCATGATCCTGGGGTTGATATCCCTTTTTCTTATCCAACCATGTTAAAGAGGCATGTTCGATTATAAGGTGTACAGTGACACCCAAGAGGTAGTATTTTAAGGTTTGTACAATCCACTTATTTTTCAAACACTCTAGTTCCAGGATGACATAACTTATTTCAGAGGGAAAATGCTTTCGGCATATCTACATGTTTCTTTCCAAACCTTCTCTCGTTTATCACAGAACCAATCTTAGTCGTATTTTAGAACCATTACATTGTGAAATAAATGTTTGGGAGATGTCTGTCATTATCAATAAAATCGGGCTGTATAGCCCCTTCATCAGAGATTAAAAGGTTATTACCAAATTAAATGGTTGGGATAATCAGATAGAATTTAGTAGTAAAGGTTCCTGTTATGGACAGGACATTGGGATTAAACCTCTTCTAGTACACTAATAAGCCAGAAAAAAGGCTTACAGTTATTTACTTGATGGTTGTACCATGACATTATTTGCAAAATCCACAAGATACTTAAAAGTGGACTAGGCCAAGACAAGCATTGGGGGATAGGCTGTTAATGATGTGTACAGGTATTTATTAAGTTCTAGAATACGTCTTAGCTTTGAAAGCTAGTTATTCAGAGTCAGCACCCCTTGATCTAATGCTCCCTATTGTCAGAATTCCACCCCATAATTCTCGGAAAAGAAACAGCCTGTGGTTAGATTTGAACATTCAGATTTATTAAAATAGTAAGGTAAAGCCACAGTT
Organism: Ambystoma mexicanum; assembly: GCF_040938575.1. Lineage (NCBI taxonomy): Eukaryota > Metazoa > Chordata > Amphibia > Caudata > Ambystomatidae > Ambystoma > Ambystoma mexicanum. Next base: position 484,751,112 of record NC_090926.1, read on the forward strand.
GCCCCCCTAATGTTATGGAGTATTGTGCAATTACCAACAGGTTGTATCCAAAAGAGAAAAAATAAATTGCCTGCTTTTAACTCCCTAATTATCAATGTACATGAACTTCATTTGTATAAAGAAAATATACATATATAATGAACATTTCCATTATCATTGGTTGACCGCTTCCATATTGTTTGTCCTTTCCACAACAATTGACAATATATTTATTCAATTGGGCATGGTGACCTGCAACTCTACCACCTCTGCCCTGAACACTCCCAAGTTCACTCTTGATAGAGTAAAAAGTGAATTCTACCTAACCCTCATTGACCCTCACTCGAACCATTCTCACCTGCTACAGGGCACCCTCAACTAATTCCTCATTCCTCCTAAATCTATGACTATCAACTTCATTCTCATAGCTAATGACCTTTGCTGCTAAAATTAACAAAATTAGAGACTTTCTCCTGACCTTCCGCACCCTCCCACCTACTACATTTTACACTTCATCTTCTCTTCCATCATCGTCTGCTTCTATCTTTCACTTACATCACACTAATACTGATGAAGTGCTAGCTCTACTAATGAAGGCTAACACCTCTTGTGCCCCATCACATCCTCTTACTCCTTAGCTAGTCAAGCCTATTGCCCCTTTAGTGGCCCCACAACTCGCTGAACTCTTCAACCTGTCTTTTGACTCCACTTGCTTTTCCTCTGTTTTCAAAACCGCCAGTCATCCCTCTCCGAGAAAAGGAAGGGCCTGACCCAAAACTATGAACTAACCTTTACCCTGTGTCTCTCCTTGTGCACTACTCTAAAGTGCTCAAAAGGGATGTGTTCAACCATCTAACCTATTTCAGAGACATGAACAACCATCCAGACCCCCTACAAGCAGGTTTCCACTTCACAGAAACTGCTCTCATGAATGTCTCCAACTTCATCACCTCTGCTAAGCACACCAACCTATTCGCTATCCTAATTCAGCTGACTTTGAAACCATTGGTCACTCTGATATCCTTAATACTCTCTTTCCTCTTAGGATTTGCTATTGAGCCCTTGCCTGGATTGAGTACTACCATGCACCTCACCAATTCTCTGTCTGGTGGCGCAACCACGCCTCTCACGCCAAAACCATGCCAAAAGCACTTTTTGGATGGCTTATAAGTTTGGCGCCACTCAATGGAAATGCATGGAATTTTATTCTAGACCTGATTCTGAATGGTTTTGGGAAGTGTGGAGCTGTTATGTCAAGAGGGATAAAATTAGAGGGGGAGTCCCAAACTACTGTAAAAGCTTGTAAATGTGGTGCCAGTTGATGAATCTGCACAAAAGTTAGCAAAACGTTTTTAAATCTAGATAAAAGTTTGATGGGATTCTGTCACGAGGGGGCACAATTTGAAGGGGGTCCCAAAATATTATAAAGGCTTCTAAATGTGGAGCCATTTGATGAATTCACACAAACGTTTGCAAAAGCATTTTAAATATAGATACAGATGTGTTTGTAAAGTTTGGTGGGATTTTGTCAAGAGGGGGCCAAATTAGGGTGGGTCTCAACATTTTTAGATGGCTTATAACTTTCTTGCCATTTGGCGAATGTGGACACAAGTTCCCAGAAAAATTATAGACCCAACCTTCAATGTTTGTGTAGAGTCTGAATAGATTTTGTCAAGTGAGGGCTAAGTTATATGACTATTGTATGTACATACATTTTGACACTTTTGAAAAATAAAACATGGGCGGATTTCAAGGAGCCTTGGCAAGGACTTTTAAGCATGACTTTGCAAATGTGCCTGTGTTTTATTTTTTGACAAGTGTCATAGTGTAGGTACAAAAAATAGTGATATACTTTTGGTGACTGAGGTATAGCCTGTGGCCATGGGCAGTGGCCAGATTGTCTGGCTCATGGCATAAGGTCAAGACCCAGACAATCTGGCTGCTGGCCATGACCACAAGGGATGATAAATGGGGTTAAATTGGCCATGTCCACCTGGGACAAGCTATGTGGTAAAGTTATTCGAAAGTGGGATAGGTTTGAAAGGGAAAAAAATGTACTTGTGGTAATATGGTCATACGGTTCTATCTTCGCCTTCTGCAGGCTTCCATGGAAAGGGGAGAGGGGCTCTGTACGGAGCCCCGACTTCCTTTTCCATGGTGGCCATCATGGAAAAGGATTTTCCTTCCTACATGGAAAAGGATTTTAACTCTTTGGGAACCCAGGGTGCTAATGGACTTCATCACCCATTGCAGGTTCTGGAACAGGGCATAATGGTCCGGAGCCTTCATTATCTCTCCAAGCTTTTTTTCTCACCCTACTACAACTTCCACTAATCCATTACCACACTAAACAGTGCAACAGGAACACACACTTTCTGGTGGTCTCTTCTGGATAGTTTGAGGAGTAGTCTGACTGCTGTATTTTGGATCTGTTGTATTTTCTTCAGGAGGTATTCTGGTATTCCGAGGTAGAGGCTGTTTGCATAGTCTATTCTTGACATGATAAGGGTGACGATTGTGTGTGTTTTGTGCGTGAAGGAGAGGAAAGGTAGGATTCTTTTTGCAGTGTGGAGGATTGCATTTATTTGTGGTTCTAAGGTTAGGGTGTTGTCCATCAGGACTCCCAGATGTTTTACTACCTTAAATGGTGATGGTGCGGTCCCCATTTCCGTTGGCCACGGGATGGTGGTTTTGTTCTTTTGGTTTTTGGATATGATCATGATTTCTGTCTTTCCTGGGTTGATTTTCAAATTGTTGGCATTCATCCAGTTGAACACTTCTTTTAGACACTCGATTAGGGTTGAGTGATCGGCTTGGGTGTCTTCAATTTTGTAGATGATTTGATTATCATCTGCGTAGTTGTAGCATGTAATGTTGTATTTTCTAAATATTTTAACTGGAGTCTGGTAGATGTTGAAGTACAGTGGTGATAGTGAGGATCCTTGTGGCATTCCACAGTTGTTAACTTGTGCGGTGGATGTGAAGGGTGTAATCCATACAGTTTCTGTTCTGTCTGCTGTGAATGATTAAGTCCAGAGTAGTGATATGTCTGTTATGCTTATGTCTTCTAGTCTTTTGGTTAGGGTGTCATGGTTAACTGTGGCGAAGGCTGCGGAGAGGTCAAGCAGAATAAGGGCTGAGGTTGCGTTTGAGTCTGCGTTCGTTTTTAGGTTGTTTCAGATGGATAGTAGTGCTGTTTCTGTTCCTCTTGCGGGTCTGAAAATGACTTGAGCTTCTTCTAGCTGGTGGTGTTTTTCTATGGTCTCCCCATCTTGCCAAGTATCTCGTAACATTCCCTTATTTCTGTGAGTTTGGGCTTACCCATGCAGTGTCATTTGATGCAACTTTTTGTGATAGCATTGGTTTGTATCATTGTCTCTCTCATATATTGACACTCGCACTGATACAACCATGTGTTTGGATAGGTTCAAAATATCTTGCCATATGATGAAAAGGGTCTGGTCAGATGTGGACCTAAATCCATTTTTATCATTTGTTAGAAATATATTAATGCATTATTTGAGTCCTCTGACAAACTCAAACCTCTTCAATGAAGAAGACTTCTGGTGGAATCGACTTTTGAGCGGTTCCAGAACGACATGGTCTATTGCAACTGCAAAAATCTTAAAAGCAGCTTTAGAGGCATGTTCCCTTAGATCTAAAGAATCCAATCAACTAGGTTCTTGATAAACAAGGTTTGAATCTGACCTGAACGTCAACACCGAACTGTAAAAGGGAACTCTCTATAAACTTTTAATTTTTTCTTCCTCCAACTTTTTCTTTTTCTTTCTTTTCTTCTTTTTGCAAAATTATTGTTTTGATAAAAGCGAAAAAAAAAAAATTAATGCATTTAGATATAGATTTTTATATCTGCATGATAATCCTACATCTGTAGACATGTCACATTCCCCAGAAGTGTGAAGTATAAAACAGTTATTAAATGATGTACATGTATTAGTTATTAATACATGTAACTATATTGTGTGTGCTTTTAAACTGAAAGGAATGTTCCCCAAGTGTAAATCGTCTTTTTTCATTTTCAGTGGGCCATGGCAGTAGCCCTTTTGTAATGTCAAGAATGCAAACCTTGGTTTAATTTTTTTAATTACATTTTGCAAATTAGTACCTTGTACGGAACAAACAGATTGTATCATTCAATCTGATTGGCCCTCACCGGGTCGATGCCTGGCTGACACAGCCTTACCTGCACTTGTGCCTTTCTCCATGTTTTTTTGTTGCTCGTTCCAATCTGCGAGTGACCACCACGCAAAGGGACAAGGGACTAAATTTAGTCCCTTCTCTTCATTATATTACAGCCAATTTATTTATTTACTGTTTTCTATTTTTTTAAGGGCCACCATGGAAAGCCAGAAGGGACTATGTTTAGTCCTTTCTCCCATTCCATCTTCTTTATTTACTTTTTTATGATTTAATTGGCCACCATGGAAAGGGAAAACGGATGTAATTTCCCGTTCCAGGGTGGGCATCTTTTTTATTTTCAGTTGTGAAATGCCAGAGCATCTCACGACAGAAAAAAAGTTGCTATTAGTACCCTGTTCTCATGGGCCGCAGTACTAACAGGAATAAGCCCCTTGCTGGTGGGGGGGGGGTGGTAAATTACCTCTTCAGGTAATGGAACGGGCCTGAGTTAAGTAACTTGCTTCAATCTGGCCTGTAACTATGGGCCCCGGGGCATTACCTGAAGTGGTAATGCCCCCCCAGCTCTGTGTGTATTGTTTAAGTAGAAGCATGAATGTTTCAGACGTATAAGATGTCAACCTACCTGGCAAGCAAAGGAGGCTATACTAAAGGGGCACACGCAGGGAGTTATAAGAAGGGCAAGAGGATTCTGTTGGATAGAACCCCTGGCTGTGAGATCATTCAATGGTCCAGAACTGTCTTAATTTCTTCAGTATGTTTTGTCTACTGGTTTCAGCAAACATGTGTGGTCTTACCTGGTGGGGTATGAACATGGTGGAAAAACATTTGGAGTTTTCCAGGTAATTCTTAATAGACATAATGGAAATGACTTTAAAAGTATTTTAAATTGTGTTTTAGGAAGAGACTTTGAGTATCAAGATAGCTGATGAGTCCGGAATGCACCTGTTAATGTTTCTAAATGTTGTGGGATTATTAAGGCTCATGGTATGGTTTTCCTTCCATGACTATAGCTAATTAATGTGGTAGATGTCATAGATTGTGCAGTGTTCTGGTTGCTGTACTGTGTAATCACTTTTCCCTATTAGCTCAGTATCTATGTTGGTCCATTTCACTAGTCTAAGAGTGTTGTATCCGTGGTGGTCAACCGTACTTTGGACAGATTTTATGCACATGCAAATGGACAGGGTGCAATTTAGGAGCCATTTGAAATGCCCCTGATGTCTGTTAAAAAGTATTTCTGTACCCTTCACCTAATTTTAAATGCTACCTTACTTTTCTGCACTCAGACAAATGTGTTCAAGTCATTCACTGTCTTACGGTATCATTGAGTGCCTCAGCACAATTCCATACATCACAGATACTTCCAACGAGGCAAATTCCTTTGTGCTTCTGCTTTCCTATGATGCACTCCTATTGGTACAAGACCTTGTAACACTCCCCTATTGCCCTATTACTAATTCTCATTAAAATAGTCTTCACAAAATGTGTGTATTTGTCAGGCTGCAGTGATTAAAACTCACTACATACCCCGCAGACAATGGGAACACCCCAGAGATTGAGCATATTCTAGTTTTGGTTTGGGTTCTTTATGTCATTGCTCTTTGCAAGCTCTGGCATTTTCACAGTAGCAACCAATATATTGGATAGAACCCCCAGCATTTGATTCTTTCACTCTTGCTTTCTAGGATATCCTTAAGAAGAATTAGAAGCAACAGTGGTCAGAGTAGAAAGGGTGATGCTTCATGGGACAGATGATGAAGGAAGAGGATGAGGACAGGAAGACTTAGAAAAGGTGCCAGAGAATTTATAGACCGCAAGCCCATATGATATGGGTTTACAAAAGGGATAGGTGCAGTTATTAAATTAAAACTAGGAGCCCTCTTATCATGCGCAAAGCAATATCCCATGTCCAGAGAGGCGAATGAAGGTATATTTGAGACCATTTATGCTTTAATGAAGCAAGGCATATTGGTACCATCAGACTCATGATGGAACACGGCCATGTACCCCGTGAGGAAATTAAAGGGGGGATTGTGAAGATTCATATAGGACCTTCGCCCCCTAAACAATATAGTTGAATCTGAGTTTCCTTTAGTTCCAAATCATGTAACAATACTGTGTAATATCCCATTGAAGGCCAAGTATTTCACAGTGATTGATTTAAAAATGCATTTTTCTTGATTCCCCTTCATGAGATTTGACTTCCTATTTGTATAGAAATATGCCTCTGAAACATACTCTGTTCCCCAAGGGTACTGTGAGTCCCCTTCAATCTTTAACAGAGTCCTCCAGGTGGACCTGGGTAATTTCCAACTTTAAAGTGTAATAATTCAGTATGTGGATGACATTTTGGTGTGTAGTGACAGAAGAAAGATGTAGAGAAGACTGATGAATATACTCTCAGAGAAAGGATATAAGGTGGACAAGGAGAAATTACAATATTGTCAGGACGAAGTCTTGTACATAGGACAATTGATCTCTCACAAAGGGAGAAAAGCAACACAGGAAAAAGCAGAAGCAATCCTGAAAACCATAGAACCTTAAACAGTGAGGGAAATAGAACAGTTACTAGGCTTATGCAATTATTGCATGGCCTGGGTTTTCGACTACAGTACATACATTCAATCACTTTTAAAAGGACTTAAAGAAGCACAGGTATACAAGAACACAATAACATGGACAGATGAGTTGACTCAACAGTTTGGAGAATTAAAAAAGAAAATCAATGTAGCCCCTGTGTTGGGAATACCAGATAATAATGAAGAATTTTATTTATTTTGCCATTTAAAAGGAAAAGTCATGACACAGAAGACAGCATTAGGACACAGACAGACCCCATTGGCTTACTACAGTGGGATTTTGGATCCAGTTTTGAAGGAACATTATCCTTGTGGGGAATCTTTAGCTGCTACTGCATTTGCAAATTGAAAAGGCTTCAAGTATAACAATGGGGTGTCCAATAACGTTATTTGTAGGGCATGCATTATTTGTGATTTTAGAGAAGCCCAAAAGCGCATCGACCACACAAAGAGCATGGTGAATGAGTTGATTATTTCCAACACTGTGATTAAAATTGTTAGATGTAAGACAGTAAATCAAGCAACATTTATAGCAGAACTAGCAGAACAGGATGATTATGTACATTATTGCACAACGTAAACTGAATGTTAAAATGATGTTCCACAGGCTACAGAAAATACCCTTGGGGGGAAGTTGTTTTTATTCATGGTTCTTGAAAAATTGACCAGACAGCTGGGGAAAGGCATCCTGGAGCAGCAGTAGTGAAACTAAATAGAAACAGGGAATTTGAGGCAGTGATGAGTATGAGATTGTCTTTTAATTATACAGCACAGGATGCAGAATTAGTGGTGCTCATCGAAGCACTGCAGCGATTTGAGGATGAGGAAGTGATGGTGTACACTGATGCCGCCTTTGTGACGTCAACTGTACATGCAGGTGTAGTAATATGCAAGACAAATGATGTATGCACAAAATATACTTTATTCCATGACAATAAGATTAAACAGAACAAGATCCCAGTCTGTGATAAGAGGGTCCATTAAAGTGACAGTTGTTGCACAATTGACAGTTGGTGATCCCGTACATAAAGCTATGTAATAGCCTCGGGTACGCAGGCATCTGCCGCGCGCACCCGAGGTAAATGCAGATAGTCCCCCCTTATAGACATGCATGTAACAGGGGCAGAAGTTAACACTAACATATGAACAATATGAGTTAAAAGAGGTGGCATTAGCGTGTTCAAAAAGTGATCCACCTTGTGGGTGGCGGAACAGTGCCAAGGAAAACAGAAGGGAACTGAACATCACTGTTTGTGTTGCTATGAGTATCATAATTTAAACAGAAGGAGCACTAACTAATATCCTCAATTGTTTAGTTCAAAGTCATCATATTTGGAGGGTCTTTCCCTTACCCATTTGTGGATATTCCCTGTTCTCCTGAGCCCATGTTGCCGTCTTCATCTACATCATACTCTCAATCAGCATGAGATGACCCCTCCATTTACCAGTCATCCTCTACACTGTCATAACGTGCACCATTCATAAGACATTCTCTCAAGTTGGGATGACTAACCACTGCCACACGACTCATCCTTCAATGTTTGCCATCACTGGTTACCACATGTTTTTTACCCACTTTGGTCCCTAATATCGGCTCATAGTCTTGTGAGCATCCCTTGGACACTCAGAAAGGTTTCCTGATCCTCACAACTTCACCAGCCCTCACATTGTGCTTACTATTAGTTTGTGCATGCTTTGCCCCCATATCTTGGTCCCTTACCCCATCAGGATATGAGTCACACCCCATAGACCTACTCCTCATCAATTGAAATGTGATATTTCAGTATAAACACGTGGGGTGTCCCGATACGCCATCAGCATTTCACACACCCCTTTTTTCCAATCCAACCCATTCACCCTGGACATCTGTCTAGATTCCTTGATTATACGGTTGGTTTGTTCCACCAACCCATTGGCTCCCGGGTTGTATAATGCTGTGGGCTGATTCATGTCATGTTGATCTGAATATTGCATAATCTCATTAGACACTAACTGAACACATTTGTCGGATATTGTAATCTTGGGGTATCCTTCCCGAATGAACATGTTTTTTCTAAGTAATCAATCACTACACCAGTTGTCACACACTCTACAAATTGCACCTCAAACCATCTTGAGGCATAGTTCACCACAAATATGGCAAACCTATTCTCTCTCCACAACATTGGCAGAGGACCCATAAAGTCAATGGCAATCTTTTCCCATGCGTTATCAGGAACCTCCACAATACCCGTTTCTACATTTAGTGTTTTAAGAGTCTTGTCACTTACGGAACACAGGATGCACTGCCCCACTTCGATGTTTACCATGGGGTCCATTCCTGGCCACCAAAATCTGGATTTTAGTCTCCTTTTAGTTAAACATTTTCCCAAAAGACCCCTGTAGGCACGCTTGTTCAATTCTCCCCATAATGAAAAAGGAGGTATCACCCTCATGCCCCGGGCTAGTCCCTATTCGGAACTGCTCAATTCATCTTTAAATTTATAGTAAGCAGGTTTTGACGATTCTACTGATTTTCAGCCTTGATCCATGTACACCATAGCTGACCTCATCTCAAAATCCTCACTGACTGCATCCAACCAAACCTTTTTTTGAGAAAACATTGCTTAAATTTACCAATACCATGCACAAACATTCTCTTGAACTTCGAACCCACATCCCTGGCACATTTTTTCAGCCCTGTTCTCCCCCGCTGATCTCGCTTGTATTTCCTTGCCTGGATGTAACTCAATGCCCAATTTCCCATGGTGGCACCACCCAGTAAGCAATTCCCTTTAATGGTCACATACATTTTAGTTTGTTTTATCCTTTCACCATAGGTAATATCACCCCATACAAAACCGATGCTGTCTATTTTCCCCTCTTTGCATGCTCGTGGCCTTATATCAGTGTTGTGCAATACATGACCTTTCTCACCCCACATCTCTTTGTACTTGTTTTCAGAAATGATGGTGTAAGGAGACCCTGAATCAGCCCATGATTTCAAAGGACATCCTGCCATAACGCTTTCCACTGCGGGGGAAACATAATATTCCTCATCATCCTCCTCAATATCCAACACAATGTTACCCATCTTATTTGCCCACTCTCCCTTCTTCTCACCCGCAAACTGCACATTCCTCTCCCTTTCCTCAGACTTGTTGAATTTACATAACCTCGCAAAATGTCCTGTGATGCCATATTTAACCCGCATAGCTGGGCACTCTTTAGCGTTCATGGCATATTTTTCAGACCCACACCTGGTACATTGCCCCTTGCATTTTTGGTGAGCAAATGTATTGTTATCACTGGTAGTTGTGGTCCATCCCCACACCATTGTTACCATATCTGGGTGTGCATGCTTTTTTCATGGCACATAGTATTGTTTCTTTTTCCTCAGTGTTATTTTCCCCCACCTGTTCTACGATGGACTGTACTAACTCCTTATTGCCTTTTGAATTTACCTTCTCCAGGCACATGCTCGTTAATTCCATACCTTTGGCAAACGTCAAGGCCTCGATCAAGGGTCTATTCTTTGACTGCCACAACCATTCCTGTATTTTAGGATTTTACATGTGCATCTTTAACTGGTCTCTAATGTATTCCTCCTCATTCCCTGTAAACTCACATGATGCCAATAATACAGTGAGGTCAGCCCCCAAAGAGTCTGCTGCTTCCCCCACACCATGTTTCCTTGAAAGTAACGTTTACCTTTCGAACACTATATTGATTTGTTTCCCAAATTGTACCTGTGATTTTTTCATAGCCATGCCAAAACCGCTCCATCCCCTCTACCACCACCAGCACCCCATCATCAACTACATCTGGACGTTTTTTTTTACTATCCCACTGATTCTGCACCCAAACAACACATGAAGGTAGAACATTTTCACTTGTCAGAATACCTTTCATATCCAGATGTCACAAAGTAAAATTTAAATAAATATCTCCAATATTCTCGTGGTGTAGCCTAAAACTTGGGTGGTGGCTCTAAATTTTGCATGGTGCATCACCTCACAGAAGATCTGCCACCTGACCAATGATCTTCAGACAGGAGTGTATCCCACTGTCACTTCTGGATGGATCTGGGATAGTCATACAGAGAAAACAAGCGGTGGTGAAATTCAACCCCTATGATGATAAATATATCCTTCCTTGGACTCTAGAGGGTGTAAATCCCATGTAGCAGATGATGCTCTAAGAAGAACATTATGCCCGCTAAACCAGTGTTACTGGAAGGCCAAGGTGCATCACCAAAAGAAGAATACCTGTATCCTATCGATCTTCAGACAAGAGTATCTCCCACTGTCACTTCCGGATGGAGCTAGGACCGTCCCACTCATGTGCCACACATAGTAAAAATCCACCCTCTGCCAGGGGAGTGGAATGTTTTGGTAAGAGAAATGGTATACCAGCTCACAATCTGGCCAAACTCCAAGTGACCTGATACCCTGGCACCTACAGTATCTTCCAAAACTAGATACACAATAAGGAGCTGGAATCCAGAGGCAGCATACTACTAGGACCCCAAGGAGTGATCTGGTGCAATTACAATTCCGTGAGTCAGCACATGTTGCTGTGCAGGCACCACATAACACCAAAAAGCAGTCCAGATGCTAACTGCAAACACCCCCGCAAAAGTGCTGCCAAAAGCACTTACAGGATCTGTTGAGCACAGTAGATGTTCGGCACCAACATGCGTTGAAAGGATTAAGCAGGCTACATCAGTGTTGCTGTGTCCGCTAACTCCCTCTGCATCTTCATATCTAGGAGAGCTTATTCCGCACCTGGATACTGTTCCTGCAACTGGGGTCTTTTCCTCGCATGTTCGTCCTTCCTCATCGCCACCATTGTAGTCATATGTAAGATCTATGACGAATGATGTAAGTACAAAATATACTTTATTCCATGACAATAAGATTAAATGGGACAAGAACCAAGTCTTCAGGGTTGGATAAAGTGACAGTTGGTGCACAATTGACAGTTGGTGACCCCACAAACAAAGCTACATAATAGCCTCAAGTATGCAAGGTGAGACGGGGCATCTGCACGCACACCCAAGACAAACGCAAATACAACAGCGGATTATGGAGATATGCTGCAGATACAGAGGATTGAGGCAGGGCCAGGCACACACATTGATGTCCTGTGTGCTGCCAAGTTCTTTGTAAGTGCAGTGTTCCCCAGGTGGGGGTTGTGCAAGGTTTTGAGGTCTGACAATGGACCACACTTTGTAAACAAGATATTTGAACAGATAGTTTTCCAATTAGGTATACAACATAAGTTTTCTTTCGCTTATCACCCACACGAAAATGGCATCTGTGTGATATTAAACAGATTGTTAAAGGAACGCATAGCCAAGTTGAAAATGACTCTCATAAAGGGGTGGCTAAATTCCCTACTCATTACCTTATAAAATAGTAGATGTTTGTCTTCCACTCCATCCCTGCTTGTTTGTTTCCCCCCTTCCAGCACTAACAGAAATGTCATCAGGCCCAGTACAATGGTCGGTTGTTTTCCTCCTCTCCTCCTCCCCCCCCCCTGCACATATTGTGTCAACTCTCCAGCTCTACCAGAATTGTTATCAGGCCTAGTATGATAGTTGCTTGTCTGTCCAATCTCCTACCCCGCCTCCCCTCCTTATCCCCGTCATAGCTCTTACTCTATCTGAAATTGTCATCTGAACTCATACCATAGTAGCTGTTTGTCTTCCTCTGCCTCCCTCCTTGTTTGTTTTCTCCCCTTCAAGCACTACCTGAAATGTCGTCAGGCCTAGTACGATAGTCGCGTGTTTTGTTCCTTTCTTCCTCCGTCCCCCACCCTGCATCTTGTGTCAACTCTCCGGCTCTACCAGAAATGTCATCAGGCCTAGTATGATATTTGCGTGTCTGTCCAATCTCCTACCCCCCTCCTTATCCCTATCATAGCTCTTACTCTATCTGAAAGTGTCATCTGACCTAGTATGATAGTAGCTGTTTGTCTTCATCTGCCTCCCTCCTTGTTTGTTCACTCCCCTCTCAGCACTGTGTGAAATGTCGTCGGGCCTAGTATGAGCACAGCTTGTTTTGTTCCTCTCCTCCTCCCTTCCCCCACCCCTCACTGCACCTCATGTCAACTCTCCCCCTCCATCAGAAATGTTGTCAGTACGGTAGTTGCTTTTCTGTCGCATCTCCTCCCCCCTTTCCTCCTTATCTGTGTCATAGCTCTTGCACTATCTGGAAATGTCGCAAGGCCTAGTACAATAGTAATTTCATATTCTTAATGTCTCAAGGCCTTGTAGGCTTGTCACTGTATTTTCCGCTGCTCCCTCCCTTGCCTTGAACCGCTTTAAAACAAACTGTGTATAGGTGCTATACAAATAAACTATCAATCAATCACTATGCCCTAAGAAGTCAGCCTGGTTCAGATCACCATTTAACTCCTCAAGAGTTAGTGAGTAGATGCTGTTTGAGAACCCCACTTGTTCTTCCAACTAGGGTAAGAACTGATGCCCACAGTGTAGCAAAGGCATTAGGTGATAAGATGCACAATTATCTAACAACAATGATTGCAAGTGTTTATTTTATTTCTCAACAGATCAAGAACAGACAGGAGTAGTCAAAAGGAAGTGATAAAGACAATCAATCTCTTGAAACAGAACATTTTTAAAAGCTCCCAAGTGTGTTTCCAGGTGACTAGGTGCCAGTGCCCAAATTCATATGCACCTGGAGTGTGCCTCACTTTGAGGGGCCACATGAAGTGGAAGAAGTTAGACCCGCTGCCGTGAAATTAAAGGGATGGGGCGCGTGGATACATCTACACAGCATCAAACCCTAGAAAGGTGAAACATCGACTCCTCCTGCAACTGCAACTGCAAGAGAAGTGCAAGAGAAGTGTGTGCTGAACCATCCAAGTAAAATAAGAGAATACATTCCAAGCATGCAGACTTGTTCAATGGCTAGAAATGAGAGTAAGGAAAATGTGGTGGATATAAACACCATAGACTAATATCCAGCGTGTCTCAACATTTGATAAGGAAGAAATTGACTTGCAGCTATTTATGTTTTTTAGATAGGATTAAAGGAACATTGAGGAGAAGATCTGGAGTTTGAGGAAAAAAGAGTATTGTCCTTCTTTTATGCTACTTATTATAGCAATAGTACACACACTTGTGTATGTTATTTTCTTCTACATATTGCAGATTTACAGAGTCCTGATACAAAGAGGAATAAACATTATTACGGTTCTGGGAGATCCCAAGTATAACTGTATTGCCTGGAGAGTGATAATCGCAATTATATTACAGTTTCTGATATAAAAGTGATTCAAAAGGAGATAACACATTTGCATATTAAAGTAAACACAAAATGGAGAGGCTTCAACATTTTAGAGATTCACTACCATCTAGAAAGCAGATAGGTTTTCATGAAATATTGATGGAAACTGTGGTGGAAATGGAAGAGGGGTTTACTGTTGTAACAGCGTATGCAGCGGTCTAGTTGTCGAGGCTCTGGAGTCGCGTACAATTACGTGTCTCCCAGAATCCTTGTTGTGTTGCAACCCTTCAGTCTTCTCGGGTTAACACGCTGTTACTTGTCTTCCGCACTCCGAAGTAAGTGACCTCTCTTCACCATAGTTTGCCTTGCCATCCCGTGAACCCCCCCTCCCATATCCGTCCTCCTGTTCTGTGTTCCCTCTGTTTGTGGCTTGCTGCTTTTCTGCCTCTCCTGTATGGTTACCTTCCTCCCGTACAGTTATTTTTCTCCTGCTCCTCCTTTCTGGAGTTCCCAGGCTCCACCTTCTTACCTGCATCTTTGCGGACTTCCTAATTCTCCTTGTGCCTCTCCTTCTGAGGTTCCACGGAAGGATTTCCTCGTTAGTGGTTTTGCCTATTTGTGGATTCTATGTTTTTTCCTCGAATCCTTGCAATCCTTCCTTTGGATATAAATCTCCATACAAGCTTCCGAAGTGCTTTCTGGGATTTGGAGACATTTCATCAATCACAACCTATGAACATCAACAGTGCTTGAGATTACAATCTTCCAGGATTTTTCAGCTAAGTTTTTCCCTGGTGGTGGGGTGTGCTCCCTGGGAGTCCCACTGCCAAGCATATCGCTATTAGGCAAGGTGGCCTCCACTCAAAAAAGCCAGCCACCGCCTGGAGAGAAAGAAGGGCAATATCATACGAAGACTCTTCCGAAGATGCAATTACAGGTGAGGAGGAGGAGGAGGGAAGTGTTGGCATTGATCAGGACAGTCCCTCGCCAGTTTCTGAGACATGATTTGTGTTTTTCTCATTATTGTGGCATTTTGATATGTTTCAAAAAGTGGTACAGATATGGAGGGTGTCAATGAGACGTCTATTATTGTTCCCACTAAAGGTACAGAGAGCCTGTTTTACAATTTAACTATGGGTCTATTTCTATTTAAAATTGATGTTGATGAGAACCATAAAGGTACAATTGCATATCTTGATAATTTAATTCATTTAAACATAACCTTTTGTACCAGCATATGAAAGAGGTCGGCAAAAGAACGTCAGATAGAAACTATTATTTTTGTTGACTAATACCATATGCCATGAATGCAGAAATAACATTTATTGCAAGAGAAAGGTCTACACATGATGCAAAGTGTCTGCGTCATGTAACACTAGGCACAACCAGAGGACAATTTGAAGGGAATATTACGATGGCGATCAAAACTAGCATGCCTACATGAAAACAAAGAAGGATGGAAAATGGAGGATGGACAAGGAAGAAATGTGTGTATGCATCCCAGATTGGAGAAAGAAAAAAGGTTGTCCAGATGAATAAGCTGAATTGCTCGGAAATGACTGAAAAACCAGGAGAGCCAAGATGCAGAGAGGGACCTCAGCTAGCGATGTATGGATCTGTTTTCACCAGTAGTGGATGGGAAGAAGAACTATTGTCTTGCCCTGCACATCTATTAAAGAAAGAATCAGCAAGCATAGTACAGATAGTGGGTGACAATTGCTTAGCATCATGGGCCAATAACTTGAAGTTACCCAAATGGGTCAACAATAAAGCAGGACCTGTATCTATAATACCATTAAGGAATGCAATGACATACTTCGGGAATGATGGCCTGGTCCTTGTTATAGAAAACAGAGGATTTGTACAGATTAATGAAGTTCCAGGAATTAATGGAGGAACTGCAGTATTGATGGACCGAGATTGGGCCTGTGGATACAGAGCCTACATGCAGTTGCCTAGGATGTGGGGAGGAATATGTTCCATGGTGATGATACAAGGTTTAGCATTGGTGATCCGCGGAGGGAGCTTCATATCGATGAATGTCCAACAATGCATGAGCACCTGAGGAAGAAGAGGTTACTTATCTTCCATAGACAGAAGAGTGAGAATTATTTCTCAGCAAAATCAATGGAGGCCTATGACAATATTCCAGATGAGTATAAACTGCTCACCAAAATGGCAATGATACGGACATCTATATTCTTGCCAGGACTACAAGCTGCAGTGAACACCAATTGGCTGCAGATTACAAGATGAGAGCTGCTGCAGATGATCAATGCAATAAAGGGATTTAATGCAATCAGAGAAGAGTTGAGAGCCATTCGGCTGATGATCCTCCAGAACAAATATGTCCTAGATCTGATTACAGCAATGGAAGGTGGTGTGTGAACCAAGACCAGGCCTTCTTGATGTACATTCATACCATCTCATGATGGAGGAAATGGAACCCTGACAGAGGCAATAAGTATGCTGACTACCCTGCATACGAAAATGGAGGATGTAGCTTGTGCAACTGCAGGAGATGATTGGTTTTCATCTTTATTGTTGTGGATTTCAAATGGGCTGGCAAATGCATTTAAAATGCTTGGAGAAATACTAGTGTTCATGTTGCAACGAGTCTGTCTCATAAGGATTATTTTGTGACAATGTTAGAAGACAGCCAAAAAAGCTATTGGGATGAAGATAATGATTGGCATTGATGCAGAAACGGGCAATCAGATGCATAATCAAGCCAGTACCCATGCAAATACAAAGAACAATACTCTTGCACCTCCAGGAACCAAGTTCTTCTACCCCAAGGATATTCTGTTCAACACTTGGATAGTTATGTCTTATGACCTGGAGTGTGGATGAACATATAAACAATGCAGCTCACCTGAAGGAGGTGACAAAGATCCAGATCCCAAAGAAGAATCAGGATTAAGAGAAGATGCAGATAAATGATGAAGAGGAGATGAAGACCATGGAAGAAGAGAATTTGGTTGATAATTCGACCAGAGGGGGGAATGTGGAGGAGCAGGTAGACACTTTCTCACTAATTCCCCACCATTCACCGCTGTCATACTAGAACAGCATAAGAGCAGTAAATGTGACCACCTGTATTGTTCCCATACCACATCGAGTGTAGGAGAAACATTATGCACTCAGACAGCCATATAGAATTTACCATTACACTGAAAGATTGGAAGGATGCAGTGTGGAAGGATGCCACATGGAAGGATGTTTCATGCAAGAATGTCAGAACGCACCTGTAAAGCTGCCACCAGCCAGTGAGACACACTTTCAGGGTTAGGGGACACACAATAGGACAGAATGGGGCACATCAGTAGTGAAATCTGATGAGGACAGAGTGATGTCATAAAGAAGATATATAAACCTATGCTGAAACAACATGAAAATACTTAGGAAGTAACAATGTAATTGAAGTACCAAGATAAACATGTATCTAAAGCTAAAGTAATCGTGGATATAAAGGAGATGAAGGAACTTACTGACCAATAACTGTAAATACGCAGTAACGCAAGGTAGAAACAAAACATAGAGAAGCTTGAGATAGAGGAATATATAACATGGCAATGACGGCCGCAATAGGAACATGGACGCTGTCTCACGTTGAAATTAACCAAGTTACTTCAGAGACAGACCGAGGCTGTAGAATCAGGAGACACGGAAAGACAGCTTTGTATGCAGAGCCGACGATGAGTCAAGGTTGGCCCAGACTTAAAGATGCTATTTTTAAGGGATAATCACAGAGCACAAAGGGAGTTGCATGGATATGCTCTGAATGTGGGACATTCCTTATAGATTGAAGAAGAAGAAAACATGTGTAAGAGCCAAACTGTTGGTCAATTAAAAACATACAAAGTTCATATGAGATGGAGTGAGCAAGTCTCTAGAGGCCATGAGGAGCAACAGCGCCATGCATAATTAAATCAAATAGCAGTAAATAGAAGGCTGAAATGCACACATTTGTGGTCTCTTCACACGTGACTCAGAAGAAGGCGAAAACAAGGGCTATTCATTAGAGCCTCAAGCTAAGATAGTGATGTGCTCACATTACATTGAATGTTCAAGGACAGTGAGCAGGCAACAAGGTCAACTACAAACAGAAGACTTTGGCTTATGACCTAGAGATGAGAGATGATGAACTAATTTGGATAAAGGGGAGCAGTCTGACGGGATTCAAACTCCTACATTTTATTTCACATACGTGCTGATAAAGAGCCAAAACACCATGGTTGGAATAGTATGCCAACCAATCAGTGGGGTTGAGGGACACTATACAACCCAGGCGGTAAATTCCCTACTTTACCACCATGGCAAAGGCAGCCACTGTCACTCTTTTCATGGGTCGGATGATCTTGAAGGCAGGAGGCAGTGAAGGGTGAGCCAGTGCTAGAGGAGAAGAGAGCTTCATGTGGGAAGAGAGAAGATAATGATCAGTCCAGGTGAGACAGGTAGTGAGAGGAATAGAGAGAGGGATGTCTGTGAAGATAAAAGAAGCATCTAATGTGTGGTCAGTGGTGTGCATTGGGCAAAAAGGAACAATGCAGAGAGAAATAGAGTCACACAGGTTGCAGGAAGGACCTGAGGATTCAGGAGAATCAGGATGATGTTAAGATCCCCAGGAATAGGACAAAATGACCGAGGGCAAAAAGTATGAAGCCCTAAAGTCTGACCCCTATTAGTTTGTATATATTTATGCATATATATATATATATATATATATATATTTTACATGGACGCGGTAGTTATGGTTAAGTTTGTGTTTCCATAGGAAGAACATTTTTTGGGTGGCTTATAACTTTGCTCCCTCTGGACGAATCCTCACCAAACTTTGCAAAAAAAAAAGTATATGGCCCACTCTGAATTGTTCTGAAAAGTTTGGAGAGGTTTGGTCCGGGGGGGCAAAGTTATAGGGGGGGTCCCAAAACTTTTGTTTTTTCCCATAGACATAATGGGAAAAAACTTTGCGCACGCCTACAGCCCAAACCGCTGGACGGATTTACACCAAATTTGCGGCAGGAGCGGGGGCTTGGTCCCGAAAGCGGGCTTTTGCAAATTTGGTGTAAATCCGTCCAGTTGTTTTTTTTAAAATGACCAAAATGTAAGGCAAAAACATTAGTGATATCTCTGTTCGCTCCGCGGACGGACTTTCCGGTTCGCTCCGCGGACAGTGCCTTGATTGGCCGAGCGGCTTGCGTGATGTCCGCGGACATGCAACGTGTTCGCCAGCTTGCATTCGCGGACGACCGCGGACAGCGCGGTGAAACTTGGATTAAAAATTGTATTTAGTGTAGTGTGTTGGTGCGTAAGAGTGTTTGGGGAGGGTGGGGGAGTATGAGATAGGTTCAATGTCCTGTTTTTTTTATGTGCTAGGCACTTTTGTTGTGTTCGATTTTTCTGCGGACAACACGGCTGTTCTGAAATGTTCATAAATAAACAGAATGGATTTGGTGTCAAGTTGAAAGTGTTCTAAGAAGACTCGTGGGGTCCTGGAATGTTCGCAGGGGGTGTCCTGAAGACATTGGCCCTCATTATAACTCAGGCGTTAAGGGTTAACGCCACCGTTAACCCTTAACGCCTGATTCCCACCTTAACGCCTGCTTTTTGCAGGCGTTAAGTTCCATGGTGCTAAGGCACCTTGGTGCTAATTACGGCACCATAATTTACGGTGCCGTAATTAGCGCCTTCCCCACTCCCATTATGCCCTATGGGGCAAAAATGGGAATGGGGAACGGAAAATGGGAAATGGGGATTTACCGCCCCACTCACCTTGTAATGGGGCGGTAAATCCGCCATCCACCATGGTGTAAACTTAGTTTACACCATGGTGGTAAAGTTGGTGCACTTAGCACCTCAGTTGTAATGAGGGCCATTGTCTGTATTGTTTGTTGTCAAGCTGAAAGTGTTCTAAGAACACTCGCGGTGTCCTGAAATGTTTGTACATAAAGAAAATGGGGGTGTTCTGAGGACGTTGTCCGTATTGTTCGCTGGCAAGTTGAATGTGTTCTAAGAACACTCGCGGTGTCCTGAAATGTTCGAAAATAAATAAAATGGGGGTTTTCTGAGGACGTTCTCCGTATTGTGTGCCTGCTTAGCTGTATCCATTGAGGTAATGGCACATATAATGAAGTGAAAATGGTAGAAGGGCTGTCTAAGAGTTATGCGGTCCGCAGACAGGTCGTGCTACATCCAGGGTTTTCCAGCAAATCCAGCATGGAAAGAAGACTGTAGGGATCAGCCAATCAGATGTTGAGGTTGTGGATTTGTGTTCAAAGAGACTGTGTGTAGTGAAGATGGCAGAAGTGGAGAAAGTCAGGGTGTTGGTGCTTGGAGATATGTTTGTGCATGGTTTACAACAGTATGCTCAATGCAGGCATGTTGCAAAGAATTTTGATGTTAAAGGAGTGGAGGTGGTGTGGAGCACTGTGCCTGATTGCAATGTACAGGGAATTGTACAAGTTTGTGAAGATATGGGCATTTGGGCTATGTCAGTGCCCCTACTTTGTTGGCAGATTTGGAACACTTGGTTCAAGCAGTAATGAACATCCTTCCAAATGCCAAAGTAATTTTTTCTGTATTACTACCTAGGGCAATATGGGACAATAGTTCCATTGTTTTTCCTCAGCAAAACAATGCTAGGTGTGTAATCAACCGAGGCATGTGTGCCTTCATGCTTAGAGCTGGTATGTTCTTCTGTAATAATGAGAATATTGATTCCAGTAATGCTGTTTTTTTAAAGAAGATGGCATTTCCTTATCTTTTATGGGAAATGCCATTCTGTTTTGGAATGTAAGGGTTGCTTTGGAGAAGGTTATGTGAAGATTTTAGGAGTAAAGTAAGAAAAATAAAAAAAATACAAAATAACAGGTGTCTGTCAAGCATCTGCAAAAAACCCCCAAAATAAACGACTCTTTTCAGAGCCAACCTCAAAGGGGAAATGGGGCACACTATTTAAATTTACATTGACCACGCTCAGATTTTCGATATGTCCGCGGACATGGCGATAGTCCCTCGGACATCGAAATCACTAGCTAGGGGTTCAGTATGTTCTATGTTACATGTATATAGAGTCATGGATATTATGGTTAAGTTGTGCTACTAAAAACATATGAAATTCAGTAAAAAAAACTTTGTTAAAGGGACGTTATGGTTCAAAGTAAAACCGAAAACCCCCTGAAATTCGGCAGTTATGGTAAGATAAGCAACCATAACTCGCGCCACTGTGCACTGCTAACACTAACACCCAGGACATCAAAGATTACATCACAAATGTCATTGATGACATCACTTGCCAGCCACTGTTATTCCCATTCGCGGAAAATGTATGTATATGACGCCCTCCTCGCTTGGCCCCAACCCCCAGCATGACTAATTGTGACTCCTAACTTACTCTGTTAGATCACAAATTGTGCTCGAACAGAGCAAGTCGGGACAACCCGCGTCCCGGACAGCCACTCGGCAAACTGCGCAACACAGGCGCCAATTGTGGGACCATCCTGCAAATTACGGGACAGTTGCCCACTCTACCTCCAAATATACCGTATGACTTTCGTGACAAAACAACACCACTTTTTTGCTTCTTGCTGCCACATCCCGTCCCATCCTCATCAACCCTCACCTCCCCAGACAGTATTTGATAAGTTTAACAAGTGCAATGTTGTGTTTTTTTATGTTTTTGCAGCGATGTCCGCAGACACCAAAACACGATCAAAGATGGCGGACGCATCAGAACAATCTGACGCACTTGATGTCCTTCACCATCCAATGAGCGAACGCGTCACATGTCCGCGGGCATGACGTGCCCAATTACCCAATCGGTGTCCTGCCCGCGGAGCGAACAAGGAAGTGTGTCCACGGAGCGGACATAGATATCACACATTTTTTGAGACCTACTCTTTAATTGTTTAAAAAAAATACTGGAAGGATTTTCACCAAATTTACAAAAGCACACTTTTTGGACCAAACCACTGCTCCTGCCGCAAATTTGGTGAAAATCCGTCCAAGGGTTTGATCTGTAGCTGTGCGCAAGTTTTTCCCCTATTATTTTACCCCCCCTGGACCATACCTCACCAAACTTTGCAAAAAGAAATCAGAGTGGGCCATATACTATTTTGCAAAGATTGGTGAGGATTCGTCCAGGGGGAGCAGAGTTATAAGCCGCCCAAAAAGTGCTCTTCCTATGGAAACAGCAACTTAACCATAACTACACGGCCACGGTAGATATATATATATATATATTTATATGTTAGCACATGGAGGATAGAAAAAACCTGCACTCCATGCAAGAGGTCTTTAAATCCCAGAAAAATAAGAAAAACTCGAATCCAATTAGGAGGAAAAAAACGAGTTCAATAAGAGGTAAAAAATACAAGGCAAAAACACACAACAGGCAATACAGGACGCCTAGGCAGTATCCTTAGCGACGCGTTTCGCGCTTCCCTGAGCGCTTGATCACGTGGGGTAAAGTTAATAAAAATGTATAGGGGTAAGTTGGGGGGCTTTGGGGGATCTCACTCCACACACATATATAAGCAAACAAATAGGGGGAAAAACAATACAAACTTTTGGGGCTCAGACTTTTCCATTTGGTAATTTCAGGCAGATCCAATCCCCTTGCAGGTGTAGTTGGGAGGCTGTGGAAAGGAGTGAAGAGGCCAGGTCAGCCCATTCAGAGAGGATGATGGTGGGCTGGCCCGGAGGCTGATAGAAGGTGCCCAGAGTAAGAGAGGAGACAGGAGAGAGAGAGAGCTTGCAGACCAGACATTCAAAGGAAGAGTAGACCTGGGTGGGAATGATGGAAACAGGGATCTACTCAGGAAAAATCAGGGATCTAGTCAGGAAAGATATTCCTTTAGTCTATTCGATTATTTGGCCTGAGATCATTATTTGTTATTCCATCTAGCACAAAAGATGCTTCAAGGTGCTAGAGCACAAGAGTTTTAAGTACTAAGCTATTGGTGCCATCTAGAATGGGACAGGTGTCAAAGGGCACTCATGATTGACTTGCTTGTAAAAACTCCACCCAAGGCAAGGGGAGGCGATCACCCTTATGTACAATTATGGATAGTCAGTTTGGCGAGTTTGGGTTAGGTTGTAAGAGCTGAAATTGAGATGATCTTTAATGATGCCCCAGTGTCTATCAGGACTGCCACCTGAATTGAAAGGATCTCCACCAAGCATTGAAGCTACCTGCCACATACCTTTTCATCCTGCCGCACCACAGAGCTAAAAAACACATTCTTGATGTTGTGGTTCTGACAGCTCCTGTTCATTCACAAGGGCTGTCGTGCTGGCTTGTTAAGGACATGATGGCAGAGGAGGTCAATTTCTGTTATGAGCAGGCCTTTTTGTACAGCATTCCTTTCCAAAATGTTTTCTCTTACCACATCTCCCTCACGCTTTACCAGCTGCAGGGCATGTTTGCATTTGAGGGAGCAAACATCAGCAGGTATCACAGTTCTAGTGTCAGTACTCTGATTGTTGAACCCTTGGGGGCCATGAGCGAATATTACTTTTGGCACATGTACCTTGTTCTTGTCATGGGAAGTTCAATAGTCCTGCAAGATGCCAGAATACTAATAATGTTAATACCCAGTTCATCCCACAGTCCAATTGACGTAGTCAGCTGGCAAAGCATGGCATGATAGGCATCAAGAGATTCAGATAGGTCTTGGCAAGCTTGTAAGAGGCAGTATCATTCATAGTCTCTGTTGACTACAGTTTAACAGTAGGTCTGCATGAAGTCCTTCATGGCTCTGTAGGACCCATCACCTGGCAGTAGCGTTTTGCAGACATTGTGAACCTCACCTCCTGTGAAGAATTCCAGCAAGGGCTTCTTAGCATCATCATAATCTTTACAGGCAGCAATGAAAACATATCTCAGCAACCATCCCGCAGTTCCCAGAGAGGGCGTAGAACGGCTGGGGCACCCATGATGTCAAACTCTGGCACTGGGCTTACTGGAAAAGCACCCTGGCATTGTGTTGCCATAAAGAGTTGACAGGCTGCTTGATGGGCAAAATCATCTGCATGAGGTTGTTCTGGATCAGGAAGACATCTAATCTATCATGTCCATGTTGGGATTGGGCCTTGGGATTCGATGGACCACAGACCCTTCAGCAAAATCAGCAGGGAGTGGAGGCCACACAGGCACCTTCCTTGGGCCTCTAACCACCCTACTTCCTAGGGGCAACACTTGTCACCACATATATACAGTAATACACCAGAGCACACTGTTATTATTGGAAGTTTGGTGGTGTATCTGTATTTGTGTTTTGTTTGTTGTTGTTTAAGTACTTACCAGTCCAGTTTTAAATGCAACAAATGGCTCAAATATGTTAACTTTTTCTTTATGGGACATAGCCACCTCACAAGGATTGAGATGAGTCCTGATGGGCTCTTGAGTTGGAGCCTAAGAGACAGAGTGAGATCAGGAAGCCACGAGCAGGAATGCTGCAGTGTCAAAACAGCACCTGCTCAGCACTAAGGTGGAATCCATGGAGAGGCTCTCCAGCCAGGGTATCACTAGCTGTTTGCGATCTTAGGGCAGGCAGTCCCTAGTCCTCATTTTTAAGGGCCGGTATTACCTTCCTAAATCTAGGCAACTAAGCTTTTCCTTTGCTTCCTTGATTCACTTATTAGTAGAAGCTATATTTTATATTCGTTTTCATTGTATATTTGACAAAGATTGAACTAAAGAAGACCACTATTTTTCCTTATGTTTCCTTGATATTATATGATGTGGCATTTATAACGTGCCTGTATACAATTGTTTCTAGGTGCGACAAGACAAGAAGGAGTAAACAAGGGAGGACAAAATAACAATCTTACTAGGCCTTGGGTCATTCAGATCACACAAGTGTAGGAAAGAGGGAAGGGGAGAAGTGTCAGTGGGGAGTGTAAGGGGGAAATGCAGTTAACTCACAAGTGCAGCCAGCAGGCAGCTCATAGGTACAAAGAGAAGGGACTTTGGGTTTGCAGATACAGACCCTTAAGTGTTGGGGAGCCCGGAGGCAGTGCAGGGGCAACTGGATATGCAGGAGCCTGGCTTTGAGTTCATAGGGTTACCAGCTGATCAGTGCACGGAGCATTCATGGGCATAAGCAGGGGAGGGGAAGAGAGAAAGCAGAAGTGAAAAGGAAGGTCTTGAGTTGCTTCTGGAACTGGAGGTGTTTCTGCTCAAATTTTAGAGAGGCATGGAGGCTGTTCCAGAGGGATACCCCAGCCGAGGACATAGGTCTTCCCCCAACTTTCTGCTTGGAGAAGCATCTGATCCTCAGACAGTTGGAGATGGATGAGAGGAGTGCTCGAGAAGGAAGATGTTTTTAAAGAGAAAGTTTGAGGTAGAGCGGTTCCAGGCCCCAGAAAGAAATGTGGCAAATGCAGAGGGTCTTGAAGTTGATCCTTGCTGGCAGTGAAGAGATGTCAGAGCTGGAGAGATACGACCCATAGGCTTGAGTCCAAGGACAAGTCTCGCAGTTCTGTTCTGGATAAATTGGAAAGGTCGAAGAGTAGAGGCAGGAAGACTTTGAAAGAGGCTTTTGCAATAGTCCAGCCTAGAAAGGACCAGAGTTCTGGATACAGTGAGCTTCTGGGGTAAAGTCAGAAAAGGAAGACTATCTCTGAGGAGGTGCAGCTAATAGTTTGACTTCTTACAGATGTCAGAGATGTGAGAAAAGAAGGAGAGGGTGGAGTCGAAGATGACACCAAGTTTCTTTGCCTCACAAGAAGAAACAGGAAGAGGGCCCACAGTGGGCAGCCAGAGAGAGAGAGGAAAGGATGGAAGAGGATCTCTGTCATACTGGCATTAAGGCAGAGATCATTGTTATGTTATGTTAAGATTTCTTATATAGCGCATGGTCGCCCGAAGGCATCATCGCACTGGAGAGGAAAGAGACAAGACCTGAGACAAAGCCATCCACCATCAACCACTAAGGTTAAAAAAGATTAATTTTAAGAGCCTTCCTAAAGGCCAAATGGTTGAATGTATTTGTAGTTGTTTAATATTTATATCGCGCACCAAACCCTGAGGTAGCTGGGCGCTTGAAAGCTTAGGGTTACATACATGAAAAGGCAGAAAAATATAATCAGGCATGAAGACAATAAATAAGTGGGACCCTGGTTATATATAGGTCCGATGAAGCTATGGATGCGAAAAAAATAACAAACAAAACAGTTACATACAGTAAATCGATATCATGCATAATCAGACAACAACATAGCAGTATCTTAGTGGTGAGGCAAGAAGCTCAGCCAGTTTTTTATGCTGGCTTTTAAGGAAAGAAATGAGGGTTCCTGTCTGAGAGGGATGGGGATGGAGTTCCAACGTTTGGCGGCTTGGACAGGGAAGCTAGCTCCTCCGGCTGTTTTTAGATTGAACCTTGGTACCACCAGACTATGGGAGAGAGAATATCTGGTGGTACATGTAGGCTTGTTCATACAGATTTTGTCTGCCAAATATTTTGGGGCTGAGTTTGTGAGGCATTTGTGCGTGATGGCCAGGGTGCGTAGTGTGATTTTATCATGGATAGGCAGCCAGTTGGCACTGTTTCTGTGAGTAAGATATGACAGGATCTGGGGAGACTGAGTGCAGCTCTTAGTGAATTATTTTGGAGTACCTGGAGCCTATTTAGATTTTGTTCAGATGAATTAAGGAATTTTGCATTGCAGTAATCAAGTTTAGATAGAGGGAGTGCTCTAGCTAGCGTCAGACAGCTGTTTGTGGAAAGATAAGATTTGCAACCGTAGATCAATTTGTTAGTATGGACCGTGGAGGACGTAACACTACTGACCTGTCTTTTAAGAGAAAGAATTGAGTCAAGATAGACCCCCAATGTTTTTATCTCTTTGGAGACGTTAATTATGTTGCCGTCAATGACGAAGGAAGTGTATCTGTTGTCGAGTTCGTTCAGGCGTGCCTGTGTACCAACGATCATTAACTCGGTCTTATCGTCATTGAGGCAAAGACTGTTGGTGGCCATCCATGCTTGGATTTCGCTATAGATGTTGTTTAACAGTTTCGAGTCATGGTCTTAACAGCCAGTGAGGGGGATGAGGACTTGGGTGTCATCTGCATAGTTAGTGTAGATGACAACCAACTTGTTCAGGCGATCACCGAGTAGCTTTGTAAAAATATTGTATAGTGTGGGCGACACACAGGATCCCTGAGGGACGCCACACAGTGTTGGAGAGGGATCAGCTGAAGCAGAGTGGAAGAAGACTCTTGTAGTCCAGGATGAGAGGAAGAATTTGGTGGTTGACGAGGTCGAAGGCTACTGAGAGGTCTAGAAGTAGGAGGACTGCTAGCTTGCCTTTATCCTTCGCCTCGTCCATTTGGATCTTAAGAACTAGCAGGGCTGTCTCCGTTCCATGTCTGGGTCTGAATCCAGATTGTTCAAGTCCGAGGAGTTCATTTTCCTCTAAGTGCTTCTGGATTTGCAGGCAGGCCACCTGATCCAAGATTTTTTGCAATCAGGAATGGGACGGTGGTGATGGGCCTGTAGTTAGTGGGGACATTAGGGTTGAGGTTGTTTATTTTTTAGTAACGGCATCGCCCACGCTTCCTTGAGGTTATTGGGTACCTAATTGGATAAGAATGAGGAGTTTTTCAAGGAGGTGATGAAAGGAAATAGGTTTTTTTTGAAGCTTTTAGACTCTTTGTGATATCTTCAACTTCCTTTGGAGTCACTTGAGAAAAGGAGAAGGGAGTGCAGGGATGAGGGTTTTTCAGTGTGTCAGGGCCAGTGCGAGCATCAATAGTAAGGCTTGCTTTTTTGGCTTTGATCTTATTTTGGAGTAAAGTGATTTTATCTGCAAGAGATTTCTGGATTTTCATACACCATTCTACATTTTTGATGCAGTCTTGTGTGGGTGGTGCAGGGGAGTCGAGCTCTCTAGGATGCTAAATAGTTCCTTAGTACTGGATTTGGCATTATGGATTCTGGAATTATAGGTTTCTTTTTTCGCAGAGAGGATAGCCGCTTTGTAGATAGTGGAGGCTGAGTAAAATGCGGTTTTATTGTTGGTAGTAGGTGATTTGCACCAGGTTGATTCAGCAAATCTTTAGATGTTTCTGAGGCTTTTAATTCTGGGGTGAACCATTTATTAAGGTGGGCCAAGGGTTTGGCCTTCCTAAGTTTCAGAGGGGCAGCGGAGTCTAGTGCCGACTTGAGAGTATTGTTGTAGAGGTCTACCAGGTTAGAAGGATCGAGCTTGCTAAATTTGGTCTCGCTGAAGACATCATTAATGAGGGGTTGGAGGCTGTCAATGGTGATATTGAGACAGTTTCTAGAGAGTGAGGGGGGTGCTAGTGTTGCTTTGGAGGGGGGTGTTCCAGGGATGGAGAATAGTATGAGGTGATGCTCTGACCAGGCTACCAGTTCTTTTTGGGTAATGGAGACAGAGCAGTTTAGGTCTGACACCCAGTCCAACGTTCTGCCTTTGGCGCGAGTGGGTGATGTGATTTTGTGTGTAAATCCCAAATTAGAAATATCGTTGTCAACTGCTAAGGCAGGATGATCGTTAGGGTCTTGGAGTCCAAGATTCAGATCACAGAGGAGGATAGTTTGGGATCCCAGTTTGGTGTGTGTGGAGAGGAGATTTAGGATGTTGTCCTCAAAAGAGGGAGAGGGGCCGGGAGGCCGATAAATGAGGTGCAAGAGTATAGTTTGCGTGGGAGAGAGAGTATGTTTTACTGATAGGAGCTTGGTGGAGGATAGGCTGGAGGTGGGAATAGATCTGAGGGTAAGGTAGGTTTTGGCAATGAAGGCCAGTCCACCATCTTTACCTGATGTCCTGTTGGCTCTGATAATGGTATAGGCTTCGGTGAGGCTAGGGAAAGTGCTGGGCCTGCTGCATGGTGTAGCCAGGTTTCTGTAACACCTAGGAAGGTTAGGCTGTTTGCAATGATAATATCCGCAATCTCTGAGGCATGGGCGATGATGGATCTAGCATTGATAAGGGCTCCTTTAATGTTAGTGGCTGGTGAGGTGATCATGTTAGGAGGGTCCGGGGGATAGCACAGGCTATGTCTTTGCTGGTATCAGGCTGGACGTTTTTAGTTTTGGAGATACTTTTGTGTATTGGGAAGCAAGAGACCAGTCTCTGGTTTCTGCTGTGGATGAGTGGTGTTGGTGGGGTAGTCAAGCATAGTAACCATTCGAGAGGGGTGAGTAGGTCACTGGTTGCTGTGATAGGGGTTAGTGTACTTGAAGGTCTGTGGTTAAGAGTGGGTAGTATAGGTGGAGTGTAGGAAGGGGTGACTGTCTGAACTAGAGGAAGGAATGAGGCCAAGGCCAAAGTGGCTCTGTGGAAGGATGACATAATGGTGCGACAAATAACAGGCTAAGGATAGTGAGAAGGATAAAATGGTGGCATTGTAGGAGGGTTATCAACACAGCGAGAGCACAAAGGGGCACAAGGAGAGCTGTAAGCTAATTCAGTAGTCAGTTCATTGTGCACAAAATATGCAGACGGACTGGGCAAGCTATCAGCAGTAGGAAGATTCAATAGATTCAATGGGTAGTATAGTACAAATCAAGGCAATGGGCACAATAGTCTATTTCAATAACCAGTGCAATGGGAACAGTAGGCTATTTCAAATCAGTGCTATGGGCACAGTAGGCTAATTCACTAAACAATGCAATGGGCATAGTATGCTATTCCAAATCAATGCAATGGGCACAGTATGCTAATTCAATAAACAATGCAATGGGCACAGTAGGCTATTTCAAATCGGTGCAATGGGCACCGTAGGCTAATTCACCAAACAATGCAATGGGCACAGTATGCTATTCCAAATCGATGCAATGGGCACAGTAGGCTAATTCAATAAACAATGCAATGGGCAGGGTAGGCTATTTCAAATCAGTGCAATCGGCACAGTAGGCTAATTCAATAAACAGTGCAATGGGCACAGTAGTCTAATTAAATATACAATGCAATGGGCACAGTAGGCTATTTCAAATCAATGCAATGGGCACAGTAGGCTATTTCAAAACAGTACAATGGGCACAGTAGTCTAATTCAATAAACAGTGCAATGGACACAGTAGGCTAATTCAATAAACAAATGGCAGCTGGAATGCATGAATGAACATTGGGCTGAGTTAATGCAGACGGCAACAGTAGGCTATTTCAAAATGCACACCATGTGTGGATTTAGCAACAATAGTATACAACATGTACATTCAAGTGGCAGCTGGGATGCAACACTAGTGGCTAAGTTGATGCAAGGGTGGCTCATGCTGATAGATAGCAGCAGTAGGCTGAATTGAGATTGGTACGTTTTATATGTGCAATATATGTGCAATTTATTGTGGCTCAACAAGAAGGACTAAATACAGAGTAGATATAGAGAATACTTTGGATGTAATGTCTTTATTGACAGAAATGGAGTAACAGGCAAGAGGCTACGCATATATGTCTAACAGTGCGTAAGCAATTATGATCAAGGCAGTACACGTAAAGGTCCAGCAATATATAATCAATTATGAGTGGAGAGTTCATGCAAGGACTGGCACTGGCTGAGAGTCAAGTAATCTCTCGGTGAGAGTGCAGAACAAAGGGGAGTTCAAAGGTGCTCTGTTTGATCGTGATAAGAACAGAAGGAAAGTTCAGATGCACACACATGGGTCTAGGCAGGATAGATGTAAGTGAGGGGGAGTTAGGAAAGGGATTGCTGGCGCAGCAATTTGGGCAAAGTATTACAGCAGATTTGAACCTGAGCAGGGGATGAAAAGTAATGGTTTTGTGAATCTCAAGCACAGGCAGGCAGGAGGCTTACCAGGCAGATATGCGTGGAATGCAATAGTGGCAAAGCTCACACATGCATATATTCGGGCCCTGGGCTCTACAGACTCTGGACAGGCTCAGACAGGAGGCAGTCTTGGTGTGTGTGCCTTTGTGGGTGGGTCGGCAGTCGCCAGCCGGCGATGGATTGGCTCTTAAAAATGAGCTACAGCCAATCCTAGGGATATCTTGAATAAATCAGGCTCTGGCTTCTCTCCGAAATCGTACAATGGCCATCTTGGAGTGGCCTGCCTCGTGGTCTATAATGGTGGCTCGGCGCCAGGCAAAGGGGTTAACCCTTCAATATAGCATCCGGAATCAGGCGGCAGGCAGATGCGATCGTTGGGGCAAATATTATGGCGATAACCATAAATTACGAACCTGATTCGAAATCAGAGCTGCGTGTGACAAAATGCAGCATAATTAGCCCAGATGTCGGTTTGAAGAGATGTTTTTTTCAATGTCATGGGCAGCTTGTTCCATAGCTACACCGCAGCAATAGAGAAGGCGCATCCCCCAATACGGGAACGGTGAAAAAGTGGCACACAGAGCAGGCTAGATGACTCAGATCTCAGTGAATGCTTTGGAAGATAGCGTGAGAATTGAACCCAAAGATACTCCGCCCCCTGACCATTGAGAGCACGATGCACAATGCAAGTGCCTTGAATTCAATATGTTTAGCAACCGGCAGCCAATGCAAACTGCGCGAAACCGGAGAAATATGGGTACCATAAAGTGACCCTGTGGCCACCTGCGCAGCAAAATTCCAAAGGCGCTGTACTCAAAGAGACCATACGGCCACAACCTGTGGGCTCAGGGAGGGTGGTATCATGAGATGTAATTTTTTTAGAATTTTCAGGTGGAAGAACCCGGTCTGACAGAGAGATGATACCTGTGCATCCATAGACAGTGTGGCAGTCATGATTACTCCCAGATTCTTAACCTTCACCGTAGGGACAGGAAAAGAACCCAAAGAAGAAGACCAGAAAGATGCAATCCAAAGTGAAGGGTAAGGGGAGAACCCACCACCAACACCTCCGTTTTGTCCCCATTCAACTTCAGCCAATTTTGGCCCATCCACTCGCCCACGGCCGTCAGACACTGATAAAGGCTCGATGACACCCTGTCCCTATCAAGATCTAAACGGATCAGGATCTGGGTGTCAGGATCTGGGTGTCGTAGGTGTATGAATAGCATCTGATGCCGAAGGAGTGGATGAGGTGCACTAAAGCCCAGATGTAAATGTTGAAGAGAATAGGGGACAAAGCAGAGACTTGATGGACACCACAACTAAGGTGAGACGATTTAGAGGAAAAAGGAGAACACAGAAGATATTGAGATCTATCCACCAGAAAACAAGAGAACCAAGCTAATATTTGACCCTATATACCATCTTGGGCCAGGCTGGACAGCAGGGTAGGAGGATCCACTGTGTCGAAAGCCGGTGATAGGTCCAATAATATCAGGACTCTGACACCCGCTGCATCCAATAGCCTGGCAATGTCTTCCTGGACGGAGACCAGGACACTCTCAGTGCCTCTTCCTGGCCGAAAACCAGACTCGGCTGGGTCAAGACCGTCACATAGTTCAAGAAACGAGGACAAAAGAGGAGAAACCAGTGATTCCAAAGGATTCATGAGAGCGGGTAGAAGAGATATAGGCTGAAAATTAGATGGCAAGGAAGAGTCCAGTGAAGGTTTTTTTTTTAAGAGGGATTACCTTTAACTCCGGCGGTATAAGTCCTGATTGACAAGAGGCATGAACGGCATTTGTAATCAGCCCAAGGACGTCCGGTGAAATCTCCCTCAAGACTCTTAATGGCACCACGTCAGAAAGAGCACAGGATTTAATCTGCTGAATGGCCTTAGAAACTGACTCTTCAGAGAAGAGAGGGAAAGAAGACCAGTCTGGATGTGTGGTGTCCATAACAGAGTCAAGGGCACTATTTCCTGAGATCGAAATAATGGCAACTGACAAGGAATTCACTGAAATATTGGTGCAAATAATCTCAATATTTCTGATGAAGAATTGAGATAGACAATCACACAACTCCTGAGTCGGCTTGACAGTGGGAGTACACTTTACTGTGGAAGACAAAGATTTAATACTATAAATAAGGCCTTAGCCTGAGACCGTGATGTTTCAATTTTCTGGGCAAAGTAGGACTTATTAGCCTCTGAAATAGCAGCTGAATAGGCCGTGGAACTGGATGCGGATCATAATCAATACATAATTTGCATTCCGCATGTCAGAGTTTCAATCTTGCAGACCCCAATTGCTCTAAAAACCACAGCTCTGAGGGAAGCCTACGAGTTTTAATAAGCCGAAGTTGAGCTACTTCATCAGCTGCTGCCCGGTAAGAGGTTGACAGAAGCAATAAGGAGAGAACCGTAGCCACCGCACATTTAGTTTTAATGGAAGATACCAAAGTTTGTGAAGTAATCGAACGCCAAGCCCATTGCCCAACTTTGGCTGGCAAGATCTGGGGCTGTCTTTGCAGTGGCAGAAGTGAACAGGTCACTAAATAGGTCTCAGAGTTGAAAGGTCAGCAGTGTGCTTTTGGCCAGTACTACATCAAGAGTATTCCCCATATTATGGGTGGGCCCTACCACATGTAGATGGAAATCCAGATCAGTAAGGCTAGTAAAAAAGGCATCCTGGGCAGGGGCTCTGGGAAGATTAAATTTCAAATTTCAAATTTCAAATTTCAAATTTCAAATTTCAAATTTCAAATTTAAATCACCCAGCACTATCAAATGTGTGCATTTAATGTGAAGATTGGCTAGTAGAGCAACACAGGATTCAAGTAACCAGCATAAGAGCCATGAGGGCCATAGACCACAAGAACATGCCAGGAGAGGGTGGGAGAAATCACACACCTCACAAGATAAGACAGTTAAGGCAAAATCATTTTTAAAAATAACAGCTACCCCACCACCATGCTGAGGGGCAGGACGATCCAGATGGATGATCTTGTAACCATCGGGAATGGCCTGGGCAAGATCAGGAGCTGAGCTGTCCTGCAACCAGGTCTCAGTAAGGAATAGCATGGGCGGACGGCAATCACACATCAGGAGATTAACTTCTGCTGCATGAGCCGGGAGAGATCTGGTATTTAGCATTGATAGGGAATGTGTCTCAATATTAGGATCAGTGATCGGCTGATGTTGAAGAACTGGAGAAATGTAACTAACAGACTCAGCTACCCACCCAGTAGGAAACACTGTATTCTGAGGGGTGAGGAAAAGAAGCTTTTCCCTGGAATAAAGTAAACCGCCATCCTCGCCATCCATAGCACAGACAGGAACAGATTGGCTTGCCTTAAGTGCACTTTGGGCATGCTGATGACGTGTCCACTTTGCCCATCCGCTGTGTGGGTGATTAATGTGGCACTTAAATGCTGGCGTAGATAGGGAGGAAGGCTACAGAACTGCACCCCTCAGAGAAGTAGAAAGAGGACTGCCCGCAAGTGCGGCATCCTAATTGACAAAGATCCCCACGTATGAAATAGTATCACTCGCTAGCCCACTTTTAACTAGTACCACAGTTTAAAATAAATGCAGGAAATGAAAGCAGAATGGGTTTAGAATGGCTAGCTCCTTAGCAGAGCAGCCTCACGTCATTGGTGGCACACCATTCCTGAATTGGGGCCAGATAGTCTGGTATGAGAGAAGTAGCAGAGGTGGCTGAGGGGAGCTTGAAAGAGAGCGGAGTGTCATTAGCATAACATTGAAAATTGGAGCAGAAAGTAGCGATGCAGTGGGCAAGATGTGCCTGGTAGTGGTTGAAGAGGGGTTAGACCCCTGAGGAACACCACAAATAGAGAGAGCGATAGAAGAGACGAAAGACCCTAGTTAGACCTGAGATGACAGTCAGTGAGAAAGGAGGTCAAACAGGCAAGGGCCTGATCAGTAATACCAAGGTTGTCATGGAGATGATTGAGAAGGATGGCATGAATGACCGTGTCAAAAGCAGAGGATAGATCACTATGAATGAAGACAGAAGGGAGATTAGAGTCAAGATTGGAGAGCAAGTGTTCGCAGATGTTCAGGAGAGCAGTTTCCGTGCTTCTGGCAGCTCTGAAGACAGACCAGTGGTCATGGAGGCAACCAAAAAGATCCATTATGTAGATTAAGCTGGGAGATGGCTAGCTTTTCCAAGAGTTTGCCCAGGAAAGGAGTGATGGAGATCATGCGATAGTTAGCCGGAGAAGAAAGATCGACCGAAGGCTTCCTTAGAAGGGTTTGCACAATACAGTGCTTAAGGGGGAGGGGAACGTTCCAGTGGCAAAGGAGTGATTGCAAAAATTGGCCAAGGCTTGAGCAAGGGTGCTGATGTAGTCCTTAATTGTTCTGGATGAGCAGGGGAGAACCTGCTTTGATGAAACTTTCATAGATGAGACTTGTCTAGAAACATTGTCAGGGGTGAACAGGGAAAGGAGGAGAAAGGAGGAGGAGAGACACCCTTATGTTACGGTTTTATTGCACGGCACACTCCAGCCAGGGACTCCTTCCCTGACAATGAATGTGGCATACAATAAAGCAATTTTTATTCTTAATAAACCACTGGTTCTTTTCTGTTTGAGTAGGCCTCTAACCCATCTTGCAACCAACCTCCACAAAACCCCATGTCACAATGGACCAGGAATCAGGCCGGTGTGTATCAATAAGATGTTTATTAATTTATTATTTAATGAAAAGGAAAATCAAACAATTTTACAGCCACTAATGTTGTGGTACACAATTGCACTAATCTCTATAAAACAATTATGTTAAGATATCCTGTTACAATGCTCACAATCTTTAATGGCAACATAGGAAAAGAGCAATTTTAGAAAGAGATAACACCAAGGTTTAGCACTCCCCACTACAACACTCACCCCCAATCATTAGCTAACTTTATTCCTTTGAATGGAAGGCAGTGGCAAGGAGTGGGGATAGAGAGAGAAAATCGGATTTGGAGTAAAGCCCACCACCCCAACATGGGAGGCCAGCAGAGAAAGTGAATGGCAAAAGTGAAAGAAAAAATGGCAAAATTGAATTTGGATTATTACTCACAACGGCTAGGGAACAGAATGAAAGTATAGTCCTGTTGCTTACAATTGAGGAGATAGGGAAGCTTAGAGACTACTATTCAGCACAACAGGACACCACTAGAAATTAAGTAGGAACATTGGTTTTGGAAGGAAGCAAATGCCAAAGGAAAGATACAATGGCAAATGTAAATTGGTTTTACATAGGATCTACAATGACAGGCAGCACAAGGAAGGGGTTTAGCTCAGAATAGGAAAGTCGGTTTTCACTGACAATGACCGAGACACATAACAGATAGGCTTGTAGGCAAAAAGGGATTGCTCTTGTTCTCAATGGGACTATGGTTTGGGTTTTTACTAGGACAGATGAAAATAGGAATTCATGGGGTGATGCACACAATACACGGACAAGCTCGGTTTTCAGTTACTAGGAGACTGTCTCTTTTGAGGCAACACTTCAATTACT
This sequence comes from Ambystoma mexicanum, assembly GCF_040938575.1. Taxonomy (NCBI): domain Eukaryota; kingdom Metazoa; phylum Chordata; class Amphibia; order Caudata; family Ambystomatidae; genus Ambystoma; species Ambystoma mexicanum. The sequence continues at coordinate 484,787,357 of NC_090926.1, forward strand.
ATAATAATTAAAGAAAGACACCAGGGACAAGCTGGTCAATTTCGAATTTCAACCAACGTGTACCGTGATTTTCAATGGGGAATTAATGGATTTAATTAAAATATGTTATGAATTAACACAGACACTGTGAGGTTTACCAAAGGGAATATACAAACATACACAGGCTACACACAGATTCTTCTATGGGAAGGTGACTGAATTACGCTGGCATTTTTTGGTTTTCTATGGAGTTTTCAATGGGATCTTCAATGGGGGTATTATTGGGTGCAATGCTACAAAAAGGAAGGGCTTATTCAATTTAGGGCTGGGGTTATTTGATACTTACAAAGTAAGTCTTGGTTTGGGATTCTGGAAAGCCATCTGGATCTCAGGACACGCTGGACAGCTAGGCAAGGGGTCTGTCACTGCACCCTGCCTTGGTTAGGTTCAGCCGCCTTCTCTCTGTACTCCTTTTCCTGTACCCTAGATTTGTGTGTGTTCCCTGATCTAGTACAGTGCCCCTTATATAGGACAAATGACATCACTCACTTTACAATCTAGAGGGTATACTCTCTAATTACCCCTACTGCTCGGATAGGACAGGTTACCATTCCTCTCTCCACCTGCTGGCATGATTGGTTCAAGGGAAGAGAGCACCATCTGTCTGTTTGTATGTATTACCCTCTTTGTTCTCTTGGCCACTTTTTGACAAAAAACAGTTATGTCTGATAACTTCATAATTCTACTTGCCCCTGACATATGAATTAGATATGTGGTTTTAGTTGGTCATATGGAATTAGGAAAGCCAATCGCCAACTCGGTACAATGTAGCATGGCCCGGTGGCACATTGTTGTCCTTTTCACAAAATGTATAACAGTTACAACTCTGCAAATGATCAATTGCATTGTCCATCCTTCCACCAATTGTCATATTTGTCTCATTTTTAGAGCAGCCAGAAAACCATTCTAACTGGACATTTCAGTCTCCAAGGTCCTAGAAAAATGTACTTTCTCTCTTTAAAACCACCTGGAAATTACCTAACAAACATAGCAGAACACAAAATTATTTCTCATTCTAATTACTGTGAAAAATACCTGAAAAACGAAATCAGTCCCTTAATGTCAATTGGGAGGATATGTCCCCCTCTCTGTGGAGGGTGCTTCATCCCGCATAGCCGGTGACCAGAGATTTTTATGAGCCCCTTTGAAGTTGTCAGTTTGCTCTTGGGAATGGGTGCAGGAAGGAGCTCACACCTCCTAGTCAAGCTTGCTTTCTTTGAAATCCCTGAGCCCCTGCCATCAAGTCTGGCAGAGTAAAGAATTATGATGCCCTCAGTAACATCACATTTGATTGTGGGGTGGTTCACTGGTAGGTGCGACTTCCAGTGGAAAGTGATGATTTTACTTGTGAAGTTTTCTTCCTTATCCCAAACAGTTTTTTCTGGTATTATGAGCCTCTCCAAATGTGATTGAAGTCTTGCGGGTGGAAACATAATGTACCTTGCTTATTCAAGCCCCCACAGCATATTTCCCTGACATTTCAATGCGAGCAGTGCTATCTTTTCACTGTGGCCCTTTAAAAGTCATTTTTCTTTTTCACACGTGTGCAAGCCATTTCTGCGTCTAATGTTTGAAATCCTGTCTTGTATGTCACAGGATTCTTTCATTTCTTCTTTTGGGAGTGGGTTTGGATTTGCTGTTGGCCCATTGACAATGAGTGGTAGGCCCTCTTCCACATGGTTCTCGGATTTGACATGTGCAAAAGAAAAAGCCAAGCCATTTTTCATTTGCAGCGTTTCAAGGTCTGTTGTTCAAGTGAAATGGAAAGCAAAAGATGTGTCGGGTTGTAATGTTGAAATCCTTGCCCTGCATGTGAATTAAAAGTACAACAAGGCTGTTTCTGGATGCAGTGCATAACTTTTTGTAATTTCGGTGAAATAAAAGCAACGTAAGGCCGTTTTTGGATGCAGTGCATAACTTTTTATCATTCAGGTGAAACAAAAGCAATGCAGGGCCGTTTTTGGATATTCGTGTTCAACTGCTTGCCACTCATGTGACAGGGAAAGCACAGCACGGCCGTTTTTGGTGCAGTGTTTCAATCCATTTTTTCAGGTGAAAGGGATTTCTGTCTAGGGCCTTTAAATGCACCCCACACTCAGACGGGCTAGGAGTGGTAGAGGAGGAGGAAGGGGAGGTAGAGGAAGAGAGGGTGGACATGATGTCCTGAGTTTTAGTAGTGAAATGAGAGGCCAAGGCCTTGCAGAGAACCTGGGAGGGAACAGGCGAGGTAGAGACTGCAGCAGGATTGGCCAGCTCCTCCAGATTTTGAAAAGTTCAGCCGAGTTGTTAGATGCTACAGAGATGTGGGCTTGGATGTAGGCTCTCTTCTTAGAGAGGACAGAGAGTCTGTACTTCTTTTGGAACAGGCGGCAGGCCAGTTTGTCAAGGCGGTGCGCCCAAGGACCTCCACTTCCTCTCCGCCACCCTACACTTGCATTCAAGGGTGGCGAGGTCAGAATCGTACCAAGAGTTGCACTTGGATTTGGCCTTCAAGCAGGTCCTCATGACAGGGGCAAGGACATCCAACCTGTTCAGAATGAAAGATGAAGGTAATAGAGACGGCTGTGTCAGGGTGTGTATCAGCCAGGCATTCAAAAGAGGAGTAGTGCTGCATTGGAATGATAGAAGCAGGGATCTACTCTGGAGAAATCAAGGCTACACCCCCACTGCAATGGTTGGTTCTGGGTTCGGGAGGATCTTGTAGCCATCGTAAAGAAGAGTGTCAAAACTCATGACAGAGCTGGCCGTGAAGCAAGTCTCAGTGAGACCGAGTATATCCAAAACAAGCTCTTCCAGGTGTTGGCAGATGACAGAGGAGTGTTTGACAGCTTAAAGAGAGTTGAGAGTATGAGAGTAGTGATGCGGAGCAGGTTGCCACATTTGAAAGACACCCAAGGAGGGGTACAAGCCAGAGGTAAACCCTGCGGAAGTGTTGGAGGCGCCCAAGGATGGTCAGAGGAGGAAAGAAGAGAAGGCAGGGTAGTCAAGAAGGAAGACGAGAGTGTCAGAGAAGGTAGGCAACAGGGTGTCCAGAGAAGCATCAGGGGGTGTCAAAGAAGTGGCAAAGGAAGGAGGTGACAGACAAGCCGGAGAGGGGTAAGAAGGGATAGCAGGAAAGGAAAGTTGATAAGGCACTGGAAGTGTCTATCAAAGAGGAGGAGATTGGCCTGAGGGCTTTGGACCAAGACGGTGCCATTCAAGTAGACATTAATGATGGTCTTAGAGGAGTGGAAGCGGGCCAGGAGGGCCTCCCACCGGGTGCCAACCTTAATGGGAGAAGAAAAAGGAGAGAGAACAGAGACCATAAATGGGTTTGATATGCCTGGAGAGGAATCGACAAAGAGTCCGTCGCTAAGGGTCTGTCGGGAGGAAGCGCTGGTATAGTTATCAGCGAAAGGGGGGCCTGGGATGGAGCCCAGGATGTCCCTTTTGAGCTTCTTCCTGCCATACTTAGTGAGAGGGATAGGATAGTCGATAAAAAATCAGTTAGAAAAGATAAATGAGACAGAGAACTCCATAGGCGGTACTAAGAACAAGAACAATGGACCTACAAATCAGATGCAGTACAGAACCATCAGAAATGAAAGCGCACAACAGGGAACCTAGAAGTAGAGAAAGTAGATGCAGTACAGAACCAAGGTAAAGCACAAATCACAACAGGAAATGCAAAACACGGAGGTCAGCAGGGAACCTAGAATTGTAGAATGCAGGCAATTACAATGTGATGCCACAGAACAGGGATAGCAAAACAATGTCTAGAACCATAGAGAGCAAACATAGGGTCAATACAGACAACAATGCACAGAACACTAGAGGAACCTAGAAGAAGAATGGCGGCAATGCAAAATAATGCCAGAGAAACAGAGGAACACAATAGATCGAAGAGGCAAGGGCTCAGATGTCAGAGGAAGTTAGAGAAACCCAGAAGGTGTGGCAACAGAACAGGATGCAGGGACCTACGATGCGAAGGAGCGCACGCGTCCATGTTGTTGTATAAGTATTTAAGCACTGCACAACACACACAGATTCGACTTTCCCAAAGGGGTGGAAAAGGCTACGTTGTTGAGCACAGCACAATACAACACACTCAGATGCGACTTACCTGATCAGTCGCAGCAGGTCGATGGCTGCAGGTTACGTGCTACCACGGCGGACACCGACAGACACCACTGTAGTTATACTTAGCCTCTGGTCCTTGTCTGAGGGGATTGCCACAGCAGGGGGTGCATGGGTGGCCTTACGTTGACTATGCTCCTGGAACTCACAGCATACAGAATTCTGAGCACCTGCGACTTCTGTGTACAGCAAGCAACTGACGGTCACGTGTGCACTATCAAAACATGGTAAAGCATGATAGGGATTTGTAACACACTAACGACAATTCCCATGCGTCTCCACTACTTTGCAACTGCAATTCACCAGATGATTTCGCAATGCACGTTTTGAGTTAATTCTCATTTTAAATGTATTGCGTTTTGCTTACTACATCCGGGGTCGAAAAGTCATGTAATGACACTGCCTTACATCTAATCAAGAGGAACACAGAAAGCATCTGCTGTCACCTCCGCTATCCCGATGAGTTTGGCAAAATTAAATGATCCAGCAGCTCACAATTTCAAGCAATCCAATGACTCGTTGCAAGATTCATCAGCCACACAAAATATCATTGAGCCTGATTTACAAACATGTTTTCAATGGGATTTTCCATTGTAAATCAGGCCCATTGTGTCTTACACATTGATGCACATTTCCCACATACTTTTTTAATGTTTTCAATGCTCAAGTATATATAGATAAATATGTCATGGCTCCTGCGATTTACATAACGTAATATCTGTAACAATGCATTAATTCTAGGTAGCAACATATATTTCCAATTCGCTACTACAGCGATTGGTCAGAGTCCTTAATCGTGAATAAAACGCAGAACAATATTAAACATTGTGTGTGGACGAATTAGCTCAGCTATAGATAGTCTTACGTTTTGAATGCAGGTATTAAGGTGTTCTTTAGGCTGCTCTACCACCTGCAATCGACCTGTGGAATTATAATCCACTATTCTGAAGGAAGGCCTTCCGCGTCTTCGTGCGCTTTGAATTAAATCAATCCAAATCGGATTGGCTGCCTTTTCACTCCTGATTATTATGCTTGCATTGTCGGCTGGGCTCATGTAAGGGAACGTAATGCAGCAGAGATGAACGGGACTGCTCAAAGCTGAGTCAGAGAGTAAATGCAATGACCCGCAAAGACGAACATCAATTTCTTGCTGGCGATCCAAAGAGGTTGGAAATCTAATAATGAACCTGAAATCTGATTTACATATTTCTCAGAACACTATACCTAGACCGCAATGAAAAGGAAAGATATACTTCAAAAGGGATTTTTCTGATTTTCTTCTTCCTTTAGTCCTGAAACTCTTGCTGATATTACGGAATGAGGAAACATGGAATACAAGAAGGAATTTTCGAAAGTCACTTGGAGTATTCATCTGTGGATATTCGACTTAATGGCATGTGAGATATTCAACACGTAATGGTCGTGTTATAAGTCTTTCTATAGGAAAGAATGGCAGACATGTTGCAAACCAGTGACCTACTTTTCTTTGATTTTTTTTCCTCTGTGAATAATTCTAGCACAAAAGTCAAACCAGGAAATGCTATGGCATGGGACATGAACATATTTTTGCATAGCGATGATGCTGAAACCTATCACCACCCGCCCAACGCAGACATTGTATACATGAACTTAGTGCTGTGCTACCGTATCCCAAATTCCACAGAAGCCAAACAAGCACCCATTCAAAATGACTGGCGGGTTAGTCACAGCTTGACCTCCGAGGACACTTGACTGAATGAGGTATTCTAATGCTAGTGCTGGTTGGGCACATCAGCCATAGGGCAGAATGAAGCATGTCCACTGCAGAAGCACACAGAGACATGAGAGAGTTGAAATTCTATAAAAGTTGTACTGCCCCAATATACCTGGTTTTGTAGAGTCCGACGGTGGATCCTTCTTGAGTGAACCCTTTTAAGGCATGAGTCACAAATCGTCGAACTCCCACGAAGAAAAGGTGAACAAAGGCGTTAAGGCAGCAGCTTCAGTCCGGGCGTTGCTCGTTGATGATCGGTCGTGGACGTCCTGCCAAAATGATGCATGCAGTGCACCTCGACGACAATAGTTTGTTGCCGCAAAGGGTCACCGAAGAACTTTGGCGCAACAAAGGTGTGGGATCGTCTGCGTCTTTGTGGTCTTCGGGTGGTGGGAAAACCACTGGCGGATTCTCCTCAGTCGATGACTTTGTCTTTCTCAAGGCAGGACGAAAGCGATCGACAGTGATGAGCAAGGGAGTCCTTGATTCAAAGTGTCTTAGGAAATGGAGCACAGCGGCCACAGTCGTCGATGGCGGTTGTCAACGGAGGTGGACTTCAATGTCCGGGCGCTTCACTTCAGATTCTGCGGCGGTGCACTTCTGCGGTCGGCAGCCTTTCCAGGGTCTGACGTCCAGGGAGCTTTGGCCAAGATCAGCTGGTGCACGATGGTCCCTCGTAGCTCGGGAAGAGGTCTCCTAGCCAGGTCCTCTCTTGGATCAGGTTTTTGAAGGCATAGCAGCTTTCAGATTACGTTGAAGGGAACAGATGTTCACCTTCTTCTTCTGGATCAGCTTCAATAATAAGCATCAAGTATCGACTTCAGCTTCTGAACAATTTCCATCAGTGAGAGGTCAACAGATATACTGTTTGATCTCTCATTCACTCTGCTGGGTCACACACAGGCAACATGTGATTCAGAAGGGCACTTATGCAGGCAGCCAATGAGGCTCACAGTTCATTCAGGCCATTCTCCTTACCCCAGACACTCACAACAAGAAATGTGTATTGGGACAAGTACCCAGCCATTCAGCACTCAACACTGCATTCATACCAGTTTTGGGCAGGGCTGTCTCAGTCTGTGGGCCACATACCCGAAACCAGACACCCATAACATGAAGTGCATATTGGTCACACACTCCATTCACCCAGGTCCCACCCCAAGGGCCACCTACAGGTGCTCAAAAATATACACTTGGGTTACATTGTTGTACCCCCACCCATGGGTGCAATAAGGGTATCCCAAGGGTCAGTTCACCAAACCAAAAAGAGGAAGAGCTGCACTGCGAGGAGTCCCTCATGGACTCCTGTGCAGAAAATAACACAGAGCACACATGATAAAAGGACTACAGGGCAAGGACATGAAGGCCCTGTCCCTCAAATGCATTTCCAGCATCACAGTCACCCTGCCAGACTAAGGTTAGGGTGATCTAATCTCCCAAGAGATTGACACCCTCATCCAGAAGGTCAACATACCTTCTGAAAAGGCCATGCGCATTATCATGACTCTTCCCTGGTATATGGCCAATGGTGAAGTCTAGTACCTTCCAGGCTAATGGATCACCTGAGCAGTTTCGAGTTTTCACCCTTCATCTGCATGAGGCTCTTTAGGGGCTTATGGTCTGTTTGGATCTTGAAGGTAGACCCCGTAAGGTAGGGCCTAAAATGCCTAAGGCTCCAAACTATGCTGAAATATTTCTTTTTAACATTAGCCCACCTAAGTTCTCTACCCTTGAGTTTTCTATTGATGAATATGATCGGATGTTTCCTCCCTTTGTCATCTAACTGGGAAAAGACAGCTCCAATTCCGGTGTCGCAGGCATCCGTCTGGGTGATAAAGAGTAAGGCGCACACAACACAGGTGCCCTACACAGACTTTCATTCAAGCCAACAAAGGCCTTCTGACAGTCTTCAGTCCAATTAACCTTCCTTGGTTGTTTGGGCGAAGTCAGAGCTGTCAGAGGGGCAGCTATGGTTCCATAGTCCGCCATGAAGTTGTGATAATACCCAATGAGGCCCAACAAAGCTCTCACCTGGGTTTGAGTAGTGGGAGTCTCCCAGCCAGGTTGGATAAGTGATTTTCCCCAGAGCTATCTGGCAATTGGTGGCCTTGATAGTGAGGTTAGCCCTGTTAAAGGCCTACAACACCTTATCTAGGTGAGTCAAATGATCTTCCCAGGTGGAACTGTAGAACGCAATGTAATCTAAATAGGCCACACAAAAGGCCTCCAGCCCACTGAACGCATGATTGACTAATCTCTGGAAGGTGGCAGGTGCATTTTTCAACCTAAAAGGCATGACTCTAAACTGGTAGAGCCCCTCAGGTGTTGAGAATGCAGTCTTTTTCTTGGCGCGGTCCCTCAGAGCTATTTGCCAATAGCCTGAGGTAAGGTCAAAGGTGCTCACAGATTTGGCAGCACCTATGGTGTCCACAAGCTCATCAGCCCTGGGCAATGGGTGTGTGTCAGTTTTGGTGACAGCATTGACCCTTCTGTAGTCCACACAGAACCAGTGAAAATAAGGATACCTGTACACCCAGGGTCCTCCAGGTAAGATATATATAGAAACAAAAGCAAATGGGCCCTGGTATTGGGGCTAAAACAATTAAATGTGTAATCAATGAACAATTCTTTATATCAAGAAATATATTTGATTCTTTTCAGGATAACACTTGGGTTATTGTTTACTCATTAATCACATGAAATTATCACAAAATTTGAATCTCATCACCAACCATACACTCTTTCATTCCATACCATTAATGATTCATTTCAACAAAACATGTCCAGGGGAATTGTCCTGTAAAAAAAAACCTCTAACAAAGTACACATTTTGCTACACCAGTGACCATTCTTTGTGTGTATATATGTCAAATAACTATACAGCTTATTTGCTGGATCTACATATGTTTAAGTCGTATAAATGGCCTTTGCATAATGGGCCCATGATTCAACGACCTTCTTCAGGATCAAGACAGACTTCAACTCTGGTCTGGTCTATACAATGTTTAGGTGAACAGTGTCTTCTGGTACATATCTACAATAAACAATAACAACACATTAGTCTCTAGCCCCTTGTTTCTGGCGACACAAACTATTTGTGTATAAGTGTCAAAAAATGACCATACGAGTTAACACTCACCTCCCGTGTATGTATAATGGCGGTAGTGTCAACGAGGGAATTTTTCCGGCAATCCTTCCAGTACAACGTGTTACAGGCAGCCTGCAAACCAACCCAGAGAACACAGTGAATTCAGTTCTTCCTGTTTTATCAGTTTAAGTCAGAGTTTCAATCACTAACATACAGTAGTAAATGGTGAAAGTCCACTTACTTATTATGGAGATGGCACTACTCAAAGTGAAATCCCATCTTCATCTGGCTCAAGATGAACCAGTCGAGCTAATAGTTGCTCCCAATTGCAGCGAGAGATTAGAATCCTCTACCAACTGTGGGAAATCAATGAGGACATGTGTACGTTCAAAATTCACATTATAGCTCCCTCCAATATGTGATACCAAATAGATTTGTGTCTTTTTCAAACACTTCAGGGTCCTTTAGTGGCTCAGACGATCCAACTGCGGGTCAAGCAAACAGCAGTACAAGTAATACCAAGGGACAACAGCCTGTTTTTTTTTCAAAGGGGAGGACAAAGGGATCACCCGAGATAGAGGCAACAGCAATTCTGACCAGGCATCAGGACACGCCAGTGGTACCAGAAACATTAGAAATGGACAAAATACCAATATTTAATTTATCCTCATCCACGCTGACCAAAACTGAATTATAGTTATTAGCGAAAGGTCTATCTTTTGAACCGATGTCCAAGGCAGATGCCTTTACTTGTGAAGTTGAATTACAAAGGTTCTTCAGAAACATTCGACTAAAGCACTATTTTGAAATGTACCTACTAAGTTTTAATAAAAATGAGAGAAGAATACATGATGAGTCAGAGAATGTGAACATTACTGGTCTTGAAAACAAATCCCAATTCACTCCTCCATCTCATGTGTGCCCACAAGAAATACTGACATTTGAGAACCTAGTGATAAAACAAACACAAGAAGCACTTAAAAAGAAAAATTACCATCATGATCATTTAAAGATGGAAGAGAGAGAGAGTCTGAAAAAACTATGCAAAAATAATCTGTTGACTATCAAACCCGCCGACAAAGGCGGAGGCATCATCATTATGGATACTTGTAAATATGAAGAAGAATGCCTCAGACTCTTGGGAGATATGGGATCATATAGAAAACTGGACCATGACCCTACTGATAGACTCAGGTCTGAAATTACCAGTCTTATGAAACATGTATACTACAAGAAATGGATACGTCAGGAAGAACAGATACACCTATGTGAAAAGCACCCTAAGAAAGGGGTGTTCTACATATTACCTAAGGTCCATAAAAATCCATTACACCTACCAGGCAGACCAATAGTCTCTGCTCTAGATTCCCTAGTAGAACCGCTATCAATATACACCAAATTATTTCTGAAACCGTTTGTACAGTTAATGCCCGCATATATCAAGGATACGACCAATATGATTAACATCATAAGTGACATACAGATGGATAAAGATGACATTCTTGTGACAATTGATGAAGAGTCACTTTATACAGAAGTATAAAGTGACTCTTCATCCATTTAAAATCCCACAGACGGAATGCCTTGAAGTCTTGGGCACCTTTCTTGACAAGCGATTGACTCCCCATATTCCACCAACTGGATTTATCCTGGAATGTACAAGGTTAGCAATGAGCGAACATTTCTTCTTATTTAAGAAGCAACTGTATAAACAACTCAGAGGGGTCGGTATGGGTGCTACCTTTGCACCTAATGTGGCAAACTTATACATGGCCAATTATGAGGAGGTAAACTTCTTGGGTATGAGCAACAAGGTACAACAACAAGTGTTCTGTGACAATTTAGTCACTTGGAAACACTTTATTGACAATGTGTTTCTAATCTGGAGGGGGTCAAGCAAATCATTACTGCTGTTTTTTTAATCGATAAACATGTGTGATCATAACATCAAGTTTACCATTGATTGGGACCGAAAACCCGTCAGTTTTTTAGACCTGTTGATTCAGAAAAATGATAACAAATTCGAGACGACGTTGTTCAGGAAAAAACAGACAAGAACAGTCTTTTGCACTTTTCGAGTTTCCACCCCGATGGGCTCAAATTGTACTTAACGTATGGTCAGTTCCTGCAGTAGTATAAATGACTTTCTGGAAAATTCAACATTGGGACATATGCCTCGCCCCACGGGTGAGACCGATTAATGACCGCCTCATATGTTTGTCCACATATTCCCCCATAAGCAATATGCTGAAGAAAAGCATAAATAAAAATTGGCACCTGATAAAACAGAAGGAAACTTTGGTGAAAAATCCTTTATTCGCTTTCAAATGGAATATCAATCTATAACAAAGATTGATGCATACTCACACTGAGTTGGATGTTCACCCGACAGTTAGAATCCAATGGGGCCTACTACCTAATGTTGAACATTATAAATGTGGCAATCGTGTGGACTGTCCCTACACAGAGACAAGAAAAATCTTTGAATATGGGAAAGTCAAATGGACCATGAAAGGACACACTAACTGCCTCACGAAAAATGCTGTATTCATAATCATGTGCCCATGTAACATGCTGTATGTGGGCAAACCCAACCGCCAAGTGCGCCAACGCATCTCAGAGCATCGATCAAGTATCCTCAAATAAAATTTAGGACAAACCGCTGGTTGACCACATCAATAGGCTGGGTCACACGGAACATAACATAAGATGATTCATGTTACAAACCATTAAAGTAACGATGAGGGGAGGAGATATGTCAATGATGTTGCATAGGCTAGAACAAAGATGGATCCACTCCTTGGACACTGTGAAACAGGGTTTAAATATTTCCATTGAGTGGAATAAACTGACAATATCCTAGACCATTTTGGGATTCAGCTCAATGCCACTGAAGACTATAGATGTATTGGCCGATTGATGTTACATGCACCCCACACCGGGATGGTAACTCAAGGCTATCTAAAACTGACACTTAGGGAAATCGAACCTGTGCATTTTTTTACTATACAGACACCTATGCAGTTAGTCAGAGAGTGTGGACTATTCCCCATGGCCATGATTCAATCAATGATATTTGTTTACAAAATGATGTGCGTGACTTAGATGTATACACTAAGACAGTGCCATCCACCCCACTGATGGAGTTAAGTGCGTACCTGCACTGATGGCACGCGAGCAGGATCCAGGTGGCTGTGAACCCTGAGCGGCACACACATCCAAATTAATCTGTGACAATGTTTGTCAAAGATCACCCGATGGTCTTCATGTTTTTATTTTATGCAGCAATTTAGACGTATACATCTACGTAGTGTGATTCATTCACTCCATACATCAAGCTAGTCCAAAATGAAGATTTTTCCTTCAGTCCTCTTTCTAGCCCCATTATTAATTAGGCATCCCTTCAGGTAGAGTGACTGTTTTCCAGCGGGTCCTTGTGTATCGTTAGGGCACCGCGTTTCCTGCCCGCTTTTGAATATTGAGGAAGATATGAGTTAGGAGCAGCTAGGTAAGCTTTTGCCACCTCGAACGCCAGAATGCTAGCGCTCTTGTCTGCGACCTAGTAGATGCGCGAGGATTATGTATGTATTTGTAGATCCGCACGCCCCATGCTATTTTGTATTTTTAGTTTACACGTCGTTGGTGAACGTGAGCCACTTTTACGTTTGCGCCCTAATATATCTACTTAGGCTATTCACACAGCCATACATCAATGTGCTTTACGCTGATTTTGACTTAATCATCAGTGCATGCAATGCTATTTTGGCTTTATAAGCCAAGGCATTAGGGTTTACAAACGGCAGTAAGGGTTGACAACCTGAGTGACTCCCATAAGTGGCTGCCTGAGCACAGATAGTCACACATTCCTTGATCTCAGACATGAGTGATACTCCTGTGGGGTCCACACTTTTACAGGCGTTTATGGATGGTAATTGACTGCACACAGATGCCGTTTATAGATACTCCCTTGTGAAGGTGGTAGTGTAGAATTAAGAGCTACGTGTAGAGGAAGTACAAATGCTCCTGTGTTTTCTGTGTTGCAGCACGCATTGGATATCCAACATTACCCCTGCGCGGCACATGAATCGTGCTGCACGCTATTTTGGACCTACAAATACCACACACATTTGATGAGGACATCCATTAGGGTAAGCTGGTCTTACGGCTTCAAGCTGAAGCATGATTCAAATTTGGTACAGAGGTATCACATAGGAGGGAGCTATGATGGGAATTTTGAACTTGCACATGCCCTTGTTGATTTCCCAAAGTTGGTAGAGGATTCTGATCCCTCGCTGCAACTGGGAGCAGCTATTAACTCGGCTGGTCCATCTTGAGCCAGATGAAGATGGGATTTCACTTTGAGTAGTGCCATCTCCATAATAAGTAAGTGGACTTTCACCATTTACTACTGTATGTTTGTGATTGAAACTCTGACTTAAACTGATAAAACAGGGAGAACTGAGTTCACTGTGTTCTCTGGGTTGGTTTGCAGGCTGCCCTTAACATGTTGTACTCGAAGGTTTGCCGGAAAAATTCTCTCGCTGACACTACCCCCATTATATATACGCGGGAGGTGAGTGTTGACTTGTATGGTCATTTTTTGACACATACACACAAATAGAAACAAGGGGCTAGAGACTAATGTGTTGTTATTGTTTATTGTAGATATGTACCAGAAGACACTGTTTACCTAAATATTGTATAGACCAGACCAGATTTGAAGTCTGTCTTGATCCTGAAGAAGGTTGTTGAATCATGGGCCCATTACGCAAGGGCCCGTTATACGACTGAAACATATGTAGATCCAGCAAATAAGCTGTGGGGCTATTTGACACATATACACACTAAGAATGGTCACTGGTGTAACAAAATGTGTACATTGTTAGAGGTTTTTTGTGACAGGAAAAGTCCCCTGGACATGTTTTCCTGAAATTAATCATTAATGGTCGAGAATGAAAGTGTGTTTGGTTGGTGATAAGATTGAAAACTTGTCAAATTTTGTGATAATTTCATGTGATTAATGAGTAAACAATAACCCAAGTGCTATCCTGAAAAGAATAAAATATATTTTCTGATATAAAGATTGTTCATTGATTACACATTTAATTACATTAGCCGCAATACCAGGGTCCATTTCCTTTTGTGTCCACACAAAACAGCCAATCCTTAGTACCTGACTGGGAACTTGCCTTGGGGACAAGGACCACTGGACTGGACCAGTGACTGGTTGAGATTTCAATAACACCAGATCCAACATCTTGGAGACCTCAGCCTGGATGTGGTTCTTAAGAGTGTCTGAAATCCTGTTGCATCTGCTTTTGACAGGTACACTGTCACCATCGTCAATTTTGTGCCTGCAACACAGGGTGAAGCCTGGTGTCAGCGAGAACAGATGTGTATACTGCCAGAGAAAAGCCCTTTATGCCCTCAGCTGCGTTGGTGTCAGATCTGGAGAGAGATGCACTCCCTACACTGAGCCATCCTGAGGGTTGCTACGCAGAAAATCAGGAAGGGACTCACTCTCATCCTCCTCTTGCTCTGAAGCTAGCAAGAGGCATGAGACTTACGCTCACCTATGGAAAAGCTTGAGCCTGTTGACGTGGAATCACAGAGGGGCTACCCCAGGGACTCCCATGTCAACCAGATAATTGACTTCACCCATCTTGGAGATTATCCTGAAGGGTTAATTCCACGTATATGATAAAAAGCTCTAGGCTTGGTAGGCTCCATCGCAAGGATCTCCTGTCCTGGAGTTCAGTCCACTTGTTTCGATTTAAGGTCATGCCAGTATTTGTTCAATTCCTGGCTTGCCTTAAGCTTCGCTGTCACCTGACCCATCATCTGTGTCATCCTCCACCTGAGGCCTAACACATAGTCCCCCACTTGCTTGGCAGCACCTGGAGGGGTGGCTTCCCAACCTTCTCTGATCAAGGCAAGTGGCTCCCTCATGGGATGTCCAAAGAGTAACTCAAAGGGGCAGAAACCAACACCCTCTTGAGGTACCTCTCTGTAAGCGAACAGCAGACATGGCAGGAGGAGATCTCATTTTCTCCTTAGGGGCTCGTCCAAAGCACCCAGCATGCCTTTGAAAGTTGTGTTAAATCTCTCAACCAGACCATTGGTCTGGGGGTGGAAAGAGGTGGAGAATTTATAGGTTACTCTGCACTCTTTCCACATCGTTTTCATGTAACTCAACATGAAGTTGGATCCTCTGTCAGAGACAACCTCCTTAGGAAATCCAACTCTGGTAAAAATGCCCAGGAGTGCCCTGTCAACCACCTTGGCAGTAACATTCCGAAATGGGTATAGCCTCACGGTACCTGGTGGCATGATCTACCAAGACCAGGATGAACTGATGTGCACCTGAAGTGGGAGGGTCAAGGGGTCCGACAATGTCGATGCTCAACCTCTCAAATGGTGTGAAAACCACTGGCAGCGGCTGCAGTGGGACAATGACACTGCCTCCAGTCTTGCCAGACAACTGACAAGTGGTACAGGTCCTGCAGTGGGACTCCACTTCTACTCCCATCTAGGGCCAGTAGAAATGTGCAGAGAGCCTCTGCTTTGTCTTCTTGGTCCCAATATGACCAGCCAATGTTGGGTTTAGGTTCACCACTCGACCCAGCACATCCAGAGGATGAATCCCAGTGGGTGCAAAGCAGCAGGAAGAGAAGGAGCCCCCTTCACCGAGGTGGCCTTCTTACTCTTCTGTCTTCTTGTCTTGGGTCGCCCCTTTGGCTCGGGTACCTGACTCTCAGTCACACCGGGTGTTACCTGTGACCTAGTGACTGCAGCAGCAGTCAGGTGGAGACCATCAGAGATCAACCCCAACTCCAATAGATCATTGCATAAGAAATATTAGCAGGTACATTGTCCTGAACCAGGACAGGAATCTTTGCTGTCTTGTCTCCAATCGTAATGTTGACCAAGGCTGCGGGTGATAATTTGGGAGACCCACCAGCTAACCTGGTAGTTCTCAGAGGAGCACCTACATAATCCTCCGGCTTGAGCAGGGTCCTGTCCACCACTGTCATGCTTGCCCCAGTGTCTCTCAAACCAGTAGAAGGCTGGCTATTCATGAGGACACTTCTCAAAAACCTATGGGTGAAATCCCTACAGGAGCACCAAATGTGATTCCTGTAGTGGAGGGGAGGTCAGTGGCCTCCACCTCAGGCATGGGTAAGGGTAGGTCAGGGTGACAGCCTGGACTCCAAGTGCCTTACCTTTACACTTGCGGTCACCCTTCTTGTGGTCCAAAGCCCCACAGTCCCAACAATTGGCAGGAATGTGGGGTGCGGTACTGGAGCTTCTGGGAGCCTACTTTGCAGCTGGAGGACCACTACTCTTACTCCCACCCACATAGGACTTATCCCCACTAGATTTTTGGGTCTTAAGAGAGGAAGACTTTGTTTTGCCCGACTGTGACTGCTATTGGGACTCCACAGACTTCTGAGTGGCCCCCTTTTCTTTGTCATTGTCCTTCCACTGTGTTGCTTAGGGGACACCCGCTGGGAGACCCACTTGTCAGCCAGCCTAGCCTGTTTAAAGGGCTCTAAAAGGTTCTGGACAGCAACATACTGACGCAGCTCTGGTGAACAGGCTTCAAAAACTTGCTCAAAAACTAAAAGGTTGGACAATTCAACAAAAGTTTTCACCTTGTAACCATCAATCCACCCCATCATGTTCATATGTGCCACAATCACCAAGTCAACCCAAGACACATTCTATCATTTCCGAAATTCCCTGAACCTTTTAAGGTATTGGGTAGGTGTCTTGCCAAACCTGGCAATCAAAGCAGACTTCATGCACTCATACTGACCCCTTTCTTCCACACTCAGTTTCAGAATACAGTCATATCCAGTCTGAGGCACTCTGCTTAACAAACATGTATCCCTATCTCTTTTATCAACATCATGTATTCCACAAGCCATCGCAAACTCTTCAATCCATTGGAGGATATCAGAACCCTCCCCATACACACCAACCAAATCTTTCATAAACATGGTGGCAGGGGCCCTGACACTCTCAAATGGTTTAGCGGAAGTCTCCACTCTAGCTTTCTATAGCTGGATTTTCTCACATTCAGTGTTCTTGTATTTGTATTTAACTTCAAGATCCTTATCTTTGAGTATCACTTGTTGTGCCAACTCCTCTTTCTTAAAAGTTCAGCTTCAGTTTCCAACTTTCTATACTCAAAGGCCAATTTCATCCTTAATAATTCCAAGGAATTCCCGGGAGAAACATTGCTGGTGTTCGGTATAGAGGCTGCAGGAGTGGTGGCAGTCCCAGAAACAGATTCAGTAACAACCCCAGGGGCAGGGGCCTCAATGGTTGCATCCCCCCCTTCATCAAGAGCTTCACAATCAGCCTGGTAGTCCACCAGGGCAGCTATCAACTCAGCCCAAGGCGTATCCTCAAAGTCTAACTCCCTGACATCGCAAGCACTCTGGAGAGCCTCTAAGCTCATCCTAGTCAATTTACCATTTGCAATAGATTCCATTGCTTGTAATGAAGTTATCTAGTACACAAATAAGCCTTAGTTTAACTAAGTGTGGATATTTTGTAAGTGTCAAGGCTACACACTGCTTCTTAAAGCCATAAGAATCCCAGAGCTGCCACCAGTTTAAACACTGGAGTGGGGTTATCTGTACTCCTGCCCTCTATATGGCAGAGTAGAGGCACAGAGCACCCCAGCCAATATTCTCTATTGTTGGTAACAATGGACGTACAATCAAGGCTTAGCTCTCAGGAGGTGATGTGGGCTGGTTCTTAAGTACACTGTAGTCCCCAAACACCCACAAAGGAATGTCCAGACACTATGTTAGTGATAACAAAGTCTTTATACAAATAAGGTTCAAGTTATATACACAATCTCAATAACACACTTTGTACTCTGACAATAATATAATGGCACATATGTACAGTTTCTATGTGGTACCAGCATTACTTGGATTCCATTAAAATGCATCAAATGCAGATAGTTCAACTAGCATACAAATGAATATAGCAAAAGGTATCAACCATAGACTTAGGAGGAACTCAGGTTTTAGAGAATTGGCTGAATGCAGTGTCCGGTTTACCTAGACACAGTTCTGGGTGAGGATCCCCCACCTGGGCAACCTGTAAATAAAAATATAACACAAGCCCAGTCCATCTATTGTCTATTAGAGTCTTATCTGCTTCTATAAAATTTATTCTGCCCCAATGTACCTGGTTTAGTAGAGTTTGACTTAGGTCATCGACAGATCTTTCTGGAGTGACCCCTTTAGAGGCAGGAGTCATGGATCGTCGAGATCCCCTGAAGAAAAGGTGAACAAAGGCGTTGAAGAAGCAGCTTTGGTCCGGGCAGTGCTCTAAACTATCAGTCGTGGACGTCCTGCCAAGATGAGGTGTGCAGTGCACCTCAACGATGATAGTTAGTTTCCGCAAATGGTCACTGAAGAACTTCAGCCCAGCAAGGGCGTTGGGTCATTGGTGTCTTTGTGGTCTTCGGGTGGTGGGAAACCCACCGACGGATTCTCCTCGGTCGTTAATATCCTTGACTTTCTCCGGCAGGACGAAAGTGGTCGACAGTGATTCCTTGATTGAAAGTGTCTTAGGGAATGGAGCACTGCAGCCCCAGTCGGCGACAGTAGTCGTCGATGGTGTGATGGTGGACTTCAATTTCCGGGCGCTTCACTTCGGATTCAGCGGAGGTCCCCTTTTCCAGTCAACAGCCTTTCGTGGGTCTGATGTCTAGTGGAGCAGCGATGTGCGGCGCCCATTTTGGGCCAAAAAACACTTTAAAAAGTGTCTTGACTCCCCATGAGCCCCAGCCACCATTTCCTGGTCTCTCCAGCTGGTGCACCATGGTCCCTCGTAGCTCGGAAAGAGGTCTCCTAGCCAGGTCCTCTCTTGGATCAGGTTCTTGAAGGCACAGCCGCTTTCAGATTACATTGAAGGGAACAACAGTTCACCTTCTCCTTCCGGCTCGTTCTTTAAAAGTAAGCATCAAGTATCGATTTCAGCTTCTGAACAATTTCCATCAGGGAGAGGTCCCCAGATATACTGTTTGGTCTCTCATTCACTCTGCTGGGTCACAATTAGGCAACCAATCATTCATAAGGGCATTCATGCAGGCAGCCAATCAGGCTCACAGTGCATTCAGGCAATTCTCCTCCCCCTAGACACTCACAACCAGGAATGTGTATTGGGACAAGTACCCAGCCCTTCAGCACTGCAATCATACCAGATTCGGGCAGGCCTGTCTCAGTCTGTGTGTTACATAACAGAAACCAGACACCCATAACATGAAGTGCATATTGGTCACACACTCCAATCACCCAGGTCCCACCCCAAAGGCGTACCCACAACATACAGTGACTGGGAAGGCTCCAGTCAGTCTGGCCCGGACTTTCCCACAATACCATATATGGAACTTCCACCCAACAGCCAGTCAGGGGGAAGGGACATAGTCAGAGCTTCCCAGAACTTTGGGAAAACAAGGTAAAAGGCAATAGAAAGCAAGAGGCCACAGGGGCCATCTTGTCTCCTATCAGGAATCAGCTGATTCCAATGTCAGGGCCTGGGTATCCCAAAATAGAGCACACTAAGAGAACCTGTCAAATTCAGCATGGAGCTGTCACCAGCCCATACCCTGCTCTGTGGGCCACACACAGGTGCCCAAAAACATACACTAGAGGTACAGAGTTGTACCCCCACACATGGGTGCCATAATGTTATCCCAAGGGTCTGTTCAGCAAACCAAAAAGAGGAAGAACGGCACTGCCAGGAGTCCCTCATGGACTCCTGTACAGAAAATAAGACAGAACTCACATGATAAAAGGACTACAGTACAAGGAAATTGAGGTCCTGTCCCTCTAATGCATCTCCAGCATCACAATGACATCACAGGATGTGATGTAATTTGACCTCACCGCTAAGTGACATCATGGGAAGCGATGGAACACGATCGTTCACCTCTTCACAAATCTGGAAGTGGCATCACATAGCATTGTTCCTAAGTACACTACGAATAATATGATTACAATATTACTGTAATGTGATATACATTGCATACAAGGTCCAGAGAGTGCTGTGGAGCTGTAGACCTACGAGGGAAGGGGTTCTGCAGGAAGTGACTAGCCACTGATGTGAAAGGGGGAGGTAAGGGTATATTCCCACTCTCCCGGGGTCTGCTACTGGTGCTTAAGAGCGGAGCCGCGGCAATTGAGTTATAACCTGGGAACAAGGGAGAGAAATTGAAGCTGAGAGGAGCTAGATCCTGAGTACTAATTACCTCCCACTCTGTTCTCTTCCCCTCCTCCCCTGCTGCCCTTCTGCCCTTCCCTCTTATCTGATAACTATAATTCTGCCCCATTCCCCCCCCCTCCGGGTGCCAGCCCCTACCTTCCCTCCACTCTTTGGACACTTAGTGACAACAAACTGACGGGCTCACACATATCTGCCTCACCTCACCTTATTGTTGGCCACGGGGATACTACTAACTGAAACTCTCTGAGACCCTGATGATAGCTGGGGAGAACTTGAGTCTTCTTTGAGAAGGTTTTTTGTGCTATCCAAGATCGCAGGCAGAGGGTAGCACCGGTAGCATTATTGCCTAATCGAACCCTTGCAGCTCTGCACTCTCCCCAGCCTCTAGGATCATCAACCCAGTATGGACCCTGGCAAGTACTCATACCACAACAGGTACGTCAGTACTGGCTAACCTGCTAACTTTGCACCTTCTGCCCAGCGCCATTCACCCTGATCCTGCCTGGCCACCCAGCTGACTTATATCGTATCTGCCCTGAGCTGCATACGTATACCAGCCTATTTTGCAGGCCCTGAGTTGCCTAATGTGCCCCTTGTATATATGTGCCTGTGCCTTGCCACCAGATGATTGCATAGCCATCTAATAACTGCATTTAGCCTATATGTGCCTTGCCATTTAATAACTGTATTTAGCCCATATGTGCCTTGCCATTTGATAGCTGCATTTAGCCCATATGTGCCTTGCCATTTGATAGCTGCATTTAGCCCATATGTGCCTTGCCATCTGATAACTGCATTCAGCCCATATGTGCCTTGACATTTGATAGCTGCATTTAGCCCATATGTGCCTTGCCATCTGATAACTGCATTCAGCCCATATGTGCCTTGCCATCTGATAACTGCATTCAGCCCATATGTGCCTTGTCATCTGATAACTGTATCTAGCCCATATGTGCCTTGCCATTTGATAACTGCATTTAGCCCCTATGTGTAGTTGATATCCACACTACTTGCGCTATGTGTTGTGCCTTTGGTTGCTTAGAGACCACTGTGATATTGTGTTGTGCCTCATGGTCGCTTAGAGACCACTGTGATATTGTGTTGTGCCTTATGGTTGCTTAGAGACCACTGTGATATTGTGTTGTGCCTTATGGTCGCTTAGAGACCACTGTGCTATTGTGTTGTGCCTTATGGTCGCTTAGAGACCACTGTGATATTGTGCTGTGCCTTATGGTCGCTTAGAGACCACTGTGCTATTGTGTTGTCTAACCCACATAGCATCCCAGCTCCCGCTGTCCTATCTCAATATGTACACCGCCCACACACTGTACATCCTCATAGGTTTAGTCTACATCTTACTTACTAGTAGTATTGCCTACCTCGTGCCCATAGGGCAACCCAACAGCCATATCATGGAACTAAGGCACACCACCACACACGCTACTCCCCCTAAAATGCCCGAGATCATACTCAGGCAGCACAGACTCAGAACACGCACATTCCCTTTAGCATTCCTCTCCACACCCATGCAGGCAACACTTAGGAACTCACGCCTAGGTTCACGCACTCACGCTAAGACCTGCTGCCCGCCATACACTATTACCCACAAGCACCTAAACAGGGCTCCGACGCTCGCTCCTCCCAGACATCACATGACTAATAAGCCTACTCACACTACCAAAAAGCTCATTCCAATTACCGACCTCAAGCCACCACAACCAAAAAAGCTCCAACACCTTAAATGTGCTCTATTAAATGTTCGCTCACTCAACGCCCACGCTTTAGAAGTCAATGATATTATTACCAGCCAAGACTTACATATGTTAGCCATAACAGAAACATGGTTGCATTCTGCCTCTGGCCCTACTATCAGCCTAGCTGTACCGTCAGGTTACTCGATCTTAAGACAGGACAGATTAGCTAAAACGGGAGGTGGGGCCGCACTAATTTTTAAAGACACCCTAGCCTTAAGACAGACTCCCACCACTGAGAAGACACCACTGACATCCTTTCAGCCAAACTCACCCTCTCCCCTAAAGATACAGTAAACATTCATGTCATATATAGACCTCCAGGCCCTGTCAATAACTTCACAGGCATAGTTAACCATCTCCTTGGAAAAAATATCAAACAAACTTCCAAAACACTGCTTCTAGGAGACCTAAACCTTGGATACAATGATAAACTCGACAAAGCAGCTACCACTCTCACCAGAAACCTCACAGATCTAGGATTCACTCAGATAGTTACTGCCCCGACCCATAATAAAGGCCGTATCTTAGATTGGGTGGCAGATCACAACTGTGGCTCCACCCTCAACTCCAACACAGCCCTTCCATGGTCTGATCACAACTGCCTTCAATTCTGCATCCCCATATCCTTATACTCCAAACCACCTATACCCGCACCGGCCAAGCTAGCCAGAAGTGCCAAAAAACTTACAGCAGACAATATACGTCCCTTTCTCAACAACCCCTGCCTAGCACCTCCTTTCTCCTCTGACCCCAACATTCTAGCAGAGATCTTCAAAGACACCCTCACCCATGCCATCAACGCCGCATCTCCTCTTGAAAACAAAAAAGAAAAAAAATCGTTTCACTCCAACTCATGGTTCACGGAGGACTTATTAAATCTACGCCAATGCAAGCGCCAAGCCCTCAAAACATGGCAGACCAATCCCTGTGATGCCACCAAAGTAGACTTTCTTTGTATTTCCAAAAAATACAAAAGTGCCATATTTAAGGCGAAGTCAGAAACCTACAATAAACATATCCTGGAAGCCAACTCCCACTCAAAAGAGCTTTTCACCATCTTTAAAGAGCTCACCGTCCCCCCAATCTGTACAGATGAGATTGTTAAGGATGAAGCCTGGTGCAATAGCATCCAAACAGCGATGCTAAACAAAATAGACCTTCTTCAAAATAAAATAGCAGAACACTTCAAGGCTCTGCACCCCCAACAGACCCTCTCCGTCAATACCGCTAAAGATAAGCACACCTCCAAATTCAATTTTTCTCCTATCACCGAATCAGATGCTCTCCACATCCTCAAACAGCTCAAACCATCTCAATGTAAAGGCGATATATGCCCCCCCCCAACATCATTAAAGAGTGTGCGGCACCCCTCACACCGATCATCACAGCATTCATCAACACCTCATTCAAGACGGGCAAAGTCCCTGACAGCCTTAAAGAGGCATGGGTGCGCCCGCTCTTAAAGAAACCAACCCTGGACCCTGCCCAACCCAACAACTACCGTCCCATTACAACGGTTCCATTTCTTCTAAAAATCTTAGATAAAGCTGCACACATGCAGATACAGTCCTATCTGGAAAACAACGCTGTCCTAGGTAAAAGGCAGTCCGGATTCCGCAAAGGTCATGGCACTGAAACCGCTTTACTAGATCTGAAGAACCAAATGACCCTAATTTTAGATAAAGGCAAGCCGGCCCTTCTGCTCCTCCTAGACCTCTCGGCGGCATTTGATTTAGTCGATCATGCCATCCTCACGAACCATCTCACTCAGGCCGCACATTTCTCCAAACAAGCCACAAACTGGATCACCTCCTTCCTCGAAGGAAGAGTGATGAAAGTGTTTTCCAATATGGCTAATGCAGAGCCTACTACCATCAGGTATGGAGTCCCTCAGGGCTCATGTACGGCTCCTACCCTCTATAATCTTTTTACCAAACCTCTCTTTGATAAACTGGACGCACTTGGGATCACATACACCAACTACGCTGACGATACCCAAGTACTCCTCCCGCTCACAGGACTCTACCATCAGGACGCAGCCACCCTCCAGAATATATACGCCACCATCCAAGCATGGATGGCCACGAACGTCCTATGTCTTAACGGAGATAAGACCGAAATTCCCATCCTTGGTCAAAAATCCACTCTCACGAACCTCGACCCACTCTACACCAACTTCTGCATAGACAATTGTGTCATCCCAGTTCTACCTTCTGTTAAAACACTAGGAGTCCACATTGACGCCTCACTCTCCATGGACAAGCAAGTCAACTCCATTGTTTCTGCCTCCACCCTGAGCACTAAGCTCATTAATGCCATCAAACCTTTCCTAACCAAAGATAATTGCCTTTCTATTGCCAGAGCCACCATTGGAGCCAAACTAGATTATTGTAATGTGCTATTGGCTGGCACCTCCAACTCCAATCTCAATAAACTCCAAACAACACAGAATAATGCACTAAGAGCATCTCTCAATATACCAAAAGTGACCATATCGCGCAAGCCAGAAAGGCAGCACACTGGCTACCTGTCAAAGAGCGCATTACATTCAAAATACTTACCACCGCACACAAATGTATCAACCTGTCTGCACCCTCATACCTGTCTGATACCCTAGCCAGATCTCACTCCACCAGACCAACTAGGCAATGCCACACCAACCAACTTAGGGTCCCATGCATCAAACGAGCTAGAGCAGGTGGAATAAGCTTCCCCTACATTGCCCCTAAGCTATGGAACGCACTACCTAGCACGCTCAGAGCAGAAACCTCCGAAAAAAACTGAAAACCACCTTGTTTAACTAATTCCTCTTCCTTTGTGTCGTTTACTCTCTCCTCCTCCTCTCCTCTCTTTTCCTCCTCTTGTGTAACTACTATTCTTCTCTTGCAACTAAGTAATGACTTCACTGTATGTACAACAAGTCATTTTCATATCTGTAACAAGCGCCACGATGCCCTCTGGGCTGCCTGTGCGCTAAACAAATGCGACTAAATAAATAAATAAATTAATTAATTAATTAATAAATAAATAGGAGTTCGCAATACACAGAAGGACTAAATCTACTAAACCCATATAGGTACGGAATCAACAGTTGCCGCATCCTTACCAGGAGACTGCGGGCCTTGTGCCTTTGATCCTGGCGTAGATTGGAAACAGGCGCTGAAAACGATCACTGGTAAAATAAGCATTGTGAACAGTATTCTGCCAGTATCCTGCCTATTGAGACGGACAGCGTGCTGAAGGAGAAGTTCCTGTGAAATCAAACTGGTCAAACGTAAGGGATCAACAATTTGTTGGGCTGATGCAAGTAGGAAAAGCACTGAACCAAACTACATATAATGTAAGGAATACCAAGGTGATAACTACTAACCGGACGCTTACTAAGAAGGAGGGCAAAATGGACAAAACTAGGACTAAAAAGAAAGCAAAGAAAACGTCTCCCGCAAACCAAGGTGTGATCACTGAATTCTTACCTCTGAATGCAGCCCGTGAAATAAATGCTACCGCTATTGAAGAAGATATACCAATCCATTGTGATAAAGAGGCTATAACTTCACTAAACTTTGAAGATATTGATAACAACTCGTTGCTAGACTTATGTCTAAGTATCCAAAGAAGTATGACACCACATCCGGACATAAGGCAAAGTAATACTAGCAGTATACAGGTAGACAGAGTGATGACCACACCCCCTGGACCAACAACGGTGGGAGTGGGTTTAGACAGGCTGTCAATTTCACCAAACCTAGCAATGGTCTCAACAGAAGATCTGCCTGAAGCTGAAACAGAGTCCCTGGATATGCCCTACACAGGGGCATCAGAAATAGCGGATATCCAGGCATCAATAGCTTCATTAAAATTTGCACTCAAGATACTGCTCAAAATGTCGGGGCGAATATTGGCTAATACTGAGGCACTTTCAACGGGAAATCAAGGAAAATTGAGATTAGCAGAAGATGCAGAAGCAAATCTGCGAGAAGCTATCCATATTGCTAATGTAATCGAAGAGCAAGAAAACTTGGAGATCGAACAGGATGTGGGTAGCCCTGACCCTTTCTTCTCAAGAAAGCAACAGAGACTAGCAAGAAAGGGCGGAAAGGGCAAAAGAGCTAGCATTTCAAAACGCCCGATGCCAGAGCAGGGCGAGACAGGTTTGCCCACTAAAAAGAGCAGGAAAAGAGTGGCAAGAGCTAAGAAAAGGAAGGCTGCCAAAGAGGGCTACCTTACTAGCTGGCTGCTTCCCGCACAAGTGGCCGAAAACGAGCCGGAAGAGATGATAGAGAGTGTGGAATTGGAAGAGGTGCACAATAGCGAAGCCACCAATATGGATGAAACATCAAAACCTCCAATGGAGTCAGAAAACTCAGGAACCACAGTTGTTGTCATTATGGAAAATAAAGGGGAGACGAGAAGAAACAACGTATGTCTGATCAAGAACCTGTATCATAGCAAGGACAGTAAATGGTTATCGCGTTCAGAATTCCTGATAAGGCTGGATTGTGTGCCGCAACTGCGGGTTCTCAAATCCGATGACTTTGTATTCTTTGAGACCCTGACAGGTCCAAACTCCAAAGTATCTGTACTACACTGTAAGTTCCTAGCTACAGCTGAACTGTTAAGGAACTACAAAGAAGAATTAAAAGCAGTAGACCTTGAAGTGGACGCCGATTTTAATTAAATTGATCTGATCATTCCAATGGAAGAAGCAGTAAGTGCTTCAGTAACAGCAGATTACCCAAGTCTACCTAAGGGAAAAAAGGTTGTTGCATCAGAAGTCCAACAAGTGCTAAAATGGTTAGTAGATGCACTTCCCGAGATTGTATCTAACCAATGAGAGCTAACCATACTATCTTGGAACTGCCGAGGCTTTGCCCATCTCTTATCTCCGGAGGGCTCAACAAAGTTACTGGATAAATATAGCTGTTTCTGCTTACAAGAGACTTGGGCCATTGATCCCTTAATACTGGATGGCTATGTGCTATATCACCCGGCAGCGAAAAGGGGTGAAAAAGGCAGGTCCTATGGTGGACTGACCATAGGAGTGGCCAACGCATCGGGCTCGAGACAGATCGACTGCAACTTTGAAAGTAATATGATAGTAGTCGAAGTTATTCCTGACTGTAAGAACCCTAAGGGCTCTTTTTTGCTGGTGAGCTTATATAACCCACCTGGGGCGAAGTTAAGCGAAAAATGGCAGGACTCTCTCCAGGAGCTATTGGCCAGGTGGCTGTTCATATCTAGCGACACAGGAATAATCGTTGTTGGTGACTTTAATTGCCATATGTCAGGGTATGAGAGCAAAACACAGAACCCTAGATTAAAAGACATGGGAGTTATGGCCAATAATAAAAAAGATCCTGAGGGTGGAACATGGGAATATTTGTTTGAGTCATGGGACATGGAAATGCTTAATGGCAGAACAACTAGTGATTATCCTGGGCGCCATACATGGTCTAACAGGAAATCATATAGTACATTGGACTATGTATTTGTATGCCCTAGGATCCAGCTACAGGTGATGGATATGACAGTGATGTCCAATGAATGGAGCGATCATGCCGCCTTGAAATGTGAGATCAATATTCCCAGAGAGCAGCACGTCCCCAACAACATAGGTATTGTAAAAACCAATAAAATGGGTAATAGGATTTCTTGGTCGGATAAAAATATCTCCCTTCGCAACTGCGGCCTTGGGAGTGGCAGATTATAGCAAGCTACCTAACTTTAACGAGCTGTCAATTGACTGTATAGAGGACTCGGTCCAGGCCTTTGCAGACAAGCAAGCAGCGTTACCAGTGGGGTCAATGTTAACCTCAGAGGGGAAAAAATTGCCCTATGATAAAAGGATCAGATATATGAAAAGGACCCTCAGAGCTGAGCTCCATAAGGCTAAGAAAGATAAGGCCCTTGGGGAGAGATATTATGCAAAAGTGAGAGGGATCAAAAACAGATATAGAGCGGCCATTAAAGAAATAAGAAGAGCTGACAAATTACTGGCCTGGCAAAGAATGGTGAAGACCATATGTGAAGGGAAAACACGAAACATCTGGTCCCTCCTGGGTGAGGCGAGGGATCCGCAAAATGGTGCATTAATTAACCCCATTGAAACCAGAGTTTGGACAAAGTTTCTTGAAACTCGGAATGAGGAAGATGATAAACCTACAGAATTTGACAGTCATCCTTTAGTAGCTCCGTTCGATATTTCTTACAAAGTCATCCTGAAAAAAATTATAGAGATAAAATCGCCACGAGCGCCTGGACCTAATGGACTGTCCAATATTGTTATCAAATCGTATCCCGAGTTTTGGGCCAGCCTACTTAGAATACTATTTCAGAAAATCTTTGAATCTGGCAAAATACCTCGCTCATGGCAAACGGCAATATTAATCCATGTGTTTAAAAAGGGAAACAGACTTGACCCTAGCAACCACAGGTTGCTCTCAATGCTAGATGCCATGGGGAAGATATTTGCCTCACTCTTGTTAAAAGAGCTACAATTATGGGCAGAGGGCTCGGAAGTACTGTCCATATTTCAAAGTGGGTTTAGACTTTCCACCTCCCACAACATTATGATTATGGATATCTTACGAGCTAGAGCACTCGGAGGAGGGGCTGTGCCACTATATGCTTTATATATAGACTTTTCGGTGGCCTTTGATTCTATTCCCAGAAACCGCTTGTGGTGGAAATTGAGTCTAATGGGCTGTCCGCAAGGTCTAATATATTATTTAAGACTCCTACATCAAAATAATTCAGTGAAACTGAAATTAGATCAAGAAGGCCATACTACTGCCAATGTCATACAAAATAGGGAGTAAAGCAAGGCTGTGTCACAGCACCTTTAATTTATAACCTTTACGTGCATGACATCCCTGAAGCATATCTGCTGTAAGCAACTGCCCCCCTAAAATTGGTAAAGCCCCCTGCCCTGTATTAGCGTATGCCGATGATCTAGTGATTTTTGACTATACCATTAGTGGGATACGTAGATCAGTGGCTGCACTCTGGGAATATGCTGATGTGAATGGCCTCAGCATCAATCTAGGGAAAACCAAGGTGATGAGATACACTAACAAGAGAGCATCTCGTGTACTACTCAAGGTAGGCCTGGTGAATATTTCCTATGTCCCCAATTATCATTATCTGGGGATAGATTTCAAAGTCACTGGTGACTATGTGGACTGTAAGCAAGTGCGCGCTATTAGAGCGGCGCAACTGACTGCCTTGTTTTACAAGTTCACAGTCAAACAGTGCGGATTTACATTGTGGGGTTTTCGGCAGCTGTATATCCAAGCTTTTTCTCCGGCTATAATATATGGGCTGGAGGCCCTACTGGAGATCGATTTAGGGTGGTTGCAGGTGATTGAAGGTAGATTCTTGGCCTACCTCCCTGCATTCCTATGGCTATAATCAGACTAGAATTGGGCCTGATCTCGCTAAAGGCACTAGTATTGAAGAAGCGAGCTTCACTATATTTAAAAATGACTCGTGGTTCTAGCAATGGACTATTAACAGCAGTGCATCAGGAAATGGCCAGGGAGAATTCGGTCTGTACAATTACTGACCAGATGTCCAAATTGTACCATGAAATAGGATGGCAATCTAGGAAGGGGGGATATTCAGAAAAAGCTCAAAGGGCTCTGTGCAGACATATTGAGCTCTAGGATTGGATTGAGAACTTTGAACATTTGAGGAGCCTGAGCAGCTACAAATTCGTGCAACTAAGACTGTACGAGTTTAAGAAACCACAGAGATATTTGAGCATCTGTCCATCAGCCAGACTTAGACGGTTATCTTGTTACTTAGATTGGAACAACTCCCCATGTTGATGGTCACGGGAAGAAAAGCCAAGGTTGATGTCACATTGCGAATATGCCGCTTGTGCAAAGTTCAAGATCAGTTGGAAACGGCAAAGCATCTTTTGACTGAATGTCTTAAATGGCTAGCACAACCAAACCCCTTCTTGATAGTTATGCCCATGATAAAGAGTATATCAAGGACGACCTTTTCTGGCACCACTGTATCAATTCTAATAGCATGCGTCTGTTGACAGCCTTATATAGCATCTGGCTGAGGGTGGAAGTCAGCTTGGGATTAGCACTTTAAGCATTTGAAGCATTTGAATTGACTAAGTAACTGCATCCTAATATTGTATAGAGATGTGTGTGATATATCTGAACTACGAAGATGATTTTTAAATTATATATGTTTTATTTATTTCTTGATATGACTTTCTTTGTATATATATTTGTATTATGATGTACTAATGTGTTATTTTTTTCTTAATTATGTCTTGTGTAAAGTTTATAAACTAAACTATATCTTAATAAATACATAAATACATTAAACTGGAAAATGTGATTTAATAGCAGCTCAGTCATCTGCAGGTCTGGTGCAAAGTTGTCCACATGTCAAGCCTGCGTGGTTCTACTTTGCAGGCTTCAGAGGTTGGCAAAATACATACCATTGGGATGGTTCATAACTGTGTATTTAAGAATTTAGATTAGTACAGGGGAAGCAGCACACTCACACGGCATCCCATACTCAGGGCACTCGTTACCTCATACGTGCAAGCAAACATCCTGAACAGCATGACAGAAAAGATAGACACATTACAACAAAGCATTAATTGTCGCACAATGAAAACAAGGGCACCTTTATGTGCTATGATCAAACATTTCTACACTGTACACAAGCTTTTAGGTGCAAGGATTTTGTCAAGTGACTGAGGACACCGAGATGGAATGTCATGATGTTGGTAACAGTCAACAGCAGAAAAAAAACATGCTAATATTGCAACTTGCAAAAAAGCAAAATGCATAGTCTGAAATGGATGCTTATTCTACTCTAAATGCTTTTTGGAAGTTGTTGTCTGCATTGTGAATTTGAGGTGTTTGAGAACAGACTAAATCAGTGACTCACCCCCTGAAGTGTGCCTGAAATAAATCTTTAACGAGTCTAGCAATTATTGTATAGAATTCCTGAAAAAAAGGGAATCACAGACTTCCTCCTACTCCTGCACAACACATTGACTCTAAGTCATCAGAACCAGGTTATCACCCAAGAGTTAACAATCCATTAACCTCTTCTAGACCAAACCTAACACAATTTTTTGATGGATGTAAACAGGAAGCCATATTTTATTCTTTACTCTTTTTGAGTTCCTGTTGTGATGCTGGAAATGCATTGGAGGGACATGGTTCTGTATCCCTGTCATTTATTGCCTTGTCATTTATGTTCCTTCTTTTTTTCCCGCACAGGAGTTCATGTGGGACTCCTAGCGGTGCAGCTCTTCCTCTTTCTGGTTTGGTGAACAGACTCTTGGGATACCCTTATGGCACCCATGGTTGGGAATAGGACCCTGTACTCCTAGTGTATGTTTTTGGCTACCTGTGTGTGGCCCACAGAGCAGGGTATGGGCTGGTGGCAAATCTGTGCTGAATTGACAGGTGCCCTGTGCATCCTCCATTTTGGGATGCCCATGCCCTGTCATTGGAATCAGTGGATTGCTGATGGAGTCAAGATGGCCCATGTGGGCTCTTGCTTTCTATCGCCTGTTACTTTACATATCACAAAGTCCTGGGAAGCCCTGACTCTGTCCCTTCCCCCTGACTGGCTGTTGGGTGGAAGGTCCATATATGGTGTTGTGGGGAAGTCCAGGCCAGACCGGCTGGAGCCTTCCCAATGACTGTGGCCCTCATTACGACCCTGGCGGAAAGTAACTGACCTGACCGCCATAGCGTAAATAGCGTTTCCGCCATTGCACGATGGAGTAAAGTGCGGCTAATTCTGACCCATCGGGCACGAGCATTACGCCATGGCGGAAGTGCAAAGTCCGCGATGGCGGAAATGTCCCCAAAACGCCCCTCACCGCCGTCGTACGGCGCCCTAGGTGCAATTCCGCCACCCATCATAGCGGTCACCGTAATGAGCGGTAATCGCAAAATACGGTGACCGTAAATATACGGAAACGGAAGTAAAAACATGGGGCCGGAACGGGAAACAGCACGCCGTACACCTATAAAATCAGAATCCCAACACAACCATTAAAAATCCGACCCTGAGACACATCCCAACCCGTTAGCCACCCTAGTTAAAACAATCAAAATGGGAAAAGTTGCTAAAAAAGCGTGCGACCGCAAGCGGCAGGTCCACTTCTCCCATGAGGAACTCACCGTGCTCACAGAGACCCTCCAGGAGAATGCTGCCGTCGTCTTCTCGACGCAAATGACCAGGACGGCACTTGCGAACAAGAAGGCCATATGGGCCCTGGTGGCACAGCGGGTAAGTGCGGTGGGGACCGCACCCCGCAACCCACAGCAATGCAGAAAGCGATGGGACGACTTGCGGATACGCGTACGGAGCATACTATCAGCCAACCGTAACATTGCCACAGCTACCGGGGGAGGATCGGAATCACCCATCAAGTTGACCCCCTGGTAAGAAATCTGTGCCTCCACCATTGGAATGGAGAGTATAGAGGGAGTCGGAGGGATGGAGAAAGGAGTGCAGACATCCGAAGAATCAGGTAGGTGGGCCAAATAAAACAATGCTAAATCCACAATGTCCAATCATGTGAAGTACCATGTGTCCACATAGTGCAACAGAAACACATGTCCAGGAGAACGTCCACATACATTGGCCTGATAGCGCACTTTAAAAGTCACATTAAATACATAAATAATTAAAAATCCTAAAAACACCCTCTACACGTGCAGCATGCACACCCTAACTGCAGGCTGCAAAACAACTGCATCCTCAATCCACACAAAAATGAAACCACCTCCAAGGCCCTGACCCAAATCACCCTCAGGTACCACCCCAATGCATGTGATACATTGCCATTCCAATTTCCACAGACCCATAAATAACGCTCGCCCTCCTTTACTCCACCACAGGGTCCGATTCAAACGACGAGCTTCAGGACACCCCTACCAGCACACCTGCAAAGAGGGCCAAGACCAACGGCCAAAGACCCTCCACCTCAGCTGCACGGAACAAGACACGGCAGCAGCACAAATCAAGTGGCAGCACACAGGAGGGGACTTCAACAGGCACCCCAGCAGCCAGCATGCCCACAACAGCAGCACCACAGGTCCCCCCAATGGATGCCACAGAAGGCACTGCTTCTGGTGGCAGCAGCACCATAGGTGACACTGCATTAATGCCAGCATGCTCCGACACAGAAAACGGTGCTGTCGATGTAGGACCCATCCATGACCTGTCTCAATCCCCCTGTTTGTTTCATCCCGTACACCATGAGGATACCACGCAGGGGCACCCACAAGACGACGACTGGCCATCCCCCACAAGCCCTGTGGCAAGGCAACATGAGGTGATCAGCCCCTCTGTGACACCACCGCAAATGGGCATGGCCCAGCAGAGGCAACAGTCCCTCGACCAGGTGATCGTGCAACAGCAGCAACTGGCCACGCTCCTCAAGGAGCATGCTGATGAATGTGGGGGTTCTAAGGCAGCCATAGAAACATCTACTGAGACACTTAGGGCACAAATGGAGCGAAGTACAGAGACACTAAGGGTACAAATGGAGAGAAGTACAGAGACACTAAGGGTACAAATGGAGAGAAGTACAGAGACACTAAGGGTACAAATGGAGAGAAGCACCGAGAGCCTGAGGGGGGAACTGCATGCGACGTCCAAAGACGTATGTGGTGAACTTGCCACTGTGCGCCGTGTGCTCACTGAGCTCTCACAAACCCTTAGGGACATGCATGGACGTGAGCAGGCAGAGACATCATCCGTTGCAAGTTCCGTCCAGGGCAGCCCCCAACGTAGATCTGGGAGGAACCTGCGCTCCACAGGCAGGGGTGCCCCTGATACCCGGAGAGGGGGCTTGCAATAGCGTCTGCCCACTGACAATGAGCATCTTTGGACACTGGTGTTCGGGGGGGAGGTAGGAGGGTGGAGGGGGGGTGTTGGGCTTTCTTGGGTGGCGGGTCGATGGGGTGTGTAATATAATTTCACATATGCTATAAACATTTCATAATCATCCAATGAGATGTGTGGACATTGATCTTTGTGTACGAGGCCTTTATAGGCGTACAGTCCACATTGTGCATGTTCCAGACACACACAGTGCCACAAGTCCCGTGTCCATGTATCAGCCACCAGGCGTGAGTGCTAGAAGCATGAATTTATGATATTCTGACGAATTTCACGGGCCTCCTGTGCCTCGCGGACTCCTTGAGGT
Source organism: Ambystoma mexicanum (assembly GCF_040938575.1). NCBI lineage: Eukaryota > Metazoa > Chordata > Amphibia > Caudata > Ambystomatidae > Ambystoma > Ambystoma mexicanum. The sequence continues at coordinate 484,821,571 of NC_090926.1, forward strand.
GCTGCCACATCCCCACCCTCATCATGACCATCTTCAGGTGCTTGCAGTTCTGCGTCAGGGGGCATGGGCACATTTCTACGTACGCACATGTTGTGTAGCATGACACATGCCATGACCATCTTTGCAACCTTCTCATGGCGGTACAGGAGTGCCGCGCCAGACCTGCTGAGGCAGCGGAAACGAGCCTTCAGTAGGCCGAATGCCTGTTCTATGACTACACGGGTACGTGAGTGGGCATGGTTGTAGTCCTCCTCATGCTGGTTCTGTGGGTTCCGGAGTGGTGTAAGGAGCCATCTCTTCAGTGGATACCCGGCATCACCTGTATGTGGACAATAAAGGATGTTTGTGGAATGACATTGCTACGTACGCATCCCCCCCCCTTCCTGCCAGGTCATTGCCGCATCACATACCCCACATTATCATGCATGAAATGAGACTCACCGAGTAGCCAGGATCTGTTCCCTGCGTGTCGCTCCATGTAGCGTGGTATTGTAGAGTTCCTCAAGACCATAGAATCATGGGTTGATCCAGGAAATCGGGCACAACAATGTGTAAAGATCCTGTTGGAGTCACACACCATTTGTACATTAAGAGAATGATATTGTTTCCGGTTGCGGTACTGGACCTCCATGGCATGTGGGACAACCAATTCCACATGGGTGCAGTCGATGGCACCAATGCAACCCGGTATGCCGGCAAGTGCATGGAATCCCACTTTTGTGTTTGTAATCTCCTGCTCCGAGCGTGGTAAAGAGATGTAGTCGTCTGCATGCTTCAGGAGGGCATCGAGCACTTGCAATAGTGTCCGTGACAACAGTGGCTGTGAAATGCCATGCAACTGTCCGACTGTGTGCTGGTAGGTGCCTGTGGCCAGGAAGTGGAGTACAGACACCACCTTCAGTAGGGGTGGGATGGCGGTTGGGCTATCTATCATGCTGACAAGGTCAGCGTGTGTCATGTTCACAATGGCGGTTATGGTGTCCCGGTCCAAACGGTAGAGGGTGTGGATCTGCTCAGCAGTGAGGTTGAACGGATGAGCTCGGAGGCGTGGGATTGCGGGCTGCCTGCGTGGTGGTAGTGGCTGTGCTGGTGGGCCTTGCTGGCCCTGCCTTGCCCTCCTCCTCCTCCTGCGTCTCCTCTGTGCGGCCGGTTGTTGTAGTAGTTGGTGTTCGTCTTCTTCTTGAAGTTGGAGTACTTGCAGTGCTATCAGGTCCCCCAGGGCCAACATCGCTAGTCCTGCCGGTAGCATTTTGGAGTGGGTGTGGTTGTGGGAGCGGGTTGGGTGTGCAATTTATGTGTTTTCAGGCTGTATAGCCTCCACCTGTGGTGATTCATTCCACCTGTGCCAGCTGCAATCCCCTTTGGGCGAGCACGTCCCGCACACAACGCTGCAATGTGACGCATGGCATCTTGCTATTACAATCATGTATTTAATCCCGATGGCAGTGAAATATTGGTTTATATGTTCATTCTGCTATGGTCCCATTGTTTCACATACTATCTTTGCAGTCGCGAACAAACTTGTGAAGGGTCAGTGGAATGTAGTACTCGATTAACGGTGGACCCTCATGCAGCACTGTACCGAGGTTCACCGACGGGCGGGGCGTCCCATTTGTGAGTGAAGCCAGTTGCCATTTTCACACAGTGCCGCACTACATGGATGAATTTGTGATTTCAAGCGGTCACAGATGCCTTTTCGACGTGATGTTGCAAATGAGGAATTCGAAGGACAGCGCTTTCGGTTTTCAGCTAGCGGCGAGGAGACGCCCACAGGTCTGACTGCAAATATAACGTTCTATTGTTTAATGTCCTTGGGACAGGGGCCATGGCGAGAATGCAATGATTGATATGAATAGTATGGGATGCGCAATAGCGTAGTGGACGATAAGGCAGGACGTTCCCAAATACATGTTACTTCACAACACTAGAATTCCGGGCTGGAGCACAGTGGATTTTGCAGACTGCATTACGCACAGACTCAATGGAAATTTCAAATGTTATGTGAGTAAATAATCAGGCGTTTTTATACCGGGATGAGGGAATGATGTATGGATGCATGGACAGATGATTTAATTGAGAGTTTGCCATGTACATGGCTTTTTGGAATCTATCCCCTTCCCCTGCGCTATGTGATGCAGAGCTGCCATAGTGGGACCATCGTCTATCTGCCCTTGTTGAACCCTCCCTGTCTCGACGCGCCTTCAAACACTTGTGTCTATGCACGTTACTAATCCCATCTAATGGATTCTGTTTTAACAGACGCATGCACACAAACACTCGTTTGTAATAGTGTTTTCACCTCGATTTATATAGTTATGATTCGCAAGTGATTTTTGGGTGGAAATAATCCTTTTGAGTGGGCTAGCATGCATATGGCTGTAGATTTAGTGTGATCATTGAAGTGAGTAATACAAATGAAGTTCTGATGCCCATACTATTCTTTTTCATTTCATTTGGGTGACAGGTATCTCCTCCCCTTTTGCCGCTGCCATCTGTATGCCACTCCTGCAGATGGCTTTTACTCCCGACACCTGCTGCTTCGAGTTAATCAGTGGAGCACCATTACGATCTTATGGGACGATCGCCAATGGGCCACATGCCCTTACGCAGTACTAGTGGCTAGGAGCAACATATCAACCTTTCAGCTGGACTAGTGCCTACCTAATGGGACGGCCCTGCGGTTCTAGGCGCTTCCATGTTGCCTTTTTGAACGTGAATGTAGCCCCTGTGTACCATGAAGGAACAGGGCGTCACACAAGAAGAAGCTGGTCATTTATTGCGGATGCAGCCCACAGTAATGAAAAATATTTTGGAGTTTATGACCTAATAGCTGTATGGGCTTGGTGAATTTGATGTGCATTAAAATTTTATTCTGATATTAACCGTGTAGCGTTATTCTTTGCAAGTAATGTAGCATATTCCTATTTGTGGAGCGATGTATTGTGAGAAGATCTGCATTGGGTTCCGGCTTCTGAGTATAGTTGCGTGGTACTGTACTGGCCGCGTTTGCCTACGAAGCCCAGTAAGGTCAGGGATAGGGGCTGCCATTATGACTGTTTTAATGATGTCATGCTCAGGGGCGGGGGAATAGCTTTTGTGTAACAGATGCCAGTCAGCCAGGTGGATTGGTGGAATGATGTGATTATCAGAAAATGGCTGGTCACAGGTGCCTGTGTTTGCGTGCATTTCTTGGAGGGAGACTGAGGTCATGTCCATTGGAATAGCTTCTGTATTCGTGCCATCTGTGCCCTGCAGCTCCCATTGGCCCCTCTTGAGATGAGCCTGGCTGCTCAGTCACTCTGCCAACTTGTGTGGTACATGCTTATGCTGATGGTTGGTTTGTTTACTGGCAAGAGTACAGGGCTGGTGCAGTCTCCCTCAGGATACTGCTTTGAATGTTGCCTTACACTGGTGTCAAGCGATGGGGGCCTGTTGTTGTTTTGTCTCATATTTCAGTTCATATTGCTGTACTTGAACCTTCACATGCCTGTGCTGCATGAGTACGGCAATGGTGACATGCCAAATATGGATGGCCACTCACAAGGCACTTGGAGCCCCTACATTCATTTGTTCGTTGGCATGCATGGGTGACTTGTACATTTCACTGGTTGCATTGTGTAACTTCATTGCACCTACGAGGAGTTGTGCAATGTGGGCAGGGAGTGGTGTACAGGCACTCAGTAGGGCCATTTACGGTTGGTTCACGATGCCGTAATTCTCACCATGGCGGAATGGTACTTTCTGCCATGCTTGATGGCGTTAAGTAAATGTCCGCTAGAGTCAGAATTCGCGTACCGTTGCGCCATGGAGGTAATTACGGTTTTGCATGGCGCGCGTGCGCGTACTTGGTGCAGTTAGCGTTGGCGTTCACTACGGTGTCGCTAATGGCATCGTACTTTACGGTGACGGGTCATAATCGCACCGAGCGGTATTCGATGGCGGTATTACATTTCCGCAATCGTTTTTCGATTTCCGCCAGGGTCGTAATGAGGGCCTGTATGTTGTGGGTACGCCTTTGGGGTGGGACCCGGGTGAATAGAGTGTGTGACGAATACGCATTCCGTGCTGTGGGTGTCTAGTATCTGGTGTTTGACACAATGACTGAGACAGCCCTGCCTGAAACTGGTATGAATGCAGTGTGGAGTGCTGAATGTGTGGGTACTTGTCCGAATCCACATTCTATGTTGTGATTGTCTGGATGGAGAAGATTGGCCTCAATGCAGTGTGAGCTGATTGGCTGCCTGACTGACTGAATGCCCTTCTGAATGATTGGATGCCTGAGAGTGACCCAGCATAGTGAATGGGAGATGAACAGTATATCTGGGGGCCTCTCACTGCTAGAAATTGTTCAGAAGTTGAAGTTGAAACTGATGCTTAACTTTGAAGCCCACTGGAAGAAGAAGAACTGCTGCTGCTCTCCTTCTCTAATCTGAAAGCTGATGTGCCTACATGGAATTGATCCAAGAGAGGACCTGGCTAGGAGACCTCTTTCCCAGGTACGAGGGACCATGGTGCACAAGCTGATCTTTGCCAAAGCTCCCTGGTAGACAGACCTGTGAAAGGCTTCTGACTGGAGAAGGGAGCCGCCGAGGAGAACGAAGAGAAGCACCGGACAGTTGTCCACGGTTGCCGACCGCCATAGCCGACTGAAGCCGCAGTGCTCCCTTTGCCTAAGAACATTTGATTCAAGGACTCCCTTGCTCATCCTCGTCGACTGCTTTTGTCCTGCCGGAGAAAGTCATGGCCACCAACGACCGAGAAGAATCCACCGGTGGGTTTACCGCCACCCGGAGACCTCCGAGACGCTGACTGTTAGGCAGAATTACATGCAATACCCTTTGGGAACACCACACACAATTAAGACTACAGGTGTAAGCATAATCTCTCTTTGGTATAAGTCTGTACTACACAGTTTTGTGTTAACAGGGCTGAGCAGCCAGGCAAGAGTGATGTGAGTAGTACAAGGGGTTACACACTTGGACACTGAGGACTTACTCAAGGTTTCTTGAAAAAACAACATTAATTTATTTACACAGTTAGTTATAAAATGTTCCACTAGCAATAAGCAGCTTAATACCACACTATGATACATTACAGTACTAAACCAATATGTTTCTGAACAAGTTAGGCTCCCCTGAAGTGGGAGCAAAATGGCACTTCAGTAACTTTCAAAAGGGAGTAAAAAGACAAAGGTTATAAGAATCAAACACAATTACTTTCTTAGGCAGGGTAAGTAATTTCAGTTCACTACAAGAGGCAGTTCAATTCAATAGGCATGGGCCAAAGTCAATGGATCAGTGTCTTGTATAGGATAGCACAGTTCTAGTAGTAAATGGTTAAGTCTTTGCCAATGATCTTAGAAGTAGTTTGCATAAAAAAGAGTTATAGGTTGAATTAGGAGGGAACAAGACTCCAAAGTTTGGAAAGTTTCACAAACTTTCACCGCGGCAGAGAGGAGTTCTCAACCATGTTTGCACAGTACCTTGGAAATGAAGAAAATCTGTAACTGAGGCAGTTGTTCCTGGCAGTTTCTGTAGATCTTGCTGTTCCTGGGCCTCAGTCGTGGGGACAAGAGGGAGGATTTCGGGATGTTCCTGCACTGCACGGGACAGATCCACAAGCTTGGCAAAACATTGGTTTAAGGTGTGAGTGACTTAAAGTCCACAAACTGGTATCCTTCTTACTGGCTATCCGGTTTTCAACAGCACTCTGAAGAAAATTCGACCAGTATGGAGATGGTTTCCAGGTGGCTTGCAAGTTGGTTGTTCCCACCAGCTCAAGGGCAGAAGTCGTCCTTGAAGGTGCTTCTCTGTCGAGGGAGTTTCAGGCAATTCAGACCTGCAGCAGGGCTTCACCGGGAAAACCAATGGTCCAGGAGTTGCAGCAGTCGTCTTCCTTCAGCTCGTCTTTGGTTCTTTCGTTCCAGTGGTCAACTCTGCCTTCCAAGTCCCAGAGACCTGCTTTTAAACAGTTTACTCCCATCCATTCCAGCCTAGCTGATGCACCCAGCAGGGTGGCTGTCCTTGCCATGCAGTCAGCCAGCCAATCATGCCAGAGTGCATTTGGGTATCCTAGGAGACTAAGCACAGGGAGTTTTGGGCACCTCCCTCGCATTCTGTCCACCCCAGACAGTCAGGCGCCAGAGTGGGGTTACAGTACAGAAGCTTGCCAAAGGCAGATGAAAAAAGGGACCAAACCTGGTTTGGCACGCAGAGACGAACACTAGAAGGACCTTTCCAAAAAGAAATGGCGAAACAAGTTGATCAGAACCTGTTTTACAGAAGGGGCTCAGACGCCATCTTCAAAAACATGTCTCCGGTGGATTTCAGCTACCGGAGTGGTTAAACGGGTCACGGTCAGGGAAATCATGTTAATACCACTGCCACCAGCCATTGTGAGAGGAAAGGGTAGCCTTTGAGGTCTACATGAGTTTTCTGGGCATAGGCAATACTAGGTATTCCTTCGAGCACTCGGCTGTAAGGCAGTGTGTGCTGGGTCTAGCAATTTAAAAAGACTAGCAAAGTCAATTTAACTTTACATTCACTCTGAGACAGTAGTCAGTCCAAGAGATGGTATTTTAACCTCGGGAAGTCTGAAAGACATCCCTGTGCCACTGCACTGAGGGTGCTGTGTGATACAAGAGAAAAAGATGATGCCTATGGAGTTTTCTAAAACTCCATGTCCAAAGAACAGAAAAGTAAAACACACATCAAAATACATGAAAGAGTGGAAAAAATGGCTCACACTCTTTCCAGGTAAAAATTAAAGTCCTAGAAATCCAAAAAAGTTGCTGGGGGTCTCAAAAGGTACTGGAAATTAGCACATTTATGAGAATTCTCCCTAACACTGATGAAGCTACGGAAGGCAGCCATGGTCACATCCCACTCGCCAATGCCAGGCGCCAAAGACTCGACATCCTTGCTTGGCCAAAGTTCTTCATTGACTCTTTGCGCCAATGAACACTCGTCATCGAGGTGCACCACAAGTCTCTTTTTCACAGGACTTTCACAAGAAGATCAAAGCTGCTCCCTCCACGATAGCTCCTGCCTGAAAGGGGGTGCACTCAAGAAGGGCCTGTCGATGACTCACCGAAAAACTGTACGAAACCAGGTACATTGGGGCAGTAGAACTTTCATGGAAAGAGATAAGACTCTAATAGACAATACATGGACTGGGCTTGTAGTGTATCTTCATTTACAGGTTGCCCAGGTGGGGGGATCCTCATACAGAACTGCGCCTGACGGTAGGGGCTCAGTATTCTGCCAATTGTCTATCCAACTTCTTTTCCTCCTAAATCTATGGTTGATACCGTCATGCTGTGTTGATTCGTATGCCATTTGAACTGAGTACAGTCGATGCATTTTAATGGACTCAGAGTAATCATGGTACCACCTAGAACTGTATATATTTCCCATTTTAGAATTGTAGGAGCACCAAGTATATTATTGTGATTGTGTATATAACCTTGAACCTTATTTATATAAACACTGTTTTTTAACTAACATAGTGTGTGGACATTCCTTTGTGGGTACACTGTACTTAAGAACCAGCCTGCATAACCTCCTGAGAGCTAGACCTTGATTGCTCTCTACGTTTTACCAATATAGAGAACCTTGGCTGGGGTTGTCTGTGCCTCTCCTCTACCACATAGAGAGCAGGAGTACAGACAAGCCCCTCCAGTGCATTACACTGGTGGCAGCGGTGGGATGCTTATGGTTTTAAGCAGGGGTCAAAATGGGTGGGAGCGGTCAGGAGCAGTGCTCCTATACTTTTTATTTTTAAGTTTCATCGTTCTTATACTTTTATTTTAAAAAGAAACCATTCTGGAATGGTTTAGTTTTCAAATAAAAGTGTAGAAAGAGGTTGAAGCTTGAATTTCAGTGCACTGCACTGCACATTCCCATAAATAGTAGGTGTGTTTGTTTGGGGGATTGGATTGTGTGTGGGAGGGGGCACAGCAATGGGGTTTGTGGGGAGCGGGGCAGACCAGCAGGGAACATAGTTCCACTATTTCTTTTCGTACACTTCGACCACTGGTTTTAAGAATCAGTTTGTAACCTTGCCACTTACAAAATATCTACACTTTGTTCAATTGAGGTTTAATTGTGTTCAAGATAACGACATTACAAGCAATGGAATTTATTGCGAATGGTAAATTGACTCAGATGAGCTTTGAGGCTCTCCAGAGTGCTTGTGAAGCCAGATAGTTAGACTTTGAGGATGTCTCGAGCTGAGTTGATAGCTGCCCTGGTGGACTACGAGGCTGATTTTGAAGCTCTTGAAGAGGGGGATGTAACCAATGAGGGCCCTACCCCCGGCGGTGTTGTTGAATCTGATCTGGGAATGCCACCATTCCTGCTGCCTCTGTTCCAACCTCCAGCAATGTTTCTTCAGGGGATACCTTGGAACTTGAACTATTAAGGATGAAAATGGCCTTTAAATATAAAAAGTTGGATTTAGAAGCTGAGCTTAAGAAAGAGAAGTTGTCCCAACAGGTGATCCTTAAAGCCAGGGATATGGAACTAAAGGATAAGGACCTTGAACTTGAAAACAAGAACACTGAATGTTAGAAAACCCAGCTCGAGAAATCTAGAGTTGAGACTTCAGCAAAACCAGTTGAGAGTGGCAGGTCCCCAGCCACCAAGTTTATGAAAGATTTGGTTGGTGTGTAGGTGGAGGGTTCTGATATCCTCCAATGGATTGAAGATTTTAAGATGGCTTGTGGAATCTATGATGTTGCTAAAAATGATTGGGCTAAGTGTTTGTTAAGCAGAGTGCCTCAGCCTCGATATGACTGTATTCTGAAACTGAGTGTGGAGTAAAGGGGTCAGTATGAATGCATGAAGTCTGCTTTGATTGCCAAGTTTGGCAAGACACCTACCCAATGCCTTAAAAGGTTCAGGGAATTTAAGAAACAAGAGAATGTGTCTTGGGCTGACTGGGTGACTTCTGCGCACATGAACATCACAAGGTGGATTGGTTATAAAGTAAAAACGTTGCTGAATTGTCACACATTTTATTTTTTGAGCATTTTTCGGAAAAATGTTCACTGGAGCTGCAACAGTATGTTGCTGACCAGAACATTTTAGATCCCTTTAAGCTTGCCAGGCTAGCTGACAAGTGGGTTTCCAACCAGGTGTCCACTCAGGACTCCAGTGGGAATAACAAGGACAAAGAAAAGGGAACCTCTCAGAAGGCTGAGGAGTCCCAGAAGCAATCACAGTCGAATAAACCAAAAAATTCCTCCCATAAGAGCCACAAATCTAGTGGGGATAAGTCCTATGTGGGTGGGAGTAAGAGTAGTTGTCCACCTGTTGCAAAGCAGGCTCCCAGTGGTTCCAGTACCGTACCCCGCATTCCTTGCACTTGTTGGGACTGTGGGGTTCTGGATCACAATTAGGGTTCCCCCAAATGTAAAGGTAAGGCACTTGGAGTCCAGGCTGTCAGCCTGACCTACCCTAACCCCATGCCTGAGGTGGAGGCCACTGTCCACCCCCCCTCTACAGGAATCACATTTGGTGCTGCTGTAGAGATTTCGCTAGTGTCCCTTGGAGCCTGGGAACAGTATGTAGAAGTACTGGCGACAATCTTAAAGAACACCTGTAGGTTTTTGAGAAGTGTCCTCTTGAATGCCCAGCCTACTACTGGCTTGAGAGACACCGGGGTGAGCATGACAGTGGTGGACAGGACCCTGTTCAAGCCAGAGGACTATTTAGGTGCTCCTCTGAGAACTACCAGGTTAGCTGGTAGGCCTCCCAAATTATCGCCTGTAGCCCTAGTCAACATTATGATTGGAGACAAGACAGCAAAGCTTCCTGTTCTGGTTCAGGACAACGTTCCCGATAACATTTTGTTAGGACATTATTTGGCAGAAATGGGGATGATCTCCGATGGTCTACACATGGCTGCTGCGGCGGTCACCAGATCACAGGTCACACCAGGTCCAACTGCGAGTCCGGTACCATTGCCGACGAGGAAACTCAAGGCACAACGAAGAAGGAAGAGCAACAAGGCCACCTCTGCGAAAGGGACCCCGTCTCTTCCTGCTGCTCCTGCAGCACCCACTGGGATTCATGCTCCAGACGGGCTGGGTCCAGTGGTAAAACCAAACTGAACTCCTGAGGGAGACGAGGCAGAAGACCCTCCTGCGGGAGAGTTATTCAACCCGGAGGACCACCTTACCTTCAACGCCTGTTGTCTGAAAGGGGACAATTCCAGGCGGACTTCTGAAGGGGACAGATAGAGTGCCACTCTCTTGAGGGTCTGAGGAAACAGGCACTGTCCCAGGCACAGGAAGAAGTACCTAGAACATTCCGGATCTATTGGAAGGGTGAGCTGCTTTTTAGTGAGCCCACTAAGCCTGAACCTGGTACCCTCAAGAGGTTAGTTGTACACCAGGTTTGCAGGAAAAAAGAAGTCCTTGGCCGTGAGTCCAGCGGTGTGGGCTGCACACCCGTTGACCACTGAACAGTGGTTAGGTTAAATATGTAGAAATAATTCACTTTGCTCGATGTATTTTCAAGAGTTTGCATATATTTTAATTTGTGGCTTATTTTCTTCATAAGCTTGGCACCTTCTTAGGTGCTTGTAACTTCTGAGGCTGAAATAATGTCACATAAAGGGCCTATGCATTTCGGGTAATGAATCCTTCGTCAGGGCCTATTGACATTTGATAAACAATTGCCTTTTGGTCAAATCTACTTATAAGTGCATAATACAACAACAGTACAATCCCAGCAACAAGGAAGAGCATCAATCAATGGATGTCATGTAAAACAACATTCAAATATAAGTGTATCACAAAATTAAAGGTACGTTACCATTGAACATCACAAAGTGGTCATGCGTGGTCGAGTCATTTCCATTGCAGTATTGGCAGATTATGGGATTTCATCAAAAACAAACAAAAAAAATAAAATAAAGACAAAAGAATAATACGCTAACGTTAGACTATATCTCTCAGTGGTTACATATTACCTAGGTCAGAAAGCTAAGATTGCTTTAAAGATTGATAAAAAAAAATATGAACTGAAAAGCAGGTCACTGACCTGCTGTTCGCGTGCTCGCTATTGTGTAGAAGGCGAGTTGTAACAGAGTCAATATCCCCGTGATTGTCAGTATCTCTGCGCGAATCTATACGAAGGATAAAAAAGCTATTAGGAAAGGAGTGATGTGAATGGAAGCAACGGCAGAAGCCGAGTCCAAAAGCATGTCATTACTTTAGTCATGCAGCGCGAAGCGGCGGCAGGACGCTGTCTGCTCGCGAGTGAGAAAAACGAAACTAGATGAGTCAGGGAGGTAGCTATAGAAACCAAAATGCCGGTTTGTTGAAAAGAGGAGCTTCATGTTCAAAGCAAATGTGACCGCCATATTGAGATGGTGCATGTATGCAATTGGAGTGCATTAGCGAAAGAGCGCTAAATAGCGGTAAACAGGGGGAAGTGTGAAAGTTAAAGGAGTGAAAAAAGAGAGAAGACAAAAAAAATTTAGGTGGGTGAAATTAAAGATGGCAAATTCAGAAAAAATAAAGCAATAAAAAAAAAAAAATTTATTAATACAAATATAAAAAAGGATGCAAAACTGAAATTATGTGTTGCGAAAGAGCTGGTAAAAAAAGTAAGTTAGGACAAGCGTATAGGAAATTAGGAAAAAACTGCACTGCGTCGAAACTGAATGGAGACTGCTTACTAAAAAGAATCAGAAGGAAATGATATTAAAAAATGTGCGTGTTTCTCTACATAAATTCAAATCATATCTATAGTTTACAGAAAACAACTCAAATCAAGTTCTTCATTCATCCCATCGGGATTCAGTGACCCCAATCTTTCGATCCATAGCGCTTCTTTTTGTGCTCTCAATTGATTCATGTTAGCACTCTGTCCTTTGGTGGGAATCACTTCCAGTACTGCAAATCATAGTTGTGCTACTGTATGGCCATTCTGAGTGAAATGTCTTGCTACTGCTGATGCTGGATTTTTAAGTCGAATGCAAGATTTGTGTTCGTTGATACGTATGCGTACCTTGCATGCTGTCTCGCCGACATAATACTTGGCACATGGGCATTTAATTGCATAAACCACATTTTCAGACAAACAGGTCGCATGGTTTCTGAGCTGAATTTTTTCTCCTGTTCTGGGGTGTGATATGAAAGATCCTTTGATGGTATTATTACAATTTCCACAACTCATGCATGGATATGTCCCGGGATGTTTATCAATGATCCGCTTTTTGGATTTTTTGCCTTATGTGTCAACCAATAGGTTGCGGAGATTATTACTTTTTTGATAGGCAAACACCGGAGGTTGTGCAAACAGATCTTTGGTCCTCTGATCGTTTTGCAGTATGTTCCATCTTTTGAGCACGCTTTCTCTGATTTGTCGACTCTGGATGCTGTACTTTGTGACGAAATCCAAATCTGGACTTTTGCGTTCTGTTTTTTTTTTAAGTAATTGTGCACGATCTTGTGCATCTGTTTTGACCTTAGCGGCTCGAAGATCATCCTCTGGATAGCCTCTTTCTTTCAATTTGTTGTGCAATTTAGTGAGTTCTAAATCACATTCTGCTGGATCACTCACGATCCTTTTGATACGTAGCATCTGGCCAAATGGTAGATTGCGAAGAATGGTAGGTGGATGAAAACTCATTCTATGCAATAAGTTTTTCCTGTTGGTGGGTTTGGAATACAACTTGGTTAGAATCCTGGTACCATTAATAACTGCTTGTACATCTAAGTAGTGAATATCCGGGTCACCTATATCCATAGTGAACTGTATTCTTTTATCAATGTTGTTCATATACGATAATAATTGACTGAGTTCTTCTCTGCTACCTGTCAAGATTCCAAATATATCATCGATGTATCGATGCCACTTTTTCAAATGTGTACTCCATTGTGGATGATCGATAATGTGTCTGCTTTCGAAGTCATACATAAATGTGTTTGCATAGGATGGTGCCATAGTAGCTCCCATTGCTGTTCCGGTAAGCTGTTTATAGAATGTTTCCTTGAATTGAAAACATGAATTTTCTGAAATGAATTTGAGCAAAATCAAAAGAAATTCTTTATTGGCTCTTATGTTGCCTGCATCAAGTAACAGTTGTTCAACTGCTTTTTGTCCTGAATTGTGAGGTATACTCGTGTAAAGACTGGCGACGTCTATTGTAAAAAGAATGGGCCTCATTCCGAGTATGGCGGTAAGGGATAGCGGCCACCGCTAACGAGAGCGGTGGCGGTAATCCCTTACCGCCATACTCCGAGTTCCCTTAGCGCCATGGTGCTTTTAACACCTGCTTTTAGCAGGCGTTAAATACCATGGCGCTAAGGGACCTTGATGTTAATTACGCCACCGTAATTTACGGTGGCGTAATTAACGCCTTCCCCACTCCCATTATGCCCTATGGGGCAAAAATGGGAATGGGGAAGGGTAAATGGGGATTGGGGAATTACCGCCCCGCCAACCTTGGAATGGGGCGGTAATTCCGCCAACCACCAAGGCGCTGCCGGTCCGGGTACGGCGTCAACCAAGGCGTTAATAGCGCCATTGGTTAGCGCCATACTCGGAATGAGGCCCAATGTCTTCTGTTGTGAGTTCAATTCCTTCTAGGATTTGTAAAAAATGTGTGGTGTCTGTGACATATGTAGAAGTTTGCTGAATTATGGGTTGTAGGAAGTAGTCAATGTATGTGCCCAAGGGTTGTAATAAGCTTCCAGTGGCAGCCACTATTGATCTCCCAGGAGGGTTCAAGAGTTGTTTTTGAATCTTGGGGAGGATATAGAGATGTGGCATTTTGGGGTATTGTGTCCATAGGTAGGTCTTAGTTTTGCTGCTGATCGAGTCATTTTCCAATGCAGTATCCAATATTTCATTCAGTGTGCTTTTGATGTCTTTCGTTGGGTCTTGCGTTAAGATTGAATATGTTTCGGCATCCGATAGTTGTCTCAAACACTCACGCTCGTAATCTGTGGTATCTTGTATAACTATGGCACCTCCTTTGTCCGCCGATCGGATTGTTATGGAATCATCTGTGAAAAGATTTTTAATAATCGATAATTCACCTCGGTTTAGATTTTTGCTTTTTGGTTGATGAAATTGTATTTTCTTGATATCATTCAATACCAGATTATGGAAAATATCAATAGCTGGTATGTGTACTGGTGGGTTGAATGAACTTTTGGGTTTGAACTCAATGTATTCGCTGTCATTCTGGTTGTCCATTGTGTTGGTGGTTTCAGCAAAATATGTTTTTAATTTAAGTTTGCGAACTAATTTGTATAACTCCACTGTTGTGCTAAATATGTTGTTGCTGTAAGTTGGGAAAAATTTGAGACCTTTTTCTAATGTTCTGATTTCTTTAGTTGTTAAATTTCTGTTGGATAAATTGACAACTAGTTCCGATTGATTTTAAGACGTGTTTTCATTCCTTGTCCAAAGGCCAGGTTTGCAGGCCCTTCCTGCTGCAGTTGGTGCATGAGGTGTGTTATGACCGGCTCTTGGTCATAGGGTTCACTCCAAGTGACACTCAGATACACAGGCCAGGTACGCATAGTGGTTACTTTATTAGGGTTCTTCTGTTACAAGGATCAGATGTCATCATAGTTATTAGGAGATAAAGAGGAAAGGGACAGGAGCAGGGACAGGAGCCCACTGGCTCCCACCACCCAGGCTCACTTAATCTAACTGCCTGGGTTAGAACCCATTCAACTCCAAACATTCTAATCTCACACTCCAGACTCACAGCCTACATTCTGATGGTGACATCAATCCTGGCTCAGCACACATGCAAGTATAAGAGCCAACCCTAACACCTCCTTTCCTACAACAAACAAACACACCTCAAACACACACTTAGAGGAAGCAACCCTAACACCTCCTCCTCTTGCATAAACAACAACACACAACAGCAAGACACACCTCACTCTCAGCAGAGTTCCGCTAACCCCAGAGATTGAACAAACAGGTGTAACTAACATCCTACGACAGTCCCAGCCGCCACAACTAACATTCCTAACCAATCAAAACATCACAAATCACCTTCCGTTCCCCCCTGCCACAAAGGAACCCCAAACTGCCACTTTCGAGCACTAACCGCCCACCTCAGCAAACAAACCACAACACTACCAAGACCAACCAAACACAAAGCTCCTTCCGTTCCTCTCTGCCACAAAGGAACCTCGACTTGCCACTTCCGAGTACTAACTCCCAAAACCGGGAAAAATCAGGTACTGTCATAACTGCGCAAGATACTTACTAACAACCCAGCAATCTACCCGGGTCACCAAGAAACCACAGTCACAACTCATGCCGCTGTCAAATCCAATCCAAAATTCAAACAACACAGACACACCTAATCACCAGTCACTCACCTCATCACACCAATAAAGACACGCAACCAGCTGTCACTAAACAACCACCACCAGCATAACGCTGCAAATGTTGGCCAGACAAATGAGCCCTTCAAAACCAAATAAACACCACAAAGTGAACACAGCTGCAAATGAAACATTGCCAGGCTTCTGAAATTAATCAAGAGCGGACTCAAGAACAATTCCAAAAGTCACCTAAAGTTAAAAGAAATCACTAAATGCAATGTCACTTGCATCTTCAGAATTCCAAGAAATCCCTGGACCTTAACAACTCCAAGGTCACCAAAAACATCAAAGCTTCACACAGCTTCAAGTAAACTCCGCAGAGCTACACACCATCAAAAACAACATAGAAGCTTCACACAGCTTCAGGCACTAGTCCCCTGCTAGATGCCTCTGGACTGCTCCGCAGAGCCACAATCCAAAACAACATAAAAGCTTCACTAAGTTTCATGTGAACTCCTCAGAGCCACCAATCATCACAACAACACAGGTTTGCAAAGCTTATGGTACTAGTCTCCTACTGGATACCTCTGGACCCCTCAGAGTCACTAACCAATTCATCAAAGCTCCAACTAGCTTCTATACTAGCCTACCACTAGTAACATCAATGACCCCACAGGGCCTCAAAACACCAAACACCTCCAACTCCGCAGAGTCCCCTGACCAAGCCTGGTCATGTACATCAATTAAAACACATTCCAAAAAGCCCCAAAAGATTTTAAAAGATTTCAGTTGGTGCACTGGTCATGCACCAACACTAAAACATTTGCATACTACTCCAACACACACATGAAATACAGGATGCTCAGAATACAGACAGCCCCCACATAGATTGTTAACTGCTAAGGAGCACTGCAGTCACTCTAGCAGTCATCATGGGTTGCACATCCATACACGCACAAACAAAACATCACGCCTACAATGTCTCAAAAATGGTTATAGTAAGCATTGCAATGACATATCAATAATCACATTATAAATTGCAGATCTCATTTCCTAAAAGTCCACGTTGCCAAAGCATGGGCAACTCTAAATGCTGAAATACCTCAAAGATTGTGGTAACCATTAATGAACAACATCACTCTTATTGTGCTTTAAGATCACAAATCTCACACCACACACACGCAAGCAAAACATAGTGTTAGGATGATCAAATCGTTGAAACATAGTACATCCAAGTCACATTTTCTAAAAGTCCATGTCGCCATTAAACAGGCAACCTAATATGCTAAAATGCCTCAAAACGTTATACTAAGCATAATAGGATCAACACCCTTTAATTTTCACCTCAATCAACCTCATATGTGCCACTCACACACAACCCCTGTCACAACACAAATGTGGAAACCGACTTTAAATGAGACCTAAACGCCCATGTTGCCAACTCTAAAGCCAACCTGCAATGCCTAAAAATGGTTACAACTAAAATAAAATGCATCTCCTATTCCCAGTGCAACATCATTCTCACTAATACTTCTCATGTTAATTCACTACTAATGCACAACAGCACTCTTCATTCATAACTTGTCACATCGTTGCTCAATCCATAATGACATTTTACTTTTAAATGAAACTCCAAAATGCATCTCCTATTCTCAGTGCAACATCATTCTCACTAATACGTCTCATGTTAATTCACTACTAATGCACAACAATACTATTCAGTCACAACTTGTAACATTGTTGCTCAATCCATTATGACATTTTAGTTTTTAAATGAAACTCCAAAATTTCTTCTGCAAGCGTAAACTAATCATCCACCAAAACTACTATCATACCCAAACCCAAACAGTATCCGTTTTCTCATTGCGTAGTCCCCACTTCAGACCAAATCAGCATAGCGTCTATACTCATCAAAACCTTTAGTCTTACAGGTGCAAAAAAAGGCACATTTATGCTTACTTGGCATGGAAATTACACTTCCCCTTTTTAAATAATGCTGGCATAGTCACTCAGGAAATGGTGGAACACTTGGGCAGCCTCATGCAACCCTGCCAATGTCTCCTCATGTACCAGGGGACCTGCTCCTGGCAGACTCCAACAGGCCATCCTTGTCCCAGGCTCCATGGGGCAGGATGCTTCTGACACCCCTGGGTTGCCGCCTCCAACAGCCCTGGGGGCTGACTAAAGCAGTACTGGGTGGCTGACTCAAACAGCTCTGGGTGCTTTCTATTTCTCCAGACTCTTGGACAGCCTCTAATGACTCCTGGCCTCAAACAGGGCACTCTCCCTTCTTCCCAGGGGTCTCCTCTGACAGGCTGTCCCTTCCAGCCCTGGTGGACTGGCTCAAACAGCCCTGGGCGCTAACAGTCTATGGGGGGCAGTGGGCTCCCCCCTCTCCTTGCATTCACTTGTCCTCTTGCCTGCACCCCCCGCAGCAGAGTCTCTTCTCCTCTCTCACATGACATCACACAGGTACCTGTATCTCCTTTTGCTTGACTTGGTGTCCACTCCAAGGTCCTCCTTCACCATACCTTGGACCATCCTCGTCACCAATTGTTATGACCGGCTCTTGGTCATAGGGTTCACTCCAAGGTACACTCAGATACACAGGCCAGGTACGCATAGTGGTTACTTTATTAGGGTTCTTCTGTTACAAGGATCAGATGTCATCATAGTTATTAGGAGATAAAGAGGAAAGGGACAGGAGCAGGGACAGGAGCCCACTGGCTCCCACCACCCAGGCTCACTTAATCTAACTGCCTGGGTTAGAACCCATTCAACTCCAAACATTCTAATCTCACACTCCAGACTCACAGCCTACATTCTGATGGTGACATCAATCCTGGCTCAGCACACATGCAAGTATAAGAGCCAACCCTAACACCTCCTTTCCTACAACAAACAAACACACCTCAAACACACACTTCGAGTAAGCAACCCCATCAAGGTTCCCTTGGCTGGTCATCTTGGTACCAAGAAGACTAAGCAGATGCTCTCTGCCCATTTGTACTGGCCCCGGATGGGAGTAGAAGAGGATTCCCACTGCAGTACCTGCCCAACTTGTCAGTTGTCTGGCAAGACTGGAGGGAGTGGCATTGCCCCACTGCAGCCGTTGCCAGTGGTTGGCACACCATTTGAGAGGGTGGGCATTGACATCATCGGTCCCTTTGACCCTCCCATTTCAGGTGGACATCCGTTCATCCTGGTCATGGCTGATCATGCCACCAGGTACCCTGAGGCTATACCCCTTCAGACTATTAGTGCCAATGTGGTTGCCAGGGCTCCCCTAGGCATTTTCACCCATGTTGGATTCCCTGAGGAGGTTGTCTCTGACAGAGGATCCAACTTCATGTTGAGTTACATGAAAACCATGTGGAAAATGTGCAGAGTTACCTGCACGTACCACCCTCAGACCAATGGTCTGGTCGAGAGATTTAATAAAACTCTCAAGGGTATGCTAGCCACTTTGGAAGAGCCCCTAAGGTGGAAATGGGATCTCCTCCTGCCATGCCTGCTGTTCGCTTACCGAGAGGTTCCTCAAGAGGGTGTTGGTTTCAGCCCCTATGAGTTACTCTTTGGACATCCCGTGAGGGGGCCCCTTACCTTGATTAGAGAAGGTTTGGATGCCACCCCTCCAGGTCCTTCCAAGCAAGTGGGTGACTATGTTTTAGGCCTCAGATGAAGGATGACACAGATGATGGGTCAGGCGACAGCAAATCTCAAGGCCAGCCAGTAATTTAACAAATACTGGTATGAGCTTAAAGCCTCGCAAGTGGATTGGACTCCAGGACAGGAGATCCTTCTGATGGAGCCTACCAAGCTGCAAGATTTGGAAGATAAGTGGACTGGACCCTTCAGGATAATCTCCAAGGTGTGCAAAGTCAATTATCCGGTTGAAATGGGAGTTCCTGGGGTAGGCCCTCAGGTATTCCACATCAACAGGCTCAAGCCTTTCCATAGACGTGCAGATTCTCATGTCTCTTGCTAGCTTCCGAGTAAGAAGAGAATGAGAGTGAATCTCTTCCTGTTTTGCTGCATAGTAACCCTCAGGATGGCTCAGTGGAGGGAGTGCATCTCTCTCCAGATCTGACGACAGAGCTGCAGAGGGCCTGCAGGGCTTTGATTTGGCAGTATGCCTCTCTGTTCTCACTGACACCCGGCCTTACACTGTGGTGTAGGCACAAAATTGACACTGGTGACAGTGTGCCTGTCAAAAACAGGTGTTACTGTATGTCAGATACAGTTATGAACCACATCCAGGCTGAGGTCACCAAGATTTTGGATCTGGGTGTTATTGAACCCCCAACCAGTCCCTGGTCCAGTCCCGTGGTCCTTGTCCCCATGGAAATTCCCAGGCCTGTACCAATGATTGGAGGTTCTGTGTGGATCACAGAAGGGTTAATGCTGTCACCAATACTGCACGCTCCCATTGCCCAGGGCTCATGAGCTTGTGGACACCATAGGTGCTGCCAAATTTGTGAGCACCTTTGATCTTATCTCAGGCTATTGGCAAATAGCTTTGATGGACCATGCCATGGAAAAGACTGCATTCTCAACACCTGAGGGGGTCTACCAGTTTAGAGTCATGCATTTTGGGTTGAAGAATGCACCTGCCACTTTCCAACGTTTAGTCAATCATGCACTTAGTGGGCAGGAGGCATTTTGTGTGGCCTACTTAGACAGCATCGCCGTCTACAATTCCACTTGGGAGGAACATTGGATAAAGTGTTGCAGGCCTTGAAAAGGGCTAACCTCACTATCAAGTCCACCAAGTGCCAGATAGCTCAGGGGACAGTCATTTATCTTGGTCATGAGGTAAGAGGGGGTCAAAACCAACCTCTCCCCAGTAAGGTACAGGATGTACATGACTGGTAGACCCCCACTACTCAAACTCAGGTGAGAGCCTTTTTGGGCCTCACTGGGTATTATCGCAACTTCATGGCAGACTATGGTACGATAGCTGCCCCTCTGACAGCTTTGACTTCACCCAAACAACCAATGAAGGTTAATTGGGCAGAATACTGTCAGAGGGCCTTTGTTGGCTTGAAAGAAAGTCTGTGTAGGGCACCTGTGTTGTGTGTGCCTGATTACAGCAAGACCTTTATCATCCAGACAGATGCCTGCAACACCGGAATTGAAACTGTCTTGTCCCAGTTAGATGACAAAGGGAGGGAACATCCGATCATCTTAATCAGTAAACAACTCAAGGGTAGAGAACTTAGGTGGGCTACTGTTGAAAAGGAATGTTTCAGTATAATTTGGAGCTTTGGCAATTTTAGGCCCTACCTTACAGGGTCTACCTTCAAGTTTCAAACAAACCGTAAGCCCCTGAAGTGGCTTATGCAGATGAAGGGTGAAAACACGAAACTGCTCAGATGGTCCATTAGAACTTCAAGGGCTAGACTTCACCATAGAGCATAGACCAGGGAAGAGTCATGATAATGCAGATGGCCTTTCCAGAAGGTATGTTGACCGTCTGGATGAGAGCGTCAATCTCGTGGGAGATTAGACACCCTTACCTCAGTCTGGGGTGGGGCAACTGTGATGCTGGAAATGTATTGGAGGGACATGGCCTCCGTATTCTTGTCCTTTATTGCCTTGTCATTTATGTTCCGTCTTGTTTTCCGCGCAGGAGTTCATGTGGGACTCCTGGTGGGGTGGCTCTTCCTCTTTTTGGTTTGGTGAAAATACTCTTGGGATACCCTTATGGCACCCATGGGTGGGAATATGACCCTGTACTCTTAGTGTATGTTTTATGTTCCATGCTGAATTGACAGGTTCCCTGCCCATCTTCCATTTTGGAATGCCCAGCGCCTGTCATTGGAATCAGTGGATTCCTGATGGAGACAAGATGGCCCCCGTTGCCTCTTGCTTTCTTTTGCCTGTTACCTTACTTTTCCCGAAGTCACGGGAAGCCCTGCTGTGTCCCTTCCCCTTGACTGGCTGTTGGGTTGATGTTCCATATACAGTGTTGTTGGGAAGTCCAGGCCAGACCGGCTGGAGCCTTCCCAATGACTGTATGTTGTGGGTACGCCCGTGGGGTGGGACCCGGGTGAATGGACTGTGTGACGAATCCGCAATCTGTGTTATGTGTGTCTAGTATCTGGTGTTTGACACAATAACTGAGACAGCCCTGCCCGAAATTATTCCATGTCTAAAAATCGCAGCAAAAATGGCTGTGAATACAAAATATTGCAGCAAAAATGCCATGGTTTTTTGTGTCACAATCATGTAAAGGATGTGGGGGACACCCCCGCAGCCCCTGGACCCATTATACCATTTAAGGGTAGCGGGGGACACCCCAGCAACCCCCGCACCCCTTAAATGGTATAATGGGGTACACCTTTAGCAGGTCAAACCACAGCATTTTTGCCAGAATTTTTTTTACCAGCAACATTTTTGCTGCAATGTTATTACCTGATACCACCGAAACTGGTATGAGTGCAGTGTGGAGTGCTGAATGGGTGGGTACTTGTCCGAATCCACATTCTGTGTTGTGAGTGTCTGGATGGAGAAAGATGGCCTTAATGCACTGTGAGCCGTTTGCCTGCCTGACTGCCTGAATGCCCTTCTGAATAATTGGTTGCCTGAGTGTGACCCAGCAGAGGGAATGGGAGATCAACAGTATATCTGGGGGCCTGTCATTGCTAGAAATCGTTCAGAAGTTGAAGTTGAAACTGATGCTTAACTTTGAAGCCCACTGGAAGAAGAAGAACTGCAGCTGCTGTCCTTCGCTAATCTAAAAGCTGCTGTGCCTTCAAGGAACTGATCCAAGAGAGGACCTGGCTAGGAGACCTCTTCCTGAGCTAATAGGGACCATCGTGCACCAGCTGATCTTGCCAAAGCTCCCTGGTAGACAGACCTGCTAAAAGCTGCTGGCTGGAGAAGGGGGCCGCTGAGGTGAATGAAGAGAAGCATTGGACAGTTGTAATTGGTTTGTGTTATACGAACCCAGAATTCATGTATGTATAAGGAAATGTGTTAAATGTGATTCTGTCATATGTTACATGTTTTATGTTTTTTAAAAGAAAAATAAATGGTTTTGTGAAAAGCAGGCACTCAAATAGAGTAAAGAATAAAATATGGCTTCCTGTTTACAACCATCAACAAATTGTGTTAGGTTTGGTCTATAAGAGGTTAATGGATTGTGACTCTTGAGTGATAACCTGGTTCTGATGACTTACA
The DNA here is from genome assembly GCF_040938575.1 of Ambystoma mexicanum. Classification (NCBI taxonomy): domain Eukaryota; kingdom Metazoa; phylum Chordata; class Amphibia; order Caudata; family Ambystomatidae; genus Ambystoma; species Ambystoma mexicanum. The sequence goes on from NC_090926.1 coordinate 484,844,066, forward strand.
GTCGTGCAGGTGTAGGAGGAAGTCTGTGAGTCCCTTTTTTTTGTTTGTACATTATCAGTACCCTGATACATCACAGACACCTCGCAAATCAAAAATACTCGGTGTGACCTATTCTATAGACGGTACAATTCCTGAAAGACACATAATTTGCTATTCCTATTTTTTCATATTTAGGGTTTATACTATGCTACATGCACACACGGAGTGTGTACTTGATTTGGGTACATTTTAAATAATATACGTGCCATGCAAGCAC